>NW_028274816.1:97167492-97479825 GCF_037043125.1 Eumetopias jubatus
GAAGGGGTACGTGCACCCTGATGTTTATAGCAGCAATGTCCACAATAGCCAAACTGTGGAAAGAGCCAAGATGTCCATCGACAGATGAATGGATAAAGAAGATGTGGTATATATACACGATGGAATATTATGCAGCCATCAAAAGGAATGAGATCTTGCCATTTGCAACGACGTGGATGGAGCTGGAGGGTATTATGCTGAGCAAAATAAGTCAATCAGAGAAAGACATGTATCATGTGACCTCACTGATATGAGGAATTCTTAATATCAGGAAACAAACTGAGGGTTGCTGGAGTGGGGGGGGTGGGTGGGATGGGGTAGCTGGGTGATAGACATTGGGGAGGGTATGTGCTATGGTGAGCACTGTGAATTGTGCAAGACTGTTGAATACCTCTGAAACAAATAATGCAATATATGTTAAGAAAAAAAAAAAAGAAGAAGATAGCAGGAGGGGAAGAATGAAGGTGGGGAATCGGAGGGGGAGATGAACCATGAGAGATGATGGACTCTGAAAAACAAACTGAGGGTTCTAGAGGGGAGGGGGGTGGGGGGATGGGTTAGCCTGGTGATGGGTATTGAAGAGGGCACGTTTGCATGGAGCACTGGGTGTTATGCACAAACAATGAATCACTACATCAAAAACTAATGATGTAATATATGGTGATTAACATAACAATAAAAAATTTAAAAAAATATAAGTGTTTTGCACAGTGACAAACTTACCCATTCTTTGGAATAGGAAACATTTATTAAACTCTGTCATGGTGCAATTCTAAAAAATACGTTAAAATATTTCTTTTTTTTATTCCACTGATGTCCTATTTCTCCTTCATTACTTTTCATTGCTCTTATTGCAAAACTATTGCTGCTCTGAGGGGGTAGTATTAGTCACTTGGACAACTATATGGCAATGTGGTGATGAATCTCCAGTTGTGTTCGAAGAGGAAATGACAGAATTTCTTTTCAAGTCAGAAGTCCCTTTCTATTAATTTATGGCATTTTAAAGACAAAACTGTACTATTAAAAGATTGAGAATGGCTCACATTGACCCATAAAATCAAGTTCCCTGGAAGGCATGTTGGCATTTATGTGGCATTTACTTACCATCAATGGGCAGTGTTTTCAGCAGATGCTTGTGCTCCATATCTGTAAGCTCAATCCCCATGTCTTTCAGAATATTTTGTAGGTCACTGGAATCAATCTTTTCTCCTTTGAAAAGATGGAATAGTAATAGGTTAAAATATGAAGGGCTAATCTAATTATTTAAGATCATCTAAATATATACTTTTGCTGCTCTAGTTTTTTCTCTAATACCAGGATGAAAAGGAAAGGCAGAGTGAAAGATTTCCTGATAAAAAGAGTCAAATGGTAAATAAAAAATAGAATTTGTCCCTTAATCGTAGTAAACAGGAAGGGACACCTGGGTGGCTCAGTCAGTTAAGCATCTGTCTTCAGCTCAGGTCATGATCCCAGGGTCTTGGGATTGAGCCCCACATCAGGGCTCTGTGCTCAGCAGGGAGTCTGATTCTCTCTCTCCTTCTGCCCCTCCCCCCGTTTGTGCGCTTTCGCTCTCTCTCAAATAAAAATCTTAAAAAAAATAGTAAATAAGATGTATTCCTAATACTGAGAATAATATCACATTGTGCAGAAACAAATCTGGTCATATAATTATCCAGAAATAAAGTCAAGATATGGTTAATACAATACACAGTTAACAAACTATGACATATTTTACTTTATTTTCTTAAAACTATGTGATTAGCTGTTGGCAATGGACTTAACTATTTTTAATGCTCCACCCTGCTTTTACTGTGTCCATCTAGTTTTTGGGTCTATAAGTACCAGCCAGATACTTTCAGTGAAAAAAAGCATCAAAGATTATAAGACTTATTATGAAGAAATTATCTTTTTGTTTTACTTATAAACCCAGATAATGTTAGATTAAGCTGTTGATCAGTAGATGCAAATGTTTATCAAAATGAATACTGAAAATATGTGAATTTATAAGCCACTAATACAAGTTTGAGAACACGCTATTAAAATTTTTAGTGTAAATTGTGATTTATTGCAAATCATTTATATCTTACCTGTAAAAGTTTTCACTTCATCCTTCAAAGTTTTCAGAACAACTTTATTACCAACTGTAATAAAAAACCATAACTTGACGCTCATAAGATGATGTAAAATCGCAAAAGAACACCCTCCTCCCCTTCAGACAGTAACAGCACTTAAGTGTCCTGGGCATCTTATTAAGCATTTTAAACAGTCATTCAATAAATATTTACTCAGAATATGTTATGAGCCTGGAGCTGAAGAAAAAATTTTAAATATTAAAAATATACTTATTTCAAAAATGTAAATTTGACTTTCTATTTCATAAAATATCCACTCTTGAATTTGATGATGAAAAGATGGTATTCAAAAGTGGCTTTCTTGTTCTCAGAATTGGGGAGACTCTTCTAGTGACCGTGCCACCTGTGTCCAAATACTACATTCCCAACTTCTTTGTCAGTGTTATTGTCTCATCTCCAATCTTGACATCTTCTGCATGAAAAGTTCCCTTGTTCCATTCCTCTCATTGCTAAAGGTACATAAAACCTAAAGCTCAAAATCCAATGATATCTCATATGCTCACCACTGACAGGCAGGTTTTGTTTCAGATCTTCAAGTTCCTTGTCAGTGAGCTTGATTCCCATGTTGCCTAGAACAGTTTCCAGGTTCTTGATGTCAACCTTCCCTTAATCAGAAAGAGAAAGGCCTGTGAGGAAAATCTAGTGACTCTAAAAATGTTATTTTTAAGTTTAAAATTTTCTAGGGAAGAAGGGTCTTTCTACCAAGACATGAGACTAAAATTTTATTACCAAAACATGGACACCACAAAGTCCAACTCTAGACAAATATTTACAATAAGGAGTACAGTAACAGAATCAACATGGCAATTAAGGTTAACAGTAAAATACAGTTCTGTTCCAATAGGAATTCTAGGTTTATAGTGACTTTGTACTCACCTGTAATAGCTTTCACTGCTTCCATCAAGTTAGGCAGATCAACATTCCCATTCGCTACATAAGCCCAAAAGAGACATATAATCAATGACATGAGCTTAGAAAAAGATATAAATTATTTATTTAGTATAATAAAGTCCAGCTGAATTTGACTCACATCCCAATTTTAATTGACACGCCTTTAAACAGAAGATCAACAGATGCCCTAGTGCTCACCATCAACTTGTAGTTGTCCTGACAATTCAGCAAATTCCTCTTCTGTGAGTCTCAATCCCATATTTTCCAAATTAGTATGCAGTTTATTCTTTTTCATCTTCCCATCTTAGGAAAGAGACAGTGAAGCAATATTTGAAAAAAAAAGTTATATGTAGCAAAATTAAAAAAAATTTTTAGTAAAACTTAACTTTAATGACCACATATTATTAAAACAAAAGAGACAAAACATAAAATATATTTCATGCCTTTGTTATCGTTAAATTTCACCAAGACTAAAACCCCAAATAGACTTGTCCACTTGAAGACCCAAGGAGAAAGTCAAGAGAGTCAGAATTAGAATTATATTTCCTTTAGTCTATTCTTGTTGACAAGCTTACATAATAAAACAGGGTTAAGGGGCTTGAACAAATAGAACTGCAGACCACTAACTTAATTACTCAGCACAGAAAGTAGGGTAATTTTTGTTTACTGACTCAAAATATTAGTTATCATTGTAGCTGATCATTCTCTTCAATAATGACCAGGGTTTTTTGTTTGTATTTGATAGAATTGATTTTCCTTTTTGAGAAAGAGTTGAAAAAAATCTAAGATGATACTGGACTTCCTGCCAAGAGAAAGTGTATATTAACAGCAGATGGAATGTAGTTATGCTGAAAGAATCCTAAGTAAAAACTTATATAGGACCAAGATTCATGCTTGGATGATATATCTGGAGAACCTAGATAATATGCCTTATAATTTTGTTTCTTACTTACCATTGAGAGACTTCATAGCCTTCAGTAATCTATTACGATATAACTTTCCATTAGCTGAAAGAAAAGTCATAATTCATGTAATGGCAAAATGAATATGTGATTCACAAAAATAGCATGAATAGAATAATTTTGGAAACAGAAAATCTAGTCTTTTATCAATATATAAAAATCAACTGTTTTTTTTTAAGATTTTATTTATTTATTTATTTGACAGGGAGAGAGAGAGAAACAGCATGAGAGGGGAGAGGGTCAGAGGGAGAAGCAGGCTCCCTGCTGAGGGAGCCTGCTTCTCGATTCCAGGACTCCGGGAACATGACCTGAGCTGAAGGCAGTCACTTAACCAACTGAGCCACCCAGGTGCCCACAACTGTATTTCTATACTGTTGCAATGAGCAAACCCAAAAGGAAATTAAGAAAGCAATTCCATTTACAAGAGCATCAAAAAGAATAAAATGCTTAAGAATAAATTTAACAAAAGGAGTACAAAATTTATACTCTAGAAACTATCAAACATTGTAGAAAGAAATTAAAGAAGACCTAAGTAAATGAAAAGACATCCTATGTTTATGGATTGGAAGACTTAATATTGTGAATATGGCAATACTCCCCAAATTGATCCATGGATTCAATGCAATCTTATAAAAAATTCTAGCTGGTTTGTTTGCAGTAATTGATGAGCTGATCCTAATATTCATATGGTAAACCTGGGGCCCCAAATAGCAAAAATAATCTTGAAAAGGAAACAGAAGTGGGGGACTCACACTTTTCTTTTTTAATATTTATTTATTTATTTATTTGAGAGAGAGAGCACGCTCACTTGCAAGTGTGCATGGGTGGACAGGCAGGGGAAGAGGGAGAGAATCTCAGGCAGGCTCCCTGCTGAGCACAGAGCCCCATATTGGGCTCAATCCCACAACCCATGAGATCATGACCTGAAACCAATACTTGGACACTTAACCAAATGAGCCATCTAGGCAACCCATACATTTTTCATTTTAAAAACTACAAAACTACTGTAATCAAGACAGTGGGGTACTGGCATAAAAGTAGATATATAGATCAATGGAATAGAATTCAGAATCCAGAAATAAGCCTTCCAGTTTATGGTCAATTGATTTTTGACAAGGGTACCAGCACCATTTAATGAAGAAAGAATAGTCTCTTCAACAAATGGTGCTGGGACAACTGGATATTCATGTGCAAAGAGAATATTCTTTTGGATCCCTATCTCACACCATATACAAAAATTAACTCAATATGGGGCACGTGGATGGCTCAGTAAGTTAAGCATCTGACTCTTGATTTTGGTTTGGATTGTGATCTCAGGGTCATGAGATCAAGCCTCGCAAAAGGCTCTGTGCTGGGTGTGGAGCTTGCTTGGGATTCTCTCTCTCCTTCTTCCTCTGCCCCTGCTCACACTCTCTCTCTGTAAAAATAAATAAATAAATAAATAAATAAATAAATAAATAAATAAATAAATAAATAAAATTAACTCAAGATGGATCAAAGATCTAACTATAAGGGCTAAAACAATAAAAATGTTAAAACAGCTGTAAATTTTCTTAACCTTAGATTAGACAATAGTTTTTTATATATGACACCCAAAGCACAAGCAGCAAAAGAAAAAAATTATAATCTGGACAACAAAATTAAAAACTTTTGTGCATCAGGGAACACTATCAAGAAAGTAAAAAGATAATTCACAGAACAGGAGAAGACTCTTGCAATCATATATCTGAAAAGGAACTTGTATTTAGAAAATATAAGGGACTTGTATCTAGAATATATAAAGGACTTTGATTCAATAATAAAAAGATAACTAAATTTAAAAATGGACAAGGGATATGAAAAGATTTTCCTCCAAAGGAGATATACATTTAGCCAATATACACATTAAAAGATGCTTAACATCATTAGCCAGCAGGGAAATCAAAACCAGAATAAGATACCATCTCACACTCACTACAATATAATCAAAGGACAGATAATAATAAGTGTTGATTAGGATGTGGAGAAAGTGGAACTCTGGTACACTGCGGGTGGAAATGTAAAGCAGGCCGTCACTCTGGAAAACAGCCTGGTTTCCTCAAAAGGTTAAACATAGAGTTACTATATGACCCAACAATTTCACTCTTAAGGTATATACTCCAGACAAAAGAAAATATGTATCCACATAAAAACTTGTACATGCATGTTCAGAGGAGTATTATTCATAATAGCTAAAATGTCGGTTGATCTTTGAAAAACAGGGGTTTGAACTGTGCAGGTCCACTTATATATGGAGTGTTTACAGTGCTATAAATGTATTTTCTCTTCCTTACGATTTAGAGAGAGAAAGAAAGAGAGTGCAAGAAGGGGGAGGGGAAAAGGGCAGAGGCAGAGGGAGAAAATCTCAAGCAGACTCTGTGCTGAGCCTGGAGCCGCATACCAGGCTCCATCCCAGGACGGTGAGATTGTGACTTGAGGTGTTATCAAGAGTTGGAGGCTTAATCAACTGAGCCGCCCAGGCACCCATCTTCCTTACAATTTTTTCTTTTCTTTTTTAAAGATTTTATTTATTTATTTATTTGACACAGAGAGAGACAGTGAGAGTAGGAACACAAGCAGGGGGAGTGGGAGAGGGAGAAGCAGGCTCCCCACTGAGCAGGGAGTCCGATGCGGGCTCGATTCCAGGACCCTGGGATCATGACCTCAGCCAAAGGTAGATGATTAACGACTGAGCCACCCAGGCGCCCCTCCTTATGATTTTCTTAACAACACTTTCTTTTTTCTAGCTTACCTATTGTAAGAGTATATAATACATATAGCATACAAAATATATATTAATGGACGGTTTATGTTATCAGGCTTCTGGTCAACAGTAGGCAATTAGTTAAGTTTTTGGAAAGTCAAAAGTTATACATGGATTTTCATCTGCACAGGGAGTCAGTGCTCCTAACCCCTGTGTTGTTCAAGGGTCAACTGTACTAATACATAATAGGATAGGGATGGACCTTGAAAACACTGTGCTAAGTGAAACTAGTCACAAAGGACCACATATTGTATGATTCTATTTATGTACAACATTCAGAATAGGAAAACTGATGGAGATAGAAAATAGATTAGTGGTTGCTCAGGGCTGAGGGGGAATGGAGAAATTGGGAGGTGATGGTCAATGGGTATGGGGTATCTTTCTGGGATAATAAAAATGTTCTAAAATTGATTGTGGTGATGAATGCACAATTTTGTGAATACATTAGAATTCACCGAGTTGTATACTTTACTGGGTTAATTGTATGGCATATGGATGATATCTCAGTAATTCTGTTAAAAATGTTTTACCCAAAATTTTCATCTTTATATAACAATGAAATTAAGGAAGAGAAGCCTTTTTCTATATGATAAACTTGTCCCCTTGAGTGGGCTTACTGTACTGTATAAATATATCTTCCCTTTCTTTTTAATTCTCACTTTTATCTTTAATTTCTTCCACTGCTCTCTTATCTCTTTCTTTTTCCTTCTTATGGTATAAGCCCTGAAGGGCAACAAGTAGACATTTGTTAGCTCTGATGGCAACTCACATCTGAGGAATTACTTGGCTTCCAAAATAAACTCTAAATGACACTTACAGTTTTTATATGTAGCTTACATGTTAGTTTTTAAAAAATGTTCTAGGGACACCTGGGTGGCTCAGTCGTTAAGCATCTGCCTTAGAGTCAGGTCATGATCCCAGGGTCCTGGGATGGAGCCCTGCGTCAGGCTCCCTGCTCAGCGGGAAGACTGCTTCTCCCTTTCTTACTCCCCCTGCTTGTGTTTTCTCTCTCACTGTGTCTCTCTCTGTCAAATAAATAAATAAAATCTTAAAAAAAAGTTCTATCATGTTTTAGAAGAAATTAAAATTTTCATGCAGATCCACAAAAATCCAAGTTCCCTGGAAGCTTCCACAGACACTTGTATGACTCACCATCAACTGGCAGTATTTTCAGCATCTTCTCTAGTTCCTTATCTGCAAGCTCAATTCCGAGATTTCTCAGAACATTTTTTAGATCACTTGACTCAATCTTCTCACCTTTGAAAATAGGAAATTTGGTATACATCTTTATTTCACATAGCAATAATTATTTCTAATGAAAAAATTATTTTAGGACAATTAATATCATGTCCTTGTTTTCAGATTGAAGAATAAAGTAAAAATGAAACATTCTCAACTACAAAATCAATATAGGTGTTAGGTCAAATTTATTTCCTTAATATGAACATGAGAGTTTCTTCTAAAATCAGGGGCAGACTACTTTCAGAATAAAATTTGATCTATTAATTAAAAAAATAGATGCTTACATGAATTTTTCTTTGAAAAAAGTATTTTAATTAAAAAATAAGAATTATATGATAAATACAATGAAGACATTACCTCAATCAATTTTAGGCTCCACTCTCTGATTTGCTGTGTCATTCTATACTGTGGTTATTAATCACTGGTGAAGTGAATTATATTATTGACATAAACAACAGATTGCAGAATTTGAAAGCAAGAAATAGTATGATAATTTCATTGCAAAAACAAATAATTTTATAACAATACATGAAACTCTAGAGACAAATACTTCATTAATAAATATAGAGAAATACCAGAATTTATAAGTCAATGATGGAGTAGTAGAAAATATCAGGAAAAAACAAAATTTAATGTAGATAACTGGAATCCTAATTTTATGGTAACTTTTCACTCACCTGTAAAATCTGTGATGTTTTCCATCAGTGTTTCTAGAGGAATTTTCTCATCAACTATAGGAGAAGATCAAAATCACAGTATATTATAGATATCATATGGTATAGATCTCATATATCATATAGAGCGCATATATTATATTATGAGATACAATACCAAAGTTTGTGGAAAAACAGAGGAACGATTATAATAGTTGCACTTCTATGTGTCAGGCCCCATCCTAATTGTTTTATATATTTATTTAACCAATACTGTTGAACACACTTTCTAGATTATTCTCACCAGTTTTTATTTATTTATTTATTTACTTTTTAATTTTTTTAAAGATTTATTTATTTGACAGAGAGCGACACAGCGAGAGAGGGAGCACAAGCAGGGGGAGTGGGAGAGGGAGAAGCAGGCTTCCCGCCGAGCAGGGAGCCCGATGCAGGGCTCGATCCCAGGACCCTGGGATCATGACCTGAGCCAAAGGCAGCCGCTTAATGACTGAGCGACCCAGGTGCCCCTCCCCAGTTTTTATTTTAAGACAAGCATGAATAAGAAGAAAATTCTAAACACGAAAAACAAACAATTGCAATGATGCAATTTGGCTTATAACATCTCAAATTTATTTGTGTAAGAGGAAGTTATTCAGAAGTGAGTGTGTTGAAAGATCCTGCATTCTTATATTCAAAACTGGAAAGGCTACTAACCATGATACTTGTAGACAGCATAAAAGTCACACATATCCCACACATAAATGATACTTGTAGACAGCATAAAAGTCACACATATCCCACACATAAATGATACTTGTAGACAGCATAAAAGTCACACATATCCCACACATAAATGATACTTGTAGACAGCATAAAAGTCACACATATCCCACATATAAATGATACTTGTAGACAGCATAAAAGTCACACATATCCCACATATAAATGATACTTGTAGACAGCATAAAAGTCACACATATCACACATATAAAAAACTGTTTTATTTTTGACTTTGTTAACTAGATACTCATCAACTCAAATGACATTCTTTGTGTTTTAGTCATGGTTATGGTGTATCACCACATGGCTCTTGGGCCTTCCCTTCCCCTTATGGAAAAGGACATTTCTTCCCTCAAAGGTTTTTTTAATTAAACTTTCTCCAGGGTTAACCAGTGTATCTGATAACATGCTTACCACCAACATGCATGTTTTCAGCCAGATCTTTAAGTTCAGTATCTGCAAGCTTGATCCCCAGGTTGTTCAGAATGGTGTCCAGGTTGTCGATATTGACCTTCCCGCCTAAGAAAAATAACAGCCCGTCAAGAATATTAAATGACTCCAAAAGAGAAGTTCTTATACTCTTTTGATACACATATCTGATTGTGAATTGTTAAGCATTAGATCATTACTCACAAAATTTGCACACTGTTTCAGACAGGTTATATACTCACTAAAGCCTATTCGAGGATTCCCTCAAAGTCTAAAATTTACCTAAAGAATATTTGCTCTAAAGTGAAAAAAGTAAATTAAATAATGTTCAACAATGTTAGCACAGAGGCCAAATATTTTAAGTCCTCAACTACAAAGTTAGCATTAAGGCTACTTCCCTTGAGACTTGTCTCAGGGACCAGCCTACACAAACACAAAGTTTTAAAGGGCATTCAATACTGAAATTAGTTTGAGAAAGAGAGCAAGGTACAGAAATAGAGGCTCAGAGTATGTACAAGTCTCCGAAGAAGTGAATGAGAAAGGGAAGAAAGAGATGGAGTTGTGGCCAAAGAGGGGTGCGAAGAGTTTTAGTTTGCTTATTTTATAGGATGGGATATGTTGAGCATGTGCATGGGCTGAAAGACTTGTCTGTAGAGGAAGAGGTTGAAAATGGCAAATGGGGTGAGGTCTTGTGGATGTGGGAGAGGGTGGAGTTAAGGGTATCTTTGTAAGCCTTGCAGAGGAAGAGGTACTCCTCACTCATCCTTTGATACTAGGATGGGTGTGCTTAAAGATACCTGTAAAGGTAGGGATTGGGGATAGAAAGCTGAGGACTACCACTCTTGCTAGCCTCAATTTTCTTTGTGAATAAAAAAATTCTGGTGGAAAAGAAATAAATGGTGTTTAATAAATGCTCAGGGAATTCTGGTACTGGAGGTAAACATTCTTTAGTTCTAAACAACTACAGGTTGCCTTTTGATGAATGAACTTCCAGTTTAGTTTTTTCTGCTATTTATTAAATTCCGTGAATCACTGCTAATCATTTCTATATTTTTTTGCTATGCAAACTTGAAATTTGATATTTTTCCTCCTGAAAATTTGGAAAATGACAAGAAAGTGTGGTGTTTTACTTCCAAGATAGAAGATGAGATTATCTTCTAAGATAAAGATTGAGTTCTAAAAAAGTATACATTTGCAATCATTATATATGACAGATGGCAGCAAATTCATATTTCAGAAACAGTATAAAATGAAGATCTCATATTTATTTGCATTCTCATTATGTTTCTCACTCACCTTTAAGAGACTTCACACCTTCTAGCAATCTGTTCTTAAAGACCTTGTTATCATCTATAAAAAGGGGCACAATTAAGGTCATAGAGAAATGATGTGGCTTTTCACTAAAATTATTTCAGTAAAACCGAGATTTTCATGATTTACTCTAGAAATTTCCCCCATTAAAATAAATTTTGAGAGAAAATTAGGGAAAGTCTATAATACAGTAAATCTATCCAAAATTTAGCACACAAGGCACACTATAATATGCACAATGTTTTTGGTAATAGCACCTCTCACTTTTTATCCCCTCCCAGTTTAACACCCCTCCTTCCCTTGTTTACTTCCCACAACTGCCTGTAGCTATCTACAAGGTAAGGGTATCCTCAGAAATGTATTCCCCTCAATGGTATGAGTCAATATGATGGGCATGCTTATTCCAAAACGGAAAGTTAAACTGCATAGATGGAAATTTCCCTCAGGAATAAGTGAACCTTTAAATTATTTTGAGATGGGCATTGTTTGTTTATTTATTTTTGCGTCTTAACAGATGGGGATAGTTTGAGTTTTTGAAAAAATCTCAAAAGGAAACAAAACAGATGAACATAGGGGGAAAAAAAGAGAGCAAAACCAAGAAACAGACTTAAATATAGAGAACAAACTGATGGTCACCAGAGGGGAGGTAGGTGGCAGGATGGGTGAAATAGGTGATGGGGATGAAGGAGGGCACTTGTTGTGATGAGCATAAGATGATGTATGGAAGTGTTGAATCACTGAATTCTACACCTGAAACTGTATGTTAACTAACTGGAATTTAAACGAAAATTTTTTTAAAAAGCTTAATAAAACCCTTTAAGGTCACATCAATATTTGAAATGCTTACCATTGAAAGGCAGATTTTTCATCAGCTTCAAACGTTCCTTATCTGTGAACTCTATTCCCATGTTTTTCAGAATAGTTTTCACGTCTTTGGCATCAACCTCTCCTCCTTAAAAAAGGCAGACATCATTACATATATGAATTTAAAGGATCACCTAATGATTCCAAATAGGGAAAAATCAATCTATGGCTATGTAGCTTGAATATGTACAGAATAAAGAACAAAGGCCAATGAGACCTCTCCATGTATACCGACTATGACATTCACAGGAAAAGAATTTGATCGCTAAATGCTAATAAAGGAAGTCACAATCATATTGACAATGGCAAGGCAACTCTGAACCCAGTGAAATTTACATCATGTATCTATCTATTCAATTAGAATATTATAAATTACTTATTCAAATAATTGTATCAAATAAGGTAAGATCTTATTTAGTCTCATTTTTGTAACTTTTCTGTAGTCTTTACTAAAATTTTACTTTACATATTATTTTACTAATATAGAATTTGGCTGTTCTAAAAGAAAGAAGAACAAAACATATAAATAAAAAATATACCAGAAAATAAATGAATTGCTAATAATTTAATGAATAAGGAAATAAATGTCATTAACTAAATGGCAATTGAGGGATAATGATAAAATATAGTTACTATAAATACTAAATGTCTTAGATTGATAATTTCTCACTTACCTGTAGTAGCTTTTACTCCATCCATCACCTCTTTCAGACCAGCCATCCCATTAGCTACAAGAAATGGCACAATGCAAATAAGCGCAGAACACAAATCTAAGACATATATTTTGTGGAAACAATTACATGAAAAATTCCCTATATTTTCATTTTACCTGAGATCATTTATTAAATGTCTGGATCTCAGGGAGTTAAAATGATCTCCATTAATACAAAGGTTTCTTATAGCTTAGAAACTTGGTCAGGAAAAGTGTGTTCTTCCTAGTGTTTTGGATGCCATTATAAGCCATAGTTGAAGATACTATTGGAGTTGGCCAGGTACTCTGGAAACTTTACTTCATGTACCAACAAACAGCTGAGGAAGGGACCATTAATCTAGCCTGGTATGTTCTAAGATTGCTTCCTACAGGAGATAATGCATGAACTACATTAATGTATCAGAGTGGTTGATCTGAAATATGGAAGAATGGAAAAGAATTCACATGGAGAAATTAAGAAAAGGGAAAAGTAGAGGGGCATCATGCTATGTGTGTATGAAACCACAAATAGTTCAACATGGCTTGAACAGAAGGAAAATGAGAGAAGATATATCCAGACAGGCAGATGGAGATTGAAAGTATTCTTATCATAGTATATGCTATGATAAGAATCTTTGAATTCATTTTAGAGTGAAGATTTCAGTAGACAGAAGGATAGAAGAATGGGCCTGTTGACTTCCTGTTTTTCATATCCCTGTTATTTTGCTTTCTTATTATCTACACTTATTAGAATCCTGTGAGCACCCTCTGCAATTCTTGGTATACATAGGGAAAGGTGATGCTATTTTAGATTAATTATAATGAAGACCCAAGATTTATTCTGACTTTAAAATTAGGCTCTCCTCCAAGTATCCATTGATAAATGAATGGATAAAGAAGATGTGACACACACACACACACACACACACACACACACACACAAGACTATTTTTTAGCCATAAAAAAGGATGAAATCTTGCCATTTGCAACAAATGGATGGAGCTACAGAGTATAATGCTAAGTGAAATAAGTCACTCGGAGAAAGACAAATACCATACAATTTCACTTATCTGTGGAATTTAAGAAAAAAACAAACAAACAAAGAAGAAAAAAAAAAGGAGGGAGAGAGACAAACCAGGAAACAGACTCTTAATTATAGAGAACAAACTGGTGGTTACCAGAGGGGAGGTGGATGGGAGAATGGGTGAAATTTGTGATGGGGATTGAAGAGTACACTTATCATGACAAGCACTGAGTAATGTACAGAATTGTTGAATTACTATATTGTACACCTGAAATAATATAACATGTATGTTAACTACACTGGAATTGAAACTTAAAAAATTTAAATTAAAAAAACAAAATTGGGCTTCCTCCAAGCTTTCTAACATGTATCTGTCAAATAAATCTATTTTTAAACATATCAGTTATAAAGCAAAATAAAAGATGCCCTGAAGATAGCTGTAGTGCTCACCATCAATTTGTAGGTTTTCTGACAGCTTTGTAAGTTCCTCTTCTGTGAGCTCAATTCCCAGTTTTTTTAGAGTGTTTTCCAGGTCATTTGCACGAACCTTCCCCCCTTAGGAAAGAGATAATGTAGGACTATGAATATAATATGAAAAAAAGCATATTATACCAAAATTTTGCATGCGTATCAACATTCTATTTATTTATTTTTTTAAACTCTTTTTTTTTAAGATTTTATTTATTTATTCATGACAGACAGAGAGAGAGAGAGAGAAGCAGAGGGAGAAGCAGGCTCCCAAGGAGCAGGGAGCCCGATGCGGGACTTGATCCCAGGACCCTAGGATCATGACCTGAGCCGAAGGCAGACGCTTAACCATCTGAGCCACCCAGGTGCCCAACATTCTATTTATTTAATATGTTTTTTTAAGGTGAGGTGAAGAATGTGGTAATCATTTTGCAATATTTAAGAGTACCAAATCATCACACTGTATACTTTAAACCTACATGTTATATGTCAATTATGTATCCTATGGCCAACTGACTGAGGAAGAAAAAAAAAACTGAATCTGAGCCACTTTGGCTTCCTGTTGCTATGAGTCTACAAGTAAAGAAAGGGATGACTTTACTGGTTGGAGTGATTTATTCTGACCATCAGGGGAAACCAGGCTGCTGCTACTAGACAGTGGGGATAGAGATAAATATGTCTAGAATCTAGGACACCTGCTGATATCCCCTTGCCTTGTGATTAAAGTTAATTGTAAATTAAACAATCCAATCCAATACAGACAGGTCTGATAATGGCCCTTATCCTTCAGGAACAAAATTTAGGATCACCTACCAGGTAAGGAGGTAGGAGCAGCTGAAGTGCTTGGTTAGAGAAAGAGCAGTATGAAATGGCAGTGGGAAAAGAAAGATAAATACTAGCTACAACAACATGACCAGTTGCTAACGAACTGCACAAGATTGTAACAGTTATGAGTATTTCTATATATATTTTTAAAAGATTTTATTGATTTATTTGACAGAGAGAGACACAGAGAGAGAGGGAACACAAGAAGGGGAGTGGGAGAGGGAGAAGCAGGCCTCCGGCTGAGCAGGGAGCCCGATGAGGGGCTCAAACCCAGGACCCCAGGACCATGACCTGAGCCGAAGGCAGATGCTTAACGACTGAGCCACCTAGGCGCCTCTATATTTTTTGATATAGATATATTTGTGAATATTTTAACCAATTCTTTTCTTTTAATCTCCTCCCCCATTTCCCTGCATCTACATAAAATTTGTGAACAGTAGTTAGCCTTATATATCCTTAAGTTATAGGATGTCAAGGAAGAATGTGAGTCAATTAGAAAATAAACATAAGCTAGAGGTGGATAGAGGGATAGCTGGGATTTTGTAACATCTTCTGAGAAGAGAGTGAGCATAGTTTTGGTTATATGAGAAATTGTTATTATTATTAGAAATATAAGAGAGGCTAAAAGATGTATATATGGATGCCAAGGGGAAGATGATGGTAGACTGTTAACTGTGTCAAACTGGCTAAGCTGGAATTATATTTCTAGGACTTCCCTTCCCTATAGAGTTCTGGCCTGCCCCAGAAA
Source organism: Eumetopias jubatus (assembly GCF_037043125.1). Lineage (NCBI taxonomy): Eukaryota > Metazoa > Chordata > Mammalia > Carnivora > Otariidae > Eumetopias > Eumetopias jubatus. Next base: position 97,183,295 of record NW_028274816.1, read on the forward strand.
ATGTTGCATGAGATTTGGAAGGCACAAGTAGAGCAGCTGCTCCTACACTCTAAAGGTCAGTGTCAGGGGGGTCCCTGGGTGGCTTAGTCCGTTAAGCGTCTGACTTCTTGATTTCGGCTCAGGTCATGATCTCAGGGTTGTGAGATCGAGCCTAACCTTCCCTGCCTCTCCCTCTGCTCCCCCACCTCCAACCCTGCTCTGGCTCACACACGCACTCTCTCTCTCTCTCTCAAAAAAAAAAAAAAAAATTACAAAAAAAAAAAAAGGTCAGTGTTGGGTTCCAGGTGCCATTACAGCCCATGATATTGTTCTTAATCTTCTGGACTGCCTTGTTGGCATGGGGTGGAAGCTAGTCTTGGCTAAGCACATGTATATCTCCTTGGAGACAGATGCCAGTTTCTTTTCCAGGTCACTTACATTCTTAAGGGTGAGGGAAATAAGATTCCGGTTTGTCCTCATGGGTTCTCATTTTTTCTCGTTCTCCCCAACTCTGTCACCAGTTTTTCCTCCTGAGTGCTGGCCTTACTGACTACAGTGATGGCAGGACGTTAGGCCCACAACCAAAAGCGGGGGCAACAGCTTTCAGAGATTTCTTCACCAGCTCTCACAATTGCCTAAAATCTAATCCTTACAATAAATCTTATTCCATGTCACTCATAGTGATTTTGCTTCCCTAATCAAGCCCTAATGGATATAATAGTCATAAATTCTATTAAACTAAAACAGAACAAAAAAGAAAAATGTATTTTGTGTCTTTGTATATTACCTTTCAACAAAGTCAAAATCCCAAATAGATTTGTCCAAGTATACAAAGTCAAGAAAATAGTTAAAATTAGAGCTTGTCTTAGTAACAAGCCTATATAACAAAACAAATTAAGCGGATTAAGCAATTGGAACTGCAGACAACCAATATAATACTTGTATGCAATAAATAGGGGCTATAAATATATTTTTTTGCCTGAGTTTCTATATTAGCTATCCATAGAGTTGACCAGATCCCTTGAATAAAGCTAACCCTTCACTTCACTTACACTGTGACTTCCTAGGTTTGATTGATTTTTGTGGGGTAGGGGTGTACAAAGTTGAAAAAATGCAAGAGTATATGGAATTTCCTACAAGATAAAATATATGCTGTTATCAGTTAAAATGTGGATAGACTGAAAGAATCATAAATATGGAATGATATCAAAGTGAGGAGCCAGGATTCATAACTCAATGTTGTGAAGTTGGGGAATGTCAGACAATATGACTTTTAACTGGGTTTCTTACTTACCTTTGAGAGATTTCACAGCCTTCAGCAACCCATTTTGATATACCTTTCCAGCAGCTGTAAGAAAATCCATATTTCATTTAATGGTGAAACTAACATGGAATCACAAAAATGGCATGAATTAAATAATTTCAGAAATAACATTTTAAGAAGACTTGTCTCTAATTTTTAGTTTATTTCATCTTATATAGCAAAGTTTGAAATAGAAACTTCTCTCATGGTGACAAATATTCCTATTCCTGAGGGAGTCTACTTGCTCAAACATGAGTATAGCTTCCTTTTTTTTCTTTCAATTTTTAAAATTTAAATTCAACGTAGTTAACATACAGTGTTATTAGTTTCAGGGGTAGAGTTTAGTGATTCATCAGTTGCATATAACTCCCAGTGCTCATTACATCATGTACCCTCCTTAATGCCCATCACCCAGTTACCCGATCCCCCCGACCCACTGCCCCTCCAGCAACCCTCAGTTTGTTTCTTATAGTTAAGAGTGTCTTATGGTTTGCCTTCCCCTGTTTTTATCTTATCTTATTTTTCCTTCCCTTCCCCTACATCCATCTATTTTGTTTCTTAAATTCCACATATGAGTGAAATCATATAGAACTCCCCTTTCTTTTTATTTCTGCTTTCTATCTTTATTTTTTTCTTCATGGATCTCCAATCTCTCTCTCTCTCTTTTTTTCTCTTCTCATGATATAAACAAATTAGTGGCTTGACAGGTAACAACATGTTTAGTTGTTAATGTCAACTCTTGTCTGAAGGGTTACTTCCATTATAAATTCTAAGACATATAACTTAGAACTTAATTTAATATTTTTTCTTTTGCATTTTTGGAGGAAAATAAACAGAAACAAAGTTGGAGATATTTACACAGACTCACAAAAGACCATGGCACCTCTATGATAGCTCACCATCAACTGGCAGTGTTTTCAGCAGCTTCTCTTTTTCCTTATCTGTGAGCTTAATCCCCAGGCTTCCCAGGAAATTTTTCAAGTCACTAGAATCAATCTTCTCACCTTTCAAGAGAGGAGATGGTACATGTATGAGCTTTAGGTACTCTCATATTATCCCAAGTTATAAAATATGCTCTCTGCAGCTTAATGATATCTCAGTTTCAAGATGAAGAGTTAGGCAAAGATATTCCCAATTGTAGAACCATTGAGCATGACTTATGGTATTTATAAAATACCATGTTTAATATAAATTAAAAAGTTTTTCTAAAGTCGGGAAAGACAACTTCCAGAATAAAATCTGATGAGTGAATTAAGGTCATGCAGATTCTTATCTAAATTATTCTTCAAAAAAATTTGATTGTTTTGGTGAGAATTATTGATGATTTCAGTGAATACATTATCTCCATCACTTCTAAGGTTTACCATATACATTTCTAGGTGATGTTCAGTTAAACATTTGTGACATGAAGCATATTACTTACACAAGCAACAGAAAACTTAGGATTTAAAGTTGACATATAGTCTTGTATTCTATTGCAGAAGCCTTCCTAATGCCAATCCAAGGGGCCTTAGAAGCATGTATTTAATAATGAAACATCAGAATTTAATAAGATACTAGAAATGCCACTGGGAAAAAAAACGAATATAAAAGACTGAAACCCTAGATTTACCTTAACTTCTCATTTACCTGTAAAATTAACTTTCACTTCATTCATTGGTCTTTTTAGTGAAATTCTCCTATCAACTGTAGGAGAAAATCAAACTCACACTGAGATTAAAAAAGACTCACAAAATACTGTGAAAGACAACATGGGAGTAAAGATAATAAATCCTCACTTACTTTGTGCCAGGCACTATCTTAAATGCCTTACATATGGTTACTTAATTAATACTTACTGAATAATATTTTTCTAGGCTATTGATTTATTCAGTTTTTATTGTCTTCCTTAATATTAGAAAGAAAAGCTTAAATATAAAAATATACCATTTCAATAATATAAATTTTACTTAAAGTTCTATAATATTTCAAACCCCTATGTGTTAGTAATGGGAAGAAATTCAGAAGTACCATCATTTAAGTTGCCTGCATTTTTCTGTTCAAAATGTGGAAGAGTGTTTTCTAGTGACCATAATATGGGTAAAGAACATAAAAGACATACATACAAAGTGCAATGTTTTCATGTTGGTTTTGGTAACTGCGTGCTTTTATGCTGGTTACATGCTTTGCCCATATTTATAGCTTCTTGATTACTATCAGGGTAGATTACCATTCCTAAGGCCCCTTTCCCTTGGACCACTGGCTATGGTTCTTATACTTAAGCTCTCCCAGCATGTAACTATGGTATCTGAAAACTTGCTCACCATCAGCAGGGAGATTTTTAGTCAGAACCTTAAGTTCCTTATCTGAGATCTTGATTCCCATATTATCCAGTATAGCATTCAAGTCGTTGACATTGACTTTCCCATCTAAGGAAAGAGACAGTCCATGAAGATAATTATATAACTCTAAAAAAGAGGTTCTTAAACCTTTTAGAGACACATATCCTGTTATGAATTTCATGAACCAAATGTCTGTGTTCACAAAGATTGTGTATAATTTCAGGGGGGTTATGTATTCTTCAAAGCCTATTCACAGACACCCCCCCCCCCAGTAGTAGGGTTAATAATGCTTGTTGTAAAGTGTGAAAAAAAACCCATCAATTTTAGAACAAGAGACTAAGGACCTTATGTCTATAGAGAAACTCAACTATGACATTAGAATTAAGGTCACTTCTCTTGAGACTTGTCTTGGGGACCAGACTATAAAAAACAAAGTTTTAAACAGCACCTGAATAAATGCTAAGTGAATTCTAGTCCTGGAGGGAAACATGTTTTACTTCTGAACAATATTTTGTTATTTGTTCAGAAGTAAAGTAGAAACAATATTTAATTTGATGACCGAACTCCCAGTTTAGTATTTATCAGCAGCTGATTAAATTCCCTGAGTCAGTGCTAATCTTTTCTGTTACATTTTGCTATGCAGACTTGAAATCTGATATTTGTTTTCTTGAAAAGTTTGGGAAAATCTTGAGAAAGTGCAAGACTTTCTTCCTAGATATGAAGTAAAATGTTGGCAGCTAAAGTGAAGCTTGATCTTCAGTGGGAACATAAATTTACAATCAGTGTATATGAGAGATAGCAGCATACACTAATATCTTGGAAACAGCGTAAAAGCAAAGATGTCATATCTGTCTGCACTTTCATTAGGCTGCTCACATACCTTTTAGAGACTTCACAACTTCTAGCAACCTGTTTTGAAAGATCTTGTCATCATCTATAAGAAAAGGGAGAATTTTAAGTCACAGAGAAATGTGGAAAATCACTAGGGTACTCCTGGATAAACGGCTTTTCAAGAGTTTTCACTAGAAATTTTCTCTTATAATAAAATCTGAGAGAAAATTGGGTGAAATTTAGCACATCAAGCATTCTACAACACACACACCTCTTTTCTTCTCCCCATTTCTGCTTTATTCACTTCTAAACAATCCTTTTCCTCTTTCCACAAATCCCAGATTAAGCCTTTTTTTTTCATGTTTGATAATAACACTCATCATTATGGAAATGCTGTTTCCCAATCTAAAAGTAAAACTGTAGATAGGGATTCATTTCAGGTATAAATGGACATTCTAAAAAAAATTTTTTTTGAGATGGACTTTCCATCCTGGAACTGAGGAAATGGAGATAATTTTAGAGATTCTCACAGACACAGAAATCTAAAGTCCCTTTTTGGTTACAACAGTATTTAAAACGTTTACCCTTAGAAAGAAGATGTTTCATCAGGTCCAAGCATTCTTTATCTTTGAGCTCTATCCCCATGTTTTCCAGAACAGTTTTCACATCATTGAGATCAGCCTTTTCTCCTTAATAAAAACATTAAAATGATGACATCCATGGAATTTAAGTACAATCAAATGATTGCAAATAATAAAACTAAATTTTGATGCCCATACAAAATGAGTATGAGCTGGGGAAAGTGAGGGTCGCTGAGCTCTGACCAAATACACAGAGGTAATGTCAGTCACAGAAACATAATTGGTTTTCTAAAGGCTAATAAGAGAGGGTAATCTCACTGGTATCCATGATAATGTACCTACAGGATTTCCAACTATGGAGAACATAATTAACCAAGGGCCCCATCTTCTGCTTTGAAATTAATCTGTGTTTTTTTGTACTAAGTCCATACCTACCATTGGCACTGATCAAGGGCTGGGTGCAGCTCCTAAGGGAGCCCTCTTCCTGGGGGATATGGGATGATGACTTTAACCAGAGACTTTTTTTTTTACAGATTTTATTTATTTATTTGAGGGAGAGGGAGAGAGAGACAGAGCACGAGCAGGGTGGAGGAGCAGAGGGAGGGGGCGAAGCAGACACCCCGCTGAGCAGGGAGCCTGACGCAGGGCTGGATCCCAGGACCCTGAGATCATGACCTGAGCCGAAGGCAGATACTTAACTGACTGAGCCACCCAGGTGCCCCTGACCAGAGGATTCTTGAAAGCAGTATTGCCAGACCTTCCTCAGACTACATGGCAATCTAGGATGCTTCCACCCAAACTTTTCTTCCTCTTTCCTTCACTTGGTGTCATATTTGCATTGCAGTCTGACAGCCTCCCAGTGTTTTCACTTTCCCTCCTTATTTTCTATTGGGCAGGCATTTCCTGTAATAATGTCCTTCACATTTAATCCTCCTTCTTGGAAGGCTTGGACTAACATACTCAAAATGACAATGACAAGAAATGGGTATTATATATCTTTTTTGTTAATTAGTAAACTGCAAACAGTGTATCCTGATCATTCTACTGACATGAAGAACATATCATCTCTTCTTTAAGTGATTACCAGGGTCTTTTCCAAAGATCATTTCACCTTTTATTATAGATTTTGGCTGTCTTAAAATAAGGAAAATGAAGTGTATTAGTGGAAAACACATCAGAAAATATTCTGGGCTACTGGGTATGAAAACATTAAACAAATAGGAGGTAAAGATGATAGAATTAGCATAGCAATTAAGGCATGAAGAAAAATAGTTACTATAAAAATTAGGATCCTATGTTTACATTAACTTTTCACTCACCTGTAACAGCTTTCACTCCATCCATCACTTTACTCAGATCAACTTTTCCACTAGCTATGAAAAGGGATAATTGAGACATGTAATCAATGTAACGAGCTCCAAAAACATATATAAAGGACTTATGTTGATGGAAAATTCCAGATAAGTTTCATTAATATCATAATTTTACCCAAACTTTCATTAAGTCCCTGAATTTCAGGGATTTAAGCTCATCTACAGGGATTTAAGCTGATCGACATATTTGCAAAAAGATGTCTTGGATATCGGAGTTTGCACAAAGAAAAAGGTACAATACCAAAGGATCATTGGTATTGGTTAGCTATCTGGTAATCCTTCAGGTGTTGCCATGAGCCATGAGTGCCACAGCTCATATAGGAATCACTAATGCAAACTAGGGTGTTAAATGATTGCATCCTGGAGTGTGTAGTGCATGAGCAAGTTAAAACATCAGACTTTAACTTAAAGGAAAGGGGAATGCATAGAAAGAGCCTTCTACATGGAAGGGAGTCTGAGAAATGTAAACAAAACAAAACAAAACACCAAAAACCTAGGCACAATATATACAATGTATAGATAAGCAACGTATGGAGAACCATAGTCAGTTCAGCATGAAGAATGAAGTACGGATTTGGAAGAGGAAAGTTCATATAAGACAGGCAGGTTGGACTCAGATTATTGAGGGATTTGTAAGCTATTTTAAGAAGCTTAGCCTTTATCTAGGGGGCTAATAGAATCATAGTGAGGTTATAAGTTCAGGAATGATATGGACCAATTTGCATTTTAACCTTCTTTAATTTTAAATTATAATTACTTTTATTATTACAAAATTACATTAGTATTGAAATAAAGATAGGGTGATGTCATCAACATGGTGACATAGGTTGTTCCCAACTTCAGTCCCCCTCACAAAAAGATCATCTTACCAGTATCCATAGACAAGACACCATTATGAAAATCCCAGAATATGGTGGTGAGGCTGAAGCACCTCCTTGAACTACAGGGACTGAGAAGGACTGCCTTAGAAGGGTAAGAGAATTGGCTACACTCTAACTGTACTCCTCCTCTCTGAGGCTGATACAATGCTGCACTGAGAGGGCTTCCCAGAGCTATAGTTTCTCTGGTGGGAGAAAGAGAGCCCAAGGCATTCATCTAGCTCCTCCAGAGCTGTGGGTTCCTTCCTGGAAGGCCCACTTGGGTCTTGTCCCATAGGTATTGTGGGAGGAATCCATGGGACTTGACCATTGGAGATCAGATTGAGATGGGGAAAAGGAGCATGGCTTATAGCAACCAGCACTTGGATCTTAGGCAGACTCTGTTTTTCCTAGCAGCAGTGCCTGAGTAGATATCCTAGACAGCAGGTTTGCCCATCTGCACAGCAAAGCTGGTGGCCCCTCTTGCCAGGGAACTGTGCCTGATTTGGGTCCCCAGCCAATAAGCCATCCTGGCCTTGGTGCCTGTTCTGCCACCTCACCCAGGTGAGGAAACAAGTTCACGGCTCCTGCCTACTGCTGAGGGTAGCCCTCTGTCCCGCCTGACCAGGAAACCTATTGAGAGCATTCCAGAGACTGTCCCTCTTGCAGCAGTGCCTGAGTGAAGAGCCCAGGCATTGGCTCTGTCCATCTGCAGACAAACCCACATCTAACATCATACTCAATAGTGAAAGGTTGAAACACTTTTCTCTAAAATCAGGAATAAGACAAGGGTGCTTATGCTCACCACTTCTGTTCAACATAGTACTGTAATTCTTAGCCAGAACAATTAGGTAAGAAAAAGAAATAAAAAGCATCAGAACCAGAAAGAAAGAGTAAAATTGTCTCTATTTGCAGATGACATTATTTTATATACAGAAAATCCTGAAGACTCAACCAAAAAAAAAAAAAAAAAAAAAACCAACAAAACAAAACCTGTTAGATTTAATCAATGAATTCAGTAAAGATGTAGGATACAAAATCAACATACAAAAATCAGTGGTGTTTCCAAAAACAGACACATAGATTCAATGGAACAGAATAGAGAGCCCAGAAATGGACCCTCAACTCTATGGTCAACTAATCTTTGACAAAGCAGGAAAGAATGTCCAATGGCAAAAAGACAGTCTCTTCAACAAAAGGTGTTGGGAAAATTGGACAGCCACATGCAGAAGAATGAAACTGGACCATTTCCTTACACCACACACAAAAATAGACTCAAAGTGGATGAAAGACCTAAATGTGAGACAGGAATCCATCAAAATCCTTGAAGAGAACACAGGCAGCAACTTCTTTGACCTCAGCTGCAGCAACTTCTTCCTAGAAACATCACCAAAGGCAAGGGAAGCAAGGGCAAAAATGAACTATTGGGACTTCATCAAGATAAAAAGCTTTTACACAGCAAAGGAAACAGTCAACAAAACCAAAAGACAACTGACAGAATGGGAGAAGATATTTGCAAATGACATATCAGATAAAGGGCTAGTATCCAAAATCTATAAAGAACTTATCAAACTCAACACCCAAAGAACAAATAAAACAATCAAGAAATGGGCAGAAGACATGAACAGACATTTCTGCAAAGAAGACATCCAAGTGGCCAACAGACATGTGAAAAACTGCTAAACATCACTTGGCATCAGGGAAATATAAGTCAAAACCACAATGAGATACCACCTCACACCAGTCAGAATGGCTAAAATTAACAAGTCAGGAAACGACAGATGTTGGCGAGGATGCGGAGAAAGGGGAACCCTCCTACACTATTGGTGAGAATGCAAGCTGGTACAGCCACTGTGGAAACAGTTTGGAGGTTCCTCAAAAAGTTGAAAATAGAGCTAGCCTACAACCCAGCAATTGCACTACTGTGTATTTACCCCAGAGATACAAATGTCGTGATCCGAAGGGGCACATGCACCCCAATGTTTATAGCAGCAATGTCCACAATAGCCAAACTATGGAAAGAACTTAGATGTCCTAGATGGATAAAGAAGAGGTGGTATATGTGTACACACACACACACACACACACACACACACACACACACACAATGGAATACTATGCAGCCATCAAAAATGAAATCTTGCCATTTGCAATGATGTGGATGGAACTAGAGGGTATTATTCTAAGCAAAATAAGTAAATCAGAGAAAGACAAGTATCATATGATCTCACTGATATGAGGAATCTGAGAAACAAGTCAGAGGATCATAGGGGAAGAAAGGGAAAAATGAAATAAGATGAAACCAGAGAGGGAGACAAACCATAAGAGACTCTTAATCTCAGGAAACAAACTGAGGGTTGCTGGAGTGGAGGGGGGTGGGAGGGATGGGGTGGCTGGGTGATGGACATTGGGGAGGGTATATGCTATGGTTGGTGCTGTGAATTGTGTAAGACTGATAAATCACAGACATGTACCCCTGAAAAAAATAATACATTATGTTAATAAAAAAGAGTTAAAAAAAAGAAGCACATATATAGGCATACCTCAGAGATATTATGGATTTGGTTCCACGGCATGACAGTAAAGCAAATATCTCAATAAAGCAAGTCAAATGAAAAAAAAATCAGTGGTGTTTCTATACACTAATAATGAATTATCAGGAAAAGAAGTAAAGAAAACCATCTCATTTACAATAGCATCACAAACAATAAAGTGCTTAGGAATAAATTTGGAAGAGACACCCAATAAATGGAAATATATCCTGAGTTCATAGATTGGAATAATTAATACTGCTAAAATGTCCTTACTAAGCCAAAGTCTTCTATAAATTCAATGCAATTCACATTGGGATTCCAATGGCATTTTTTACAGATATATAAAACATAATCCTAAAATTCATTTGGAACCACAAAAGCCAAACCAATCCTCAGAAGAAGAACAAGGCTGGAGGATCACACTTTTTTTTATTTCAAACTATATTACAAATCTATAGTAATCAAAACAGTATAGTATTGGCATAAAACACACACACTTAGACCAATGAAAGAAAATTAAGGGCCTAGATACAAATATTAGACAAGGGAGCCAAGAATACTCAATGGAGAAAAGAAAGTGTCTTCATTAAATGGTTCTGGGAAAATTGGATATTCACATGCCAAAGAATGAGATTAGACTCCTGTCTTAGACCATTTACAAAAATTAACTCAAAATGAATTAAATACTTAAATGTAAGACCTGAAATCATAAAACTCCCAAGGGAAACAGACAAAAAGCTCTTTGATGTTGGTCTTGGCAATGATTTTTTGGATGTGACACCTAAAGCACAAGCAACAACATAAAAAATAAGCAAGTGAGACTACATCAGCCTGAAAAGCTTCTCTTCACAGCAAAAGAAACAATCAACAAAGTAAAAAGGCAACCTACAGAATGGAAGAAAATATTTACAAACCTGGTAAGAGGTTAATATCCAAACTATATAGGGAACTGATATGCCTCAATAGCAAAGAAATAAAATAATACAATTTAAAAATGGGTGAAGGACCTGAAAAGACATTTTTCCAAAGAAGATATTCAAATAGCCAACAAGTCCATGAGAAAGTGGTTCATCCTCACTAATCATCAGGTAGATGCAAATCAAAACCACAATGAGGTATCACCTCACACCTGTTAGAATGGCTAGTATCAAAAAGACAAGAGATAACAAATACTGGCAAGGATGTGGGGAAAAGGGAACCCTTGTGCACTGTTGTGCACTGTTGGTGAAAGTGAAAATTGGTGCAGCCAATGTGAAGAGTACGAAGGTTCCTCAAAAAATTAAAATAGAACTACCATATGATCCAGCAATTACACTTCTGTGTATATATCCAAAGTAAACAAAATCACTATCTTGAAGAGATATCTGCATCCCCACTCCATTGTAGCATAATTCACGATAGCAAAGACATGGAAACAACCTAAGCATCTATTCAGTGGATGAATGGATAAAGAAAATGTTGTGTATATATACAATGGAATATTATTCAGTTATAAAAAAGAAGAAAATCAACCATTTGCAATAATATGGATAGACCTTGGGGGCTAAGTGAAATAAATCAGACAGAGAAAGGCAAATACTGTATGATCTCCTTTATATGTTTAATCTAAAAGAACACAAACTCATGGAGTTTTTTCTCTTTTCTTGCTTCTGGGTAACTGTGTTATTTAAGAAAGTCTCCCTCAACCTAATGTTACAAAATATTCCAATTTTTCCTAATATTTTTATTTATTTATATTTCATATTTAGAGCTTCAATTCACATAGAAAGTATTTTTGTTTATTGTAAGGTAAGGTGATTTCTAATTTTTTTCTTTTAGACAGATAGCCAATACTATTTTAAAATCATTCTTTAATATATATCACGATAGCCATTATACTGGGATCTATTTTTTTAACGATTTTGTTGAGTCTACTTATTTATCTATTACTTGCCAAAGAAATTTTGTTTTGATTATAGTAATTTTATAATAAGTGCTAATATATGGTAAGGCAAATCTCCATTCTAGTTTTCTTTTTTCATAATTTTCTTGGCTATAGTTGGGGATTTCTTCTTTCATTTGTTCTTTTTTTAAATTTAATTTTATTGAATTATGTTAGTCACCATACATCATTAGTTTTTGATGTAGTGATCCATGATTCATTGTTTTCATATAACACTCAGTGTTCCAGGCAGTACATGCTCTCCTTAATACCCAACACTGGGCTAACCCATTCCCCCACCCGCCTCCCCTCTAAAACCCTCAATTTGTTTTTCAGAGTCCATAGTCTCTCATGGTTCATCTCTCCCTCTGATTTCCCCCCCTTCATTTTTCCCTTCCTTCTCCTAATGTCTTCCACGCTATTCCTTATGTTCCACAAATAAGTGAAACCATATGATAATTGACTTTCTCTGCTTGACTTATTTCACTTAGCATAATCTCCTCCAGTCCCATCCATGTTGATGTAAAAGTTGGGTATTCATCCTTTCTGTTGGCTGAGTAATATTCCATTGTATATATGGACCACATCTTCTTTATCCACTCATCTGTTGAAGGGCATCTTGGCTCTTTCCACAGTTTGGCTATTGTGGACATTGCTGCTATGAACATTGGAGTGCATATGGCTCTCCTTTTCACTACATCTGTGTCTTTGATGTAAATACCCAGTAGTGCAATTGCTGGGTCATAGGGTAGCTCTATTTTTAATTTTTTGAGGTACCTCCACAGTTTTCCAAAGTGGCTGTACCAACTTGCATTCCCACCAACAGTGTAAGAGGGTTCCCCTTTCTCCACAACTTCTCCAACATTTGTTGTTTCTTGCCTTGTCAATTTTTGCCATTCTAACTGGTGTAAGGTGGTATCTCAATGTGGCTTTGCTTTGGATTTCCCTGATGGCTAATGATGATGAATCCCGATATGGACCTTCAACTCTATGGTCAAATAATCTTCGACAAAGCAGGAAAAAATATGCAATGGAAAAAAGACAGTCTCTTCAATAAATGGTGAGGGGAAAATTGGATAGCTATATACACAAGAATGAAACTCGACCATTCTTTAACATCATACACAAAGATAAACTCAAAATGGATGAAAGACCTCAATGTGAGACAGGAATCCATCAAAATCCTAGAGGAGAACATAGACAGTAACCTCTTTGACATCGGCCACAGCAACTTCTTTCAAGATACATCTCCAAAGGCTAGTGAAACAAAAGCAAAAATGAACTTTTGGGACTTCATCAAGATAAAATCCTTCTGCACTGCAAAGGAAACAGTCAACAAAACAAAGAGGCAACCCACAGAATGGGAGAAGATATTTGCAAATGACACTACAGAGAAAGGGCTGGTATCCAAGATCTATAAAGAGCTTCTCAAACTCAACACCCAAAAAACAAATAATCAAGTCAAAAAATGGGCAGAAGACATGAGCAGACACTTCTCCAAAGACATACAAATGGCTAACAGACTAATTTGTTCTTTTAAATCATTTATAAGCTCTTATAATAACACCCCACTGGGATACTGAACATTTTATATTAAATTAAATATTTTTATTAAATATTTCCGAGAGGAAAGTGTTAAAGCAGATGGTCTATAATCCAATAACTTCCTGTACTGAGGGGATGCCTTTGGAGGAAAAGAAAGAAGGCAAGTGACCCAGTTTAATATCCTTGTCAAATGGTCCTCCAGATAAACAGACTAACGATATTTGCTATGGGAAGAGACTTTATGTTTGAAATGCTCTTAACAGTATGTCTCCGGCTAAGAATCACCTACGGTAGATAGAATCCATAACTTATGAGGCATGGCTCACTGGAAATGTAACATAAGCTATACAACTCTCTGGAGATGTTTCATAATTTAAATGTTTCTATTGTGTAAGGTGACCCTGTGGTCTTCACACAGAGATTTCATCTATTCTGGGTCAGAATGGCATATCCAACATGGGAAGGAAGAAAACTGTGAAGCTGTCCTTGACATCTCAGACCTGTATTTGCCTTTTTGATTACTTTTATCCTTGACATTATTTAGGAAAGCTTGATACTTGATAAGATCTCTGATTCATGTGAGTCTGATTTAACATATCTGATCCCATATGTTAGTTAATTTTTCAAGAACATTAATTTTTATTTTATGTTCCATTTAAGATTTTATAGTTTTCTTCATATGAATCCTATTTCTTATAAAATTCATCCCTAGATATTTTATGGGTTTTGTTGATGTTATAAATCAGATGTTTTTCCTACATCTATTTCTACCTGGTTATTGCTAGCTTAGAGAAAGCAATTAAGTTTTACACATTTATCTTATGTTGAGCCACCTGAACCAAAATGGCTTATTGAAGACTCAATAGTTCCAATAGTTCTAATTTCCTTTAGTTTGTGTGCTTCTTGGGTTTCCTAGATACACAATCATGTCATCTGAAACTAAGGGTAATATTGTGCCATTCCCAATATTATTTAATCTTACTTTCTCACTGAAGTAGCTAGAACCTTTAAAACAATGTTGTGTGGCAGTAACATTAGTAGGCATCTTTGCCTTGTTCCTCACTTTAGGGTTCCCCCGGATTTTGAACATTTATTATACCACTAACTAAATCTAGTGTTAGAGATTGTCATCTACAAGATAGAAAAAATTCCCTTTAGGGACTGACAATAGTATCTATTATCCATACCATCAACAGGTAGATTTTCTTTCAGTTGTGCAAGTTCTTTTTCAGTGAGCTTGATACCCATTTTTTCCAGAAGAGGTATCAGGTTTTTTATACCAACTCTTCCTCCTTAAGAAAGGCAGAAAAGGAACACGAGAGCAACTAAATGATCTAAAACATAAAAAATACATTCGTTCCTTTAAATGTTTTTAATGAGTATGTATAGCTATTTATAATAAAAGAGACAACAAAATATGATTTGTATCTTTGTATTTTATTGCCATTCCTGATAAGACTCTAATTTCCATTTGACTTTTCCAAGAGGACAGAGAAAGTCAGTAGGAACAATGGAAATGGAGTACATTTCCTTAAAACCTATACTAGTGACAAGTCTACATAGAAACGGAGTTCTTAAGAAGGTTACCAGGCTTTGCAACCCCTCTGGAAAACAGTATGGAGGTTCCTCAAACAGTTGAAAATAGAGCTATCATATGATCCAGCAATTGTACTACTGGGTATTTACCACAAAGATACAAATATAGGGATCCGAAGGGGTACGTGCACCCCAATGTTTATAGCAGCAATATCCACAATAGCCAAACTGTGGAAAGAGCCAAGATGTCCATTGACAGATGAATGGATAAAGAAGATGTGGTATATATATACAATGGAATATTATGCAGCCATCAAAAGGAATGAGATCTTGGCATTTGCAATGACGTGGATGGAACTGGAGGGTGTTATGCTGAGTGAAATAAGTCAATCAGAGAAAGACATGTATCATATGACCTCACTGATATGAGGAATTCTTAATCTCAGGAAACAAACTGAGGGTTGCTGGAGTGGTGGGGGGGTGGGAAGGATGGGGTGGCTGGGTGATAGACATTGGGGAGGATATGTGCTATGGTGAGCACTGTGAATTGTACAAGACTGTTGAATCACAGACTTGTACCTTTGAAACAAATAATGCAATATATGTTAAGGAAAAAAAGAAGAAGAAGAAGATAGCAGGAGGGGAAGAATGAAGGGGAGTAAATCCGAGCAGGAGACAAACCATGAGAGATCATGGACTCTGAAAAACAAACTGAGGGTTCTAGAGGGGAGGGGGGTGGGGGGATGGGTTAGCCTGGTGATGGGTATTAAAGAGGGCACATTCTGTGTGGAGCACTGGGTGTTATGCACAAACAATGAATCATGGAACACTACATCACAAACTAATGATGTAATGTATGGTGATTAACATAACAATAAAAAAATAAAAAAGAAAGAAGGTTACCAGGCTTAAAGGCAATTGGCATCTACTCATCTGTTACTTCTAATAGTCCTAACACACAGTAAGAAGTATTTATTTCGTTGCTCAGACTCTAAGATTGGCTGTGTCTGTTGCTGGACAACTTTCCTAATATGGTAAAATGAAGCTAATCCTCTACTTCAGTTTTGCTGCACATATTCAGATATCAGTTATTTATTTGGAAACAAAATCAGGAAAATTTCAAGTATGTTATTTCCTAATAAAGATAAAAGTACAGACACTATTTCTCTGTCAAGTGAAAATATATTGAAAGAAGCAAAAGTAAGGACTAAAAATATGAAGAGTGAGACTGGACTCAAAATCTTATTCAAAGCCTGAAGATTTCAGACAAAAACAATAATACATTAGAATTCTTACTCACTTTTTAAAGACTTCATAGCGTCTAATATCCTATTTTGATACAACTTTCCATCATCTGTTTAAAAAAAAAGGCATTGGTTTACGAAACAGGGAAATTCATAAGGGAATTCATAAGAATAGAATTTATTTCTTATATTCAAAAAGAATAATTTGTCCTAGAATTTTGTTCTGTTTTACCTTTAAGTAGCACTAAAGTTAAGGAATGCTGAAATCTTTAAATGTACAAATGTACACTTTGTCTCACATGGCTATTTTTAGCAGAATTCCATCATGCTGAAATACACACGATCAGGTTGTTTCAAGTGTTTCAAGTATTTCACATCCATTTATATACACATGTTGATGTCCCTTGTCCAGTGTCCATTCTTACATTGGGTTGTCTTTTTACTTAACAAAGAGGTCTTTAAGAAGCTCATTATGTTTTTGTCATACCTGATGCAAATGCTTTTTCTAAACCGTGATTTGCTTTTTTTTTCCTCATGCAGTTTTAAATCTTGTGAATTTATTATTTCTGGGTGTTTGATGGTAAATATTTCTGCAATTGATTCAGAAAAAAAGTGTCCACACGTGTGTGTGTTGGGGAGAGAGAAAGAGAGGGTGTGAATAAATGATAAAACAAATGGGTAAACTGAACAAATTGGTTAATCTTGGTAAAGGGAGTTCTTTGTACTATTCTTAAGACTTTTCTAAGTTTGAAATTATGTCAAAATAAAAATAAAAAGTTAAAATAATAGGAAACAAAAAACCCAACCATCTAAAAATATTAAAATTCTTTTTAAGCAACATTTGGGTCATTGCTTATCTTATCATGGCAGGTTTTCACTGGAGAGTTCAGAGTCTCAAAACAAAATCTATATGATACTAACAGAGCTTTATAAGTTTTTAGTTTAAGCTTTTTATTTTAATATGGTTTGAGACTTACAGAAAGTGGCAAAAATAGTACAAAAAATTCTCATACTCTTCACCCAGATTTTTCAAGTGTTAACATTTTACCATATTTCTTTTATCATCCTTTCTGTATATGAATATTATTTTTTTTTCTGAATGTTTGTAAGTTGCAGACACAATGCCTTTAACCCCTGAATACTTTAGTGTGTATTTTCTTTAAAAAAAAAGTATGCAACTGATGACTCACTAAATTCTACCTCTAAAATTAGTAAGATAGTATATGTTGATTAAATTGAATTTAAATAAAAAAATTAAAAATATACACATACATATATATACACACATATATATACTTCTCTCACACAACCACAGTACAATTATCCAAATAAAAAGATTAAAAGTGGTGCAGTACACTTAACTAATGTACAGAATTTACTCAAATTTCACCAATTTCTCCATTGATGTCATCTATAGCAAGCATTAAGTTGTCATGGCTCTTTATTCTTTTTTTTTTTAAGACTTTATTTATTTATTTGAGAGAGTGAGAGAGAACACAAGCAGGGGTGGGGGAGTGAGAGAGGGAGAGGGAGAAGCAGGCTCCCCACTGAGCGGGGAGCCAAACTCGAACTCGGGGCTCAATCCCAGGACCCAGGGATCATGACCTGAGGCAAAGGCAGATGCTTAACTGACTGAGCCACCCGGGCGCCCCTCTTCATCCTTTAATGTGGGACAATTCTTCAGTCTTTGTATTTTATGATTTTCACATTTTTGGAGAGTACAAAACATCACTTTGTAAAACATCCTCCAATCTGGGTGACAGGTTTTTAAAATAACCCAAAGTTTCTACTTCCCAGTAGTCTTTAGGCCTTCCCTCTCAGGCTTGTACAAAGTCTAGTTGCTAAAAAGGGTCCAACTGCATTTTTTAGGCTTACCCCTAATGGGCAGTGCTTTCACCAGCTTTGTATATTCCGGATCAGCGAGTTCAATCCCCATATTTTTCAGTACATTTTCCAAGTTATCGATATCAACCTTTTCACCTTCAAAAAGTTAGAAATAGGTGTACATATTATTGATGATCCCAAATTTTAAGTTGAATAGCAAAAGTACAATGCAGTCCTCATTCATTACATAGTCTTGAAACCTTAGTTGATCTTTCAATACTAATAGGTAAGGGATTTTTTTTTAATGTTGGGAAAAAATAAATTCATTTCTATTACTGTTCAAATTAATCCACATAGGTGGCTAATGTAAGAAAGTGTTACATGATTTTATTAATAATGTAATTGTTGACAATGTTAACTCAATCCTTCAAAAATCTACAGTGTCATTTATTGTGCCTGACTAGAGTTTCATGCAGGGAATCATTTTATTAGGTAGTAAAGCTCTACAGAATGCAGGATCTTACTAAGATTTAGTCCTGTAGGTATTTTTTGTATTTTTTTTAAATTTTTACTTCCTTTTGCCAAACTTAAATTTATATAATCTAAGACAAAAATTTCTATTGGAGCTAGTGGCAGGATATTGGGAAAACACCACAGAAAAACAGAAATTATTGTAAAGCCTTGGGGGCCCCCAGGATATTACTAATGTATCACTAACCTGTGAAAGATTTCACTGCATCCATTACCTGTTTTATATCAACTTTTCCATCAACTGAAAGACAACATACAAATTACACTCATATGTAACATTAGAGAAGAGAAAATGAGCCAAAAGAATTTAGTAATTATCACCTGCTCTAGAATCTTATTCTATTTTCCCCCTTCATTAGTGTGAAGAAGAAAAAGGTTTTATACCTCACAAACACAGTTAATGTGACATTAACTTTTTGCTTTAAGATATTAAAAATTTTAGTCATAAAAGAATGATATATAAAGGAAATCCCTTCTATCCTAGCTGCTTTTTAGCATTTAGATCTTAGAAAATTATTTACCTACGCTATTGGGAAAAAAATCAAAAATTAATATCTACAATATTTCAGTGTTTTAAGTTTTGAAAATTTCCATTCATGTAAAGTCAGCCCACACTCATTACTTATTCATTGTTACTATTAAACTGAAAAGACTTCATCAACCCTTTAAATTATATGTGCAAGTCGGTAATTATTTAAGACATACTAGAGGTTACACAGACATATTCAGAACATTCCATCCCAAAGCAAAGGAATACACATTCTTCTCTAGTGCCCATGGAACATTCTCCAGAATTGACCACATCCTAGGTCACAAATCAGGTCTCAATCGGTACCAAAAGATTGGGATCATTCCCTGCATATTTTCAGACCACAATGCTTTGAAACTAGAACTCAACCACAAGAGGAAAGTCGGAAAGAACTCAAATACATGGAGGCTAAAGAGCATCCTACTAAAGAATGAATGGGTCAACCAAGAAATTAAAGAAGAATTAAAAAAATTCATGGAAACCAATGAAAATGAAAACACAACTGTTCAAAATCTTTGGGATGCAGCAAAGGCAGTCCTGAGAGGAAAGTATATAGCAATACAAGCCTTTCTCAAGAAACAAGAAAGGTCTCAAATACACAACCTAACCCTACACCTAAAGGAGCTGGAGAAAGAACAGCAAAGAAAGCCTAAACCCAGCAGGAGAAGAGAAATCATAAAGATCAGAGCAGAAATCAATGAACTAGAAACCAAAAGAACAGTAGAACAGATCAACGAAACTAGGAGCTGGTTCTTTGAAAGAATTAACAAGATTGATAAACCCCTGGCCAGACTTATCAAAAAGAAAAGAGAAATGACCCAAATCCACAAAATCATGAATGAAAGAGGAGAGATCACAACCAACACCAAAGAAATACAAACAATTATAAGAACATATTATGAGCAACTCTATGCCAGCAAATTAGATAACCTGGAAGAAATGGGTGCATTCCTAGAGATGTATCAACTACCAAAATTGAACCAGGAAGAAATAGAAAACCTGAACAGACCTATAACCACTAAGGAAATTGAAACAGTCATCAAAAATCTCCCAAGAAACAAAAGCCCAGGGCCAGACGGCTTCCCAGGGGAATTCTATCAGACATTTCAAGAAGAATTAATACCTATTCTCCTGAAACTGTTCCAAAAAATAGAAATGGAAGGGAAACTTCCAAACTCATTTTATGAGGCCAGCATTACCTTGATCCCAAAACCAGACAAAGACCCCATCAAAAAAGAGAATTACAGACCAATATCCTTGATGAACATGGATGCAAAAATTCTCACCAAAATACTAGCCAATAGGATCCAACAGTACATTAAAAGGATTATTCACCACGACCAAGTGGGATTTATCCCTGGGCTGCAAGGCTGGTTCAACACCCGCAAATCAATCAACGTGATACAATACATTAACAGAAGAAAGAACAAGAATCATATGATCCTCTCAATAGATGCAGAAAAAGCATTTGACAAAGTACAGCATCCTTTCTTGATCAAAACTCTTCAGAGTATAGGGATAGAGGGTACATACCTCAATATCATAAAAGCCATCTATGAAAAACCTACAGCGAATATCATTCTCAATGGGGAAAGGCTGAGAGCTTTTCCCCTAAGGTCAGGAACGCGGCAGGGATGTCCACTCTCACCACTGCTATTCAACATAGTATTAGAAGTCCTAGCCACAGCAATTAGACAACAAAAAGAAATCAAAGGCATCCAAATCGGCAAAGAGGAAGTCAAACTCTCACTCTTTGCAGATGATATGATACTGTATGTGGAAAACCCAAAAGACTCCACCCCAAAACTGCTAGAACTCATACAGGAATTCAGTAAAGTAGCAGGATATAAAATCAATGCACAGAAATCAGTGGCATTCCTATACACCAACAACAAGACAGAAGAGAGACAAATCAAGGAGTCGATTCCATTTACAATTGCACCCAAAACCATTAGATACCTAGGAATAAATCTAACCAAAAAGGCAAAGGATCTGTACTCAGAAAACTATAAAAGACTCATGAAAGAAATTGAAGAAGACACAAAGAAATGGAAAAACGTTCCATGCTCATGGATTGGGAGAATCAACATTGTGAAGATGTCAATGCTACCTAGAGCAATCTACACATTCAATGCAATCCCCATCAAAATACCATCCACTGTTTTCAAAGAAATGGAACAAATAATCCTAAAATTTGTATGGAACCAGAAGAGACCCAGAATAGCCAGAGGAATACTGAAAAAGAAAAGCAAAGCTGGCGGCATCACAATTCCGGACTTCCAGCTCTATTACAAAGCTGTCATCATCAAGACAGTATGGTACTGGCACAAAAACAGACACATCGATCAATGGAACAGAATCGAGAGCCCAGAAATGGACCCTCAACTCTATGGTCAACTTATCTTTGACAAAGCAGGAAAGAATGTCCAATGGCAAAAAGACAGTCTCTTCAACAAATGGTGTTGGGCAAATTGGACAGCCACATGCAGAAGAATGAAACTGGACCATTTCCTTACACCACACACAAAAATAGACTCCAAATGGTTGAAAGACCTAAACGTGAGACAGGAGTCCATCAAAATCCTAAAGGAGAACACAGGTAGCAACCTTTTCGACCTTAGCCGCAGCAACTTCTTCCTAGAAACATCGCCAAAGGCACGGGAAGCCAGGGCAAAAATGAACTATTGGGATTTCATCAAGATAAAAAGCTTTTGCACAGCAAAAGAAACAGTCCACAAAACCAAAAGACAACCGACAGAATGGGAGAAAATATTTGCAAATGACATATCAGATAAAAGGGCTAGTATCCAAAATCTATAAAGAGCTTATCAAACTCAACACCCAAAGAACAAATAATCCAATCAAGAAATGGGCAGAAGACATGAACAGACATTTCTCCAAAGAAGACATCCAAATGGCCAACAGGCACATGAAAAAGTGCTCAACATCACTCGGCATCAGGGAAATCCAAATCAAAACCTCAATGAGATACCACCTCACACCCGTCAGAATGGCTAAAATTAACAAGTCAGGGAACGACAGATGTTGGCGGGGATGTGGAGAAAGGGGAACCCTCCTACACTGTTGGTGGGAATGCAAGCTGGTGCAACCCCTCTGGAAAACAGTATGGAGGTTCCTCAAACAGTTGAAATTAGAGCTACTGTTTGATCCAGCAATAGCACTACTGGGTATTTACCACAAAGATACAAATGTAGGGACCCGAAGGGGTACGTGTACCCCAATGTTTATAGCAGCAATGTCCACCATAGCCAAACTGTGGAAAGAGCCAAGATGCCCATCGACAGATGAATGGATAAAGAAGATGTGGTATATATACACAATGGAATATTATGCAGCCATCAAAAGGAATGAGATCTTGCCATTTGCAACGACGTGGATGGAACTGGTGGGTGTTATGCTGAGTGAAATAAGTCAATCAGAGAAAGACATGTATCACATGACCTCACTGATATGAGGAATTCTTAATCTCAGGAAAGAAACTGAGCATTACTGGAGTGGTGGGGGGTGGGAGGGATGGGGTGGCTGGGTGATAGACATTGGGGAGGGTATGTGCTACGGCGAGCGCTGTGAATTGTGCAAGACTGTTGAATCACAGTTCTGTACTTCTGAAACAAATAACGCAACATATTTTAAGAAAAAAGAAAAAGAAGAAGATAACAGGAGAGGAAGAAAAGGGGAGTATGTCAGAGGGGGAGACGAACCATGAGAAATGATGGACTCTGAAAAACAAACTGAGGGTTCTAGAGGGGAGGGGGGTGGGGGGATGGGTTAGTCTGGTGATGGGTATTGAGGAGGGCACGTTCTGCATGGAGCACTGGGTGTTATGAACAAACAATGAATCATGGAACACTGCACCAAAAACTAATGATGTAATATATGGTGATTAACATAACAATAAAAAATTAAAAAAAAGACATACTAGAGGTTAACTGTAGCCTTCAGATATATAATAGATATTCAATGGTTTGTTGTATCAGTTTTAATTTTTTTAAAGATTTATTTAATTTGAGAAAAAGAGTGAGTGAGCATATGGGTAGGGAGGGGCAAAGGGAGAGGGAGGGAGAGAGAGAGAATCTCAAGCAGACTCCCCACTGAGTGCAGAGCCTGATGTGGGACTCTATCTCATGACCCTGAGATCACGACCTGAGCCGAAACCAAGAGTCGGATGCCTAACCAACTGAGCCACCCAGATGCCCCTGTATCAGTTTTTAAAGGGACAATAAAATAGAAATATTACATAGAATTAGCTCACTAAATCAGAATCTCAATTGTACTATGTTTCTAGAAGAGAAAAGCAGCAAAAACATTTTTGCACTTTTATTTTCTGAATATTTACCTATTGTTTGACTAACAGCAGAAGACAAATTTGAAATGTAAACTACATTATTGAGAAAATATAACTAATAAGGGCAATACAAAAATCCATTATGATCTCTGATGGGCATGTTGAGCTAAAAGAAGGTCTTCAAGGCAAAAGTTGACTGGCTCACGTCTAGAATCATGTTTTTCTATATATTATTGTAAATTCAAGCAACAGACAAAATAAGGAAACAAAACACACATGTTGCACTAGTGGATCAAAAATAATGGAAAATAAAAGAGTAATTTAACAAAAGGTCTTCTAGAAGGAGCTTATCTCTGACAGATGGAAAGTAAGAAATGACAAAGATGCCACTGAACAGCATCAGAATAAGGTGAGAAAAAACTGATTTGCCCAATGGGAGTAGCTAGGTAGGAAATGTTCCAGGTGAGGTATTTCTTGGCCTTATTGGAATCTTCTAAGGTTAATATATTCCAGTTCTTGTTCTTCCAGAAGGGAACTGCTTTAACAGTCACACTTCAACTTTACTTAACATTTCTTAAAAACCAGAGCTTGTTTCTAGCTTATTAAAAGGGAACTGAAGCCTAGTATCAGCTCTTGGATGGTGGAGTCTGGCTACCTCATATGGGAATCCCTAAAGCCTTCTAAGGAGGGAGAACATGCCAAACATGCTGGCCCAAATTGTGGATAACTTTACTTTGTGACAAGGGTCTATGAGGCCACAGAAGAGGGGACATACTATTTCTTTCTCTGTATTGTAAATAGCTGAGGGAACATGGTCTCTGCAAATATGAAGCAATTTGGGGTGAAATTTTAATCATTATTATACCCATTAGGGCTTTCTCCCTTATCTATTTCCATTTGACCCTTAAATTCTCTTACAGTCCACAGTCATAGGTCCTGCCCTCTGTACCCGCTTTCCACATTTTTTCTTCTTCCTTGCCTCCCTCTTGGCCCTTCACCAATCCTGGTGACATTCTCAGCAATGTGGAGACTTCACAGTACAAGAAACCACTAACATAGATTGATATAAATGTCAAGAGAAAAGGTTTGTTCTTACTTTAGTATTGGGTCCTTCTTAAAGTTTTCCTAAATGACAGATGTCAAGTAAACATTTTGAAAAGGTTTGCGAATATAATATCATAAGCCTTTAGAGGGACTTAATAATAACAGTAATGATTATAATAATAACAAAATGATGATAATAATAAGCAACTTCATTGAACACTATTATGTGCAAGGCACTGGTCTGATTTAATCCTTATAAAAAACTCTTATTAAGTAGGTGCTATTAATGTACCCCTTTCACAGATGAAGAAACTAAGGCATAGAAACATTAAGGTGACACAAATTTTAAGCAGAAGGATTAGAATTCAAACCTAGTCAGTCTGGCTCCAGAGTCTGTGTTTTTAACCACTGCACTGGTCTGACTCTGAATGATCATTCACCATCTGAGGCTCACCATCAACATCAAAGGAGCGGCCTCACCTAAGATATGTCCCTTCTCAGAGAACAGCCTATATCCAATGACTGGTTGGTGTGAGCACAAAGGCCCAACCCCTGTGGGATCAGCAGAGGCTTCTGTAGCAACTATACTGCCATTGAACTTCCTCTACCCAATCCTGCTTCCCTCATTCCTTTATAGGTATTGTTCTGAGAGTATTCCCCAAGAAACCTCGTGCATATAAACCTCTGCTATAGGTCTGTTTCCTGGGATCAAACAAATAGCAAGTTACGAAGAAAATACACCAACAAGAATTACATACACCTTGTTCATCAATTCTGAAACACGAATAGGGGGGTTAAGAAAAGTCGCAGTTTCCATTGTTCAACCGGGATTTCAAGTTCCTGAACATTAGCATGGACTCATGGAGACTTGCCCAGAAATGTGGGAATCCATAGTGTTAAGAGTAGGAGAAATCACCACAATGGTCTTCCTCTGCAGCAGCTGCCATCTACAGTGGAGAGGCATTACTCCTTACTCCTCTTAACTTTCTATTTTGAATAGCTATGGAAAATATGACCATCACTATTTACTTAAGCAAATTCCTGGTGGCACTTTAATAATTTTCAACTATTATAATTTCGTCCTTCTATTCCTCATCATATTCTACTTCCACCTCTCCTCACCTTCCTCTTACTTTATTTCTTTTACTGTTTCCTCTTTTCTGATTTATTCTTTTTCTCTGCCCTGCCAGCAGTCCTGAGAATTTCCCTGAGCCTAGCACCACAGTGCAGAAAGCTGTCATGAAGTTGATGAGACTGACAGGAGAAAGGATTCTTACTTTAAGCCTATTTTTTCTCTCTAAGTTTTTCTAAAGTGCTTTTTGATTCCAAATAATCATACTCAGGGTTTTTGTAAAAAAAAATGCACATTTTCCTGTGCTCTTGTGGAGGACAGTGATGTTTACATGGTTACCATTTTCTGGAAGATTCTGTGTCAGATCTTTAAGTTCCTCTTCTGTGAGACTCATGCCCATATTTCCCAGAACTATGTCCAGCTTGTTGACATCAACCATTCCTCCTTGGGAAAGAGATGTGTATATAGACAAAATTTAAGGAATCCAAAAAGTGACAAAACCACTAATTCTTTTGTATTATGATTAACCCTTTAGCATACGGGAGTAAGACTCAAGGCTCAGTAAATCTGATAAAAATGATAACAAAAATCAATAACAGGCATAATAATTAAAACCTCTTCAAATAAGTCTGGTTCCAAGGACTAAGCTACATGGGATAAAGTTTTAAAGGGGAAAATTAATTAATTTGAAGGTTACAGTAGTCCCCCCTTATTTGCGGATTAGCTTTCTACAGTGTCAGTTACCCACTGTCAACCATGGTCCGGAAGCAGATATCTTCCTGACCTATCATCAGAAGGTCAAGAGTAGTCTAACGCTACATCACGATGCCTACATCATTCACATCCCCTCATCTCATCATTGTAGGCATTTTACCACCTCATATCATCACAAGAAGAGTGAGTACAGTACTACAAGATATTTTGAGAGAGAGAGAGAGAGAGACCACATTCATATAACTTTTATTATAGTATATTGTTATAACTGCTCTATTTTATTATTGTTGTTAATCTCTTACTGTGCCTAATTTATAAATTAAACTTTATCATAGGAATGTTTGTATAGGAAAAAAAACATAGTATATATTGGGTTCAGTACTATCCATGGTTTCAGGCAGCCACTGGAGGTCTTAGAACACATCCCTTGTGGATAAGGGGAAACTACTATTTAGTCAATTCAGTATTAGAGTCATATGGAGATGACAACTTTTGTATTTTTTTGACCAATAAGTGAAGTTTATTTTTGTTAGCTGAAACTTCAGATTATTTCTACTAATGACCAAATTACCTGCATAGGCTTCATTCATTTTTTTTCTCTAAGTTCAAAAAAATTCCCTAGGAGTACGAGACTTCTTCCCAGCACACAGAAGTAAAAATATAATAGCGAGTTACAGTCTTATGAAGGAGTATAAGATCAATATAGATGCCCAGTGATATTCAAAATTTAATGACTAGGGAAGAGTGGAAATAAAAAACTTGACAGATTGCAGATCTATCTGTACTTTCTCACAATTCTTACTCACCTTTAAGAGACTTAACAGAATCCATTAGCCTATTTTGATAGATCTTTCCATCTGCTGTAAGAAATTGCACAATTAGGGTCACAAATTATGTAGGAATTCACTAAGATAAAATATAAGAGTTATAATTTTAAAAAGATATATTTGATTACTTACACTAGAAATATCCAATTTACTCTAAAACAATGAAATCAAGAAATAAAGAAGATTCACAACGCAGATATTCCACCTACTCATCAACAGTAGAGACAGCTATTCTTGGCTAATGCCCATACTGAAACATATTCTTTTTCATTTCTCTCTTTGACTTGTCTTTCTTCACCTCTAGTGCATACTTTCTGTTTCTCATATTCACAGTTTAATTTTTTTCCCTCTCAGTGGACTTGAAAGTGAAAATATGAATTTTTCCCCCTAATGGCAGGATTCATGACTGCTGTATTTGTTATTCCTAAACTGAGATGGAATTTCTTCATTCTGAGGCAGAGCAAGGTCATACTGAATATTGCAAGATATGTATTCTTTCTTCCATGATCAAATAAAGACAATTTTTAAACTTTTCACAAATATGTAACAGTAAGTTCCCTTAAAGTCTATACTAGTATTTGAAATTCTTACCATTTATTGGTAGATTTTTCAGCAGTGTCAACCATTCCTTTTTTGTGAGCTCTAATCCCATGTTTCCTAGACTATTTCCCACAACACTGACATCAATCTCCCCTCCTTCAAAAACACAAGATAGAATCAGATAAGAACTTTAAGGATGACCTAATTTCAAAATGTGAAAAAAAATCATCTGAGCCTGTTCCACATGAACTTTACTGCTTGATGAAGGCAGAGTGTAACATATCTAATTATATAACCAGTAGCATTCATCTAAATAAATCCCTTCCCTTAACACTATTAAAATGACCCATGTCATATTAATGGAGATAAAATTACACAATTACAAAAAGTGTAGACTATCAACACAAGAAAAGAAGGAGTACATATTTTTCTAGTGAATTAGGATTTTATTAGGATTGATCCAAATAATTCCATCATCAGATTAGACAATGTTTCTGATCATCTTTAAATAATATAATCACCTATATATTTATTAGAGCTTTACTTTACTATTCATTGATTTGATCTAGAATATTTTCCCGCAACATAGGAAAGGTGATATATTAAGGTCAAATTCAAAAAACAAAGAATTTGCTGCCAGGACACAGCACTGAAATTTTATTACTAAAGTGTAGACAATCAAAAGCCTAACTCTAAGAAATTAGATTTAAAAAATTCTATCAAATGAAAGATAAAAAGGTAGAATAAACAAGGAAATAAAAATATCTTTGAAATATAATTTTGAATAAACTTTATACTCTTAGGTTAATATTAACTTCTCACCTGTAAGAGTTTTTACTCCATCCATCAACTTATCAAAATCAACCTTCCCATTACCTATAAGAAAAGGTAAAAATAATAATGAAGTGACCCTGACTTAGAGAAACAAAGTATGAAACCCTTATATTGTGAAAGTCCACTTTTTCTCATTGTGCCCTATGTCAATCTTCAACTTATAAATCCTGGTTTTCAGAAATTCTATAATAGACACATGCCTTATTCCCTATCAGATGTTGGTAAACTATGGAACACTGGCCAAATCCAGCCCACCATCTTTTTTTTTTTTTAAGGTGCATATATCTTTTTACTTTTTCACCAACTATTTTTATATGACCCATGAGCTAAGAATCATCTTTACATTTTTAAATGGTTGAAAAACCCAAAAGGATATTATTTGTGACACATAAAATCTATATAAATTTCAAATTTTCATGTCCATAAATAAAATTTTATGGGAACACAGATGCACTCATTTGTTTACACATTGTTTATGGCTCCTTTTGCACTACAACAGCAGAACTGAGTAGTATGACAGAGATCACGTTGTCCACAAAGCCTAAAATATTATCTGGCCTTTACAGAAACACTGCCAACTCTGCCCTAGATGATGCAGTCTACAGAGTGACAATATATACTTCTGAGTTGTTTAGATTCACCTTACTGTATAAACATGGGAGAAACCATTACTGATGTTGGCCATATTCTATGACCCTGCTCAATTATAATATAGCCATAAAGCCTACCTATCATTGTATAATAAATGGAAAAAAACAATAAAACTTTTATAATCTTTCATATATTCCCAATATAATTTTTTAAAATGTTTTATTTATTTATTTATGAGAGACAGAGAGGCAGAGGCAGAGGGAGAAGCAGGTTCCCCTGCTGAGCAGGGAGCCCAACGTGGGACTTGATCCCAGGACCCCAGGATCATGACCTGAGCCGAAGGCAGACGCTTAACCATCTGAGCCCCCCAGGAGCCCCCCAATATAATCTTTTAAACAAGTCTTCAATTACTATGATAATCGTGGAATGGCTAGTGACACATGACTGGTGTATCTTTGAAGTAAGCGTTAAAGACTTTATTCATCTCGTCATAGGTCAATTTCCCTTCCTTTCTTATTTTCCTCTACTTTTACTTATTTAGTCATTATATATTAGTTACTGACAAGTGGCCAAGTAGTCCCTAAGTGGAAGTGTGGTATTTAACAGGGTCACAAAGGTCACCACTGAAGCTGCTAGCTTGGCTTGCCACATTTCCATAGATTTTGATGGTAATGGGACAATAAGCCCAAATGAATTAAGACAGTTACTTATAAACTAGAAGCAAGATCAGCACGGTGTTGATTCCTGCCTCTTTAGTCCCAGAGTACACTGAACAAGCTGGGCCAGATGACTGGTGGCATATACAATGAGTTGTTCTGCTGCTGAGGTACTCACTCAAAACTGTAAACGACCAGTTTTACAGACGTACACAGAACCCTGCAGCTGTACCCTAAGGGAGAGAGGTGGAAAGTCTGTGTTCAACAGAAACTAGGGAGATGAATGAGCAATGACCTTGTAACAGTCTCCTGCAGATAGGGAAGCAGATAGAGAAACTGTTTGGTGGCAGCTCCTCACAAGGCTGCTTACCTCCCCTTGTTCCAGGAGGAAACATGAAGCTTTCAACAAAGACTTACGTTAGATTTGCGTCAAGATGTATTTATGTGGTCTACGTGGAGATGTCCATAGTGGTCAGAGAAGAGCCATTCCCCTCAAATTACATACTTAATAGTTGAAATATGCTAGGTCACAAGGGTACAAAGATAATTAAAGTGTACTTTCTACCATTACTTCAGAGTTTAGAAAAACCGGTATTCTGAGTAAATAAAATTCAGAGATAGTGTACAGATATGGAAGACTCATGATCCAATTGCCTGAAGTTTTCCCATACACACCACATAGTAATTTTCCTTTTCCATATATAACAAATTAAATTAGGGGATTATTATCTATTATTCTTAAGCAAAGTATTTTAAATATACATGTGTCCTACTTCAAAAGATAGATGACAAATTGCAATAAGAATATGAAAATCATCTAGGCCTAGAAATTTACTCACTTTTTCTTATCATTTAGAATGTTTATTTTATATTTATTGAATGATGTTTAGAATTAAACAGATTTTTAAAATACTCTTATGCAAACACAAAAATATGTGAAACAAACTTGCAATTACTATAATTTCATTTTTAGAGTCTAATTCTTTTGCATTGCTGTTCAATATTTCAACTCAGAATCTCTGGTGTCTATATCTTTTTGAATTAGCATTTTCGTTTTCTTTGGGTAAATACCCAGTAGTAGAATTATTGGATCATATGGTATTTCTATTTCTAATTTCTTGAGGAACTTCCATATTGTTTTTCACAGTAGCTGTGTCAATTTACATTCCCACCAAAAATGAATGAGAGTTCCTTTTCTTCTACATCCTCATCAACACTTGTTATTTATGTTTTTGATTTTAGCCATTCTGACAAGTGTGAGATGATATTAGATTGTGGTTTTGATTTGCATTTCCCTGATGATGAGTGATATTGAGCATCTTTTCATGTGTTTATTGGCCATCTGTATGTCTTCTTTGGAAAAATGTCTATTCAGGTCCTCTGCCCATTTTTAAATCAGATTGTTTGGTTTTTTTGGTGTTGAGTTGTAAAACTTCTTTATATACTTTGGATATTAACCCCTTATTGGATATATCATTTGCAAATATCTTCTCCTATTCAGTAGGCTGCCTCTTTGTTTCATTGATGGTTTCCTTCACTGTGCAAAAGCTTTTTATTTTGATGTAGTCCCAATAGTTTATTTTTGCTTTTATTTTCTTTGCCTTAGAAGACATATCTAGAAAAATATTGCTATGGCTGATTACAAAGAAGGTACAGAAAAGTAGAAGAGGGGAAGACTAGAGAGGGAGAAAGAAACCCCAATCGTTTTGGTCAGATTTACAAAGAATGGATCATTCTGTCTATTATGTGAAGAGTGGATATGAAATAACAAAATTGTAGGCAGAGAGAGAGAGAGTTATCTAGCAGTCTAAGCAGAGATAAAAAGAAATAGAAATAAGGGCAGTGATACAGAGCTAAGGAGTAGGAATGGATTTAAGAAATATTTAGTGGTTCAATGAATCACAGAGGGAGGAGCAAAATGGTAGAGGAGTAGGAGACCTAAATTTCGTCTGGTCCCTGGAATTCAGCTAGATACAGATCAAACCATTCTGAACACCTACAAACTCAACAGGAGATCGAAGAAAAGAATAGCAGCAACTCTCTGAACAGAAAAGTGACCACTTTCTGGAAGGTAGGACGTGCGGAGAAGTGAATCTGAGGCGATATTCGGGAAGACAGATGGCGGGGGAGGGGGCCTCTGTCAGCCGCTACTGGCAAGTGATAGAGCTGCAGAGCACAAAATCAGAACTTTTAGAAGTCGGCTCCACTGAGGGATGTAACTCCAGTGGCTAAGCAGGGGGTGGAACCCTCGCGGGACAGTGTGGTCTCAGGACCTTCGGGGTCACAGAAAGACTGGGGGTGCCTGAGAGCGGCAGAGCTCCCAGGTATCGGAGCGGGGAAGCTGGCTGCAGAGACGGAGCTGAGGTGCGGGCTCTCAACTTGGGGTTGCCATAAACTGTGATCCATGGCACAGTCAGGCCCCTACTCCTCCATCAGGGACCCAACAAGTGGCAGAGCCGGGGAGACTCCCCTTCCTCCCCCGGGAGGAGTGGC
The DNA here is from genome assembly GCF_037043125.1 of Eumetopias jubatus. NCBI lineage: Eukaryota > Metazoa > Chordata > Mammalia > Carnivora > Otariidae > Eumetopias > Eumetopias jubatus. The sequence continues at coordinate 97,215,281 of NW_028274816.1, forward strand.
ACGGGAGCGCACCGCAGGGATCTGCTGGGTTTGGAGACTCCACACCGAGTCAGGTGCCAGAGATAGAAACGCTCAGTCACAGGCTGGGTGAACACGGAGTGCGGCCGGAGACTGGGGAGATGGGAGTGACTGACTTCTTTTCTCCGGGGGCTCACTGAAGAGAGGGCCCCGAGTTCTTGGCTCCTGGGGGGGGGAGATTGGGAGGCTGCCATTTTCACTCTCATCCTCCAAAGCTGTACAGATAGCTTGCAGGGAACAAAAGCTATGGAGAGCAAACCCCAGCAGATTACTGAGCCCGAACAGGCAAGGGCAGGGCAATTCTGCCCCGGCAAAGACATTTGGGAACCACAGCAACAGGCCCCTCCCCCAGAAGATCAGGAATAACAGCCAGCCAAGACCAAGTTTACCGATCAATGAGAACAGCAGAATGCCAGCACTAGGGGAATACTGCACGTAGAATTCATGGCTTTTTCCCCATGATTCTTTAGTCTTTCAAAGTTAATTTTTTTAACTTTCTTTTTCTTTTTTGAATTTTTCTTTTTCCCTTTTTCAAAGAACATCTTATCAAACACTTTTTAAAACAAATTTTTTTATTTTTCATTTTTAGGGTCATATTCTATCCCTTCATAGTAGTTAACCTTATTTTTGGTATATATATATAAATTGTTCTCTCTTAAAAATTTTGGGATACAGTTTCTTCTAACAGACCAAGATATACCCTAAATCTCTAGTGTATGGCTTTGTTCTAGTCTCCTGCCTGATCACATTCTCTACCTTTTTTTTTAAATCCTCTTCTTTCTTTTTTCAACCAACTTCTTATCTTATCAATTCCTTTCATAAAATCTTTGATAATTTTCATCTTTACAATCATATTCCATCCCTGCATCATATTTACCCTTATTTTTGTACATATATAAGTTTTCATTCTTTAAAATTTTGGGAGGCAGTTTCTTCTAACTGACCAAAATATGCCCAAAATCTAGTGTGTGGCACTGATCTATGCACCGGACTCATCATATTTGATCATATTCTGATTTTTGTTTGTTTGTTTATAACTTTTTCTCTTTTTTTTCTCTTTTTCTTTCTTTCCCTTTCTTTTCCCCCAGTTTCAGGTCTCTTCTGATTGTTTAGTGTATATTTTTCTGAGGTCGTTGTTACCCTATTAGCATTTTGTTCTCTCACTCATCTATTCTCCTCTGGACAAAATGACAAGACAGAAAAAAAAAAGACCTCAAAAACAAAACAAAACAAAACAAAAAAAACACCAAGAGGCAGTACTGACTGCCAGGGACCTAATCAATACAGACATTAGTAAGATGTCAGAACTAGATTTCAGAATGACGATTTTAAATATACTAGCTGGGCTTGAGAAAAGCATGGAAGATATTAGAGAAACCCTTTCTGGAGAAATAAAAGAACTAAAATCTAACCAAGTCAAAATCAAAAAGGCTATTAATGAGGTGCAATAAAAAATGGAGACTCTAACTGCTAGGATAAATGAGGCAGAAGAGAGAATTAGTGATATAGAGGACCAAATGATGGAAAATAAAGAAGCTGAGTAAAAGAGAGATAAACAACTACTGGATCATGAGGGGAGAATTCGAGAGATAAGCGATACCATAAGACGAAACAACATTAGAATAACTGGGACCCCAGAAGAAGAAGAAAGAGAGAGAGGGGCAGAATGTATATTGGAGCAAATTATAGCAGAGAACAACCCTAATTTGGGGAAGGAAACAGGCATCAAAATCCAGGAGGCACAGAGAACCTCCCTCACAATGAGTAAAAATAGGTCAACACCCCGACATCTAATAGGAAAACTTATGAGTCTCAGAGACAAAGAGAAAATCCTGAAAGCAGCTCGGGAGAAGACATAGGTAACCTACAATGGTAGAAACATTAGATTGGCAACAGACCTATCCACAGAGACCTGGCAGGCCAGAAAGGACTGGCATGATATTTTCAGAGCACTAAATGAGAAAAATAGGCAGCCAAGAATACCATATCCAGCTACGCTGTCATTGAAAATAGAAGGAGAGATAAAAAGCTTCCAGGACAAACAAAAACTACAGGAATTTGCAAACACGAAACCAGCCCTCCAAGAAATATTGAAAGGGGTCCTCTAATCAAAGAGAGAGCCTAAAAGTAACATAGACCAGAAAGGAACACAGACAATATACAGTAATAGTCACCTTACAGGCAATACAATGGCACTAAATTCATATCTTTCAATAGTTACCCTGAATGTAAATGGGCTCAATGCCCCAATCAGAAGACACAGGGTATCATTTGGATAAAATACAAGACCCATCAGAATGCTGTCTTCAAGAGATTCATTTTGGACCCAAAGACACCTCCAGATTGAAAGTGAGGGGGTGGAAAACCATTTACCATGCTAATGGACACCAAAGGAAAGCTGGGGTGGCAATCCTTATATCAGACAAATTAGATTTTAAACCAAAGACTACAATAAGAGATGAGGAAGGACACTATATCCTACTTAAAGGGTCTATCCACCAAGAAGCTCTAACAATTGTAAATATCTATGCCCCTAACATGGGAGCAGCCAGTTATATAAGCCAATCAATAACAAAAGCAAAGAAACACATCAACAACAATACAATAATAGTGGGGGACTTTAACACCCCCCTCACTGAAATGGACAGATCATCTAAGCAAAAGATCAACAAGGAAATAAAGACTTTAAATGACACACTGGACCAAATGGACTTCACAGATATATTCAGAGCATTCCATCCCAAAGCAACAGAATACACATTCTTCTCTAGTGCCCATGGAACATTCTCCAGAATAGATCACATCCTAGGTCACAAATCAGGTCTCAACCAGCACCAAAAGATTGGGATCATTCCCTGCATATTTTCAGACCACAATACTTTGAAACTAGAACTCAATCACAAGAGGAAAGTCGGAAAGAACTCAAATACATGGAGGCTAAAGAGCATCCTACTAAAGAATGAATGGGTCAACCAGAAAATTAAAGAAGAATTAAAAAAATTCATGGAAACCAATGAAAATGAAAACACAACTGTTCAAAATCTTTGGGATGCAGCAAAGGCAGTCCTGAAAGGAAAGTATATAGCAATACAAGCCTTTCTCAAGAAACAAGAAAGGTCTCAAATACACAACCTAACCCTACACCTAAAGGAGCTAGAGAAAAAACAGCAAATAAAGCCTAAATGCAGCAGGAGAAGAGAAATAGTAAAGATCAGAGCAGAAATCAATGAAATAGAAACCAAAAGAACAGTAGAACAGATCAACAAAACTAGGAGTTGGTTCTTTGAAAGAATTAACAAGATTGATAAGCCCCTGGCCAGACTTATCAAAAAGAAAAGAGATATGACCCAAATAAATAAAATCATGAATGAAAGAGGAGAGATGACAGCCAACACCAAAGAAATGCAAACAATTATAAGAACATATTGTGAGCAACTCTATGCCAGCAAATTAGATAATCTGGAAGAAATGGATGCATTCCTAGAGATGTATCAACTACCAAAACTGAACCAGGAAGAAATAGAAAACCTGAACAGACCTATAACCACTAAGGAAATTGAAGCAGTCATCAAAAATCTCCCAACAAACAAAAGCCCAGGGCCAGATGGCTTCCCAGGGGAATTCTACCAAACATTTAAAGAAGAATTAATACCTATTCTCCTGAAACTGTTTCAAAAAATAGAAATGGAAGGAAAACTTCCAGACTCGTTTTATGAGGCCACCATTACCTTGATCTCAAAACCAGACAAAGACCCCATCAAAAAGGAGAATTACAGACCAATATCCTTGATGAACATAGATGCAAAAATTCTCATCAAAATACTAGCCAATAGGATCCAACAGTACATTAAAAGGATTATTCACCATGGCCAAGTGGGATTTATTCTTGGGCTGCAAGGTTGGTTCAACATCTGCAAATCAATCAATGTGATAACAATACATTAATAAAAGAAAGAACAAGAACCATATGATCCTCTCAATAGATGCAGAAACAGCATTTGACAAAGTACAGCATCCTTTCTTGATCAAATCTCTTCAGAGTACAGGGATAGAGGGCACATACCTCAGTATCATAAAAGCCATCTATGAAAAACCTACAGCGAATATCATTCTCAATGGGGAAAAGCTGAGAGCTTTCCCCCTAAGGTCAGGAACATGGCAGGGATTCCACTATCACCACTGCTATTCAACATAGTATTAGAAGTCCTAGCCACAGCAATCAGACAACAAAAAGAAATCAAAGGCATCCAAATCGGCAAAGAAGAAGTCAAACTCTCACTCTTTGCAGATGATATGATATTTTATGTAGAAAACCCAAAAGACTCCACCCCAAAACTGCTAGAACTCATACAGGAATTCAGTAAATTCTATAAAGAACTTATCAAACTCAAAACCCAAACAAATAATCCAAACAAGAAATGGGCAGAAGACATGAACAGACATTTTTCCAAAGAAGACATCCAGGTGGCCAACAGACACATGAAAAAATGCTCAACATTGCTCAGCATCAGGGAAATCCAAATCAAAACCTCAATGAGATACGACCTCACACCAGTCAGAATGGCTAAAATTAACAAGTCAGGAAACGACAGATGTTGGCGGGGATGCGAAGAAAGGGGAACCCTCCTACACTGTTGGTGGGAATGCAAGCTGGTGCAACCACTCTGTAAACAGTATGGAGGTTCCTCAGAAAGTTGGAAATAGAGCTACCCTACGACCCAGCCATTGCACTACTGGGTATTTACCCCAAAGATACAAATGTCATGATCTGAAGGGGTGGGATACATGCCCACCAATGTTTATAGCAGCAACGTCCACAATAGACAAACTATGGAAAGAGCCAAGATGTCCATCGACAGATGAATGGATAAAGAAGAAGTGGTATATATACACAATAGAATATTATGCAGCCATCAAAAGGGATGAAATCTTGCCATTTGCAATGATGTGGATGGAACTGGAGAGTATTAGGCTGAGCGAAATAAGTCAATCAGAGAAAGACATGTATCATATGACCTCACTGATATGAGGAATTGTTAATCTCAGGAAACAAACTGAATGTTGCTGGAGTGGTGGGGGTGGGAGGGATGGGGTGGCTGGGTGACAGACGTTGGGGAGGGTATGTGCTATGGTGAGCACTGTGAATTGTATAAGACTGTTGAATCACAGACCTGTACCTCTGAAACAAATAATACATTATATGTTAAAAAAAAGAAGAATATATCAGGAAGGGAAAAATGAAGGGGCGAAATTGGAGGGGGAGACAAACCATGAGAGACTGTGGACTCTGAGAAACATACTGAGGGTTCTAGAGGGGACGGGGATGGTGAGATGGGTTAGCCTGGTGATGGGTATTAAAGAGGGCACGTACTGAATGGAGCACTGGGTGTTATACGCAAACAATGAATCATGGAACACTACATCAACAAGTAATGATGTAATGTATGGTAATTAACATAACATAAAAAAAAGAAATATTTAGTGGTTTAAATAGGCAGCATAAAGTAATTAAGTGGCTATGTTTTTGGCAGGGTCAATGCGGTAGAAAAAAGGATCAGTTTAAGAAGATGTGGAATATACAAGATTAAGAAAATTATGTTTGAACAGCTGTTTTGGGTGACTAAATATAAATGTCTTACAAGATTTGGAATAAAATAGCTTGAAGATTGGGGAAAAGACTGGAAAGAATATAAAATCTGATGGTTCAGGGGTACCTGGGTGGCTCAGTCGGTTAAGCATCTGCCTTTGGCTCAGGTCATGATCCCAGGGTCCTGGGATCAAGTCACACATTGGGCTCCTTGCTCAGCGGGGAGTCTGCTTCTCCCTCTGCCCCTCCCCCTCCTCTCCCATGCTCCGTCTCTTGCTTTCTCTCAAATATAGAAATGAAATCTTAAAAAAATTTGATGGTTCAAATAAATGGTTAAAAGTGGGAATTCATAAAATCACTCAGGGAGAGCATGTAAAATAAAAAAAGCAAATGTTTCAATATTGGAGGAGCTACGAAATGAAGTAACCAGTTAGCAGGCATATGATCACTTTTAAACTTAATCCATAAAATTTTTATTCTACATTCTAACTATTCCTTAGACAAACATCCTGGCTCCTCTGTTATCTATAAGAAAATATGTTGCTAACTTTAAATTTTAAAAAATGAGGCAGTATTTCTTTTTACTTTATGAATACGTTCAACTCTAAGATACTGGCATTTCTTTTTAGCAACAAATAATCCTATTTCCAAAATTCTGATGTATATGTTCACAGGTAAAGCTCTGCAGAAAGGCAGAGTAATGACTACAGTGCTCACCATCAACTGATAGGTTATCTGTTAGACTCTGAATCTCCTTTCCTGTGAGCTCGATTCCCATGTTTTCTAGAACAGTATTGACTTGACTTCTTTTAACCTTCCCTCCTTAGGAAAGAGACAGAAACAGTGACAAAAACCATTAAAATATGAAAGCACATTAAAGACTAGAAATATTGTGGTGCCTGGGTGGCTAAGTTGGTTAAGTGTCTGACTCTTTTTTTGGCTCAAGTCATGTTCTCAGGGTTGTGAAATCAAGCCCTGTGTTGGGCTCTGAGCTGGGCTTGGAGCCTGCTTAAGATTCTCTCTCTCATTCTCCCTATGCCTCCCCCACCTGCCATGTGCTCTCTCACTCTAAAAATAAATAAAGAAAAATAAAGAAAAAATACTAGACATATATCAGTGCTCTGTTACTATTGTATTAAAAACGTTTTAATGTTAAAATGAAAAAAATTAGGAGTAAGGAAAAATAGAATCCATTTTTCAGTACTATTAATATTGTTTTGAAACATGAGTACCAAAGTTTAACATTGTGTTAAAGAACCTTAAGCTTTACCATGATGAAACTATGCACACGAAATAATTTATGAAGGGGTTTTGCAACTGAAAATGAAGACAACTCATGGAATTTATAATAGAGAAGGATTTTGAAAAAAGCCTCAGTTGCCAGAAAACTTGTACTGATTTCCACTGGAACTTGACCATTCCCTTAAGCCTGGTGAATCCATGCTGTGAAAATAGTTTATGAGCACAGATTTTTTGGTGAATTTGTTAAGACAGGAAACTATTTGTATTAGTATAAAAGAATATGTAATTATCTTTTAAACTCCCTGGCATGGTGTCAGAGAGGACTGTAGTTAAAAATGTTCTGCATGGAGCACTGGGTGTTATAGGCAAACAATGACTCATGTAACACCACATGAAAAACTAATGAGGTAATCTATGGTGATTAACATAATAAAAGAAAAGAAAAGAAAAAGAAAAAAAATTTAAAAAATGTTCTGAAATTGAAGCAGGAGCTGAGACTGGGAGGGCATGAAAAGGAAAATTTACCATTAAAGTTGTAAAACAGGAGGCCTAGAGACTGGAGAAGAATAGCTAGATTGGGGAACAGAACAGAAAGACTGACAATACAAGTTTCTGGCTATCATCGTTCCATTTCTAAGGTGATACTTGATTTAGGTGATAAGGACACACAGCAAGATGTTATCAAATGGGCAGCATGGTTAAATCCACATTAAATGAAAAAATAATCCTGCTGCCACTCTTCTAAAGGGCCTAGGAATGCCAAGAGGCATTCTTGTAGCAGAAGACTCCTCAATAGGTATCAAGTGGAAGAGCTTCTAAGTCTTTCCTTCATTCTCCTTATGCTCTTCTCTTCTTTTGGATTAAGCACTGGCAAGAGGGAAAGCAAAACAAAAACAAACCCTAGGCACAGCCTTTGCCTACAGGTTTTTGCTTGTTTGTTTGTTTGTTTTTTACTGAATCTCACTAAAACATATTCTTTTTTTAAATTTTTTGTTATGTTAATCACCATACATTACATCATTAGTTCTTGATGTAGTGTCCCATGATTCATTGTTTGTGCATAACACCCAGTGCTCCACGCAGAACGTGCCCTCCTTAATACCCATCACCAGGCTAACCCATCCCCCCACCCCCCTCCCCTCTAGAACCCTCAGTTTGTTTTTCAGAGTCCATCGTCTCTCATGGTTTCTCTCCCCCTCCGACTTACTCCCCTTCATTCTTCCCCTCCTGCTATCTTCTTCTTTTTCTTTTTTCTTAACATATCTTGCATTATTTGTAAAAACATATTCTTTTAAGAGGAACTATAATGAATATTTATTTATGATTTTGATTTTGATTCTATCAGGAAACAATGCCCAATCTTTTTGAGAATAGAAACTATTTTTGTTTTCTTTGCTTGCTTAACTAATCCTCAGACTAGCTACCTATCATCCTTTTCATGTTTTGCTGTATCTACCTAGAATTCAACTTATACTTTCAAGATTAATTTTTGGAAAATATAAGAAAATGTGGGACCTACAAAGATTTAAAAATATTTTATCATAAAATACCACATTTAAAATAAAGAAACTACATTTAAAAATCAGTTCCTAGGGGTGCCTGGGTGGCTCAGTCTGTTAAGTGTCTGCCTTCGGCTCCGGTCATGATCCCAGGGTCCTGGGATGGAGCCCCGGATCGGGCTCCCTGCTCGGCGGGAAGCCTGCTTCTCCCTATCTCTCTGCCTGCTACTCCCTCTGCTTGTGCTCTCCCTGTCAAATAAATAAATAAAATCTTTAAAAAAATAAAATAAAAATCAATTCATAGAAGGGTGGCTTGGTTAAAACTCTAATGAGATAAATTAAACTGTTAACTCTCAAATTGCTCATTATCTCACCTTTGAAAGACTTCAGATTATCCAACAATCTATTTTGATAGATCTTCCCAGAAGGTACAATGCAAAGCATAGTCCTTGTCAGATAAAATACTATGTCGATGGTCAGAAAGATGCTACATATATTCCATAAATACAGGGAGAGTTTTCATTTACTGAATAAATATGTTCTTATTTCAACCTCCAGTTAAAAAAAAAAATGGAGACTAGGGGCTCCTGGGTGGCTCAGTTGGTTAAGCAACTGCCTTCGGCTCAGATGATCCTGGAGTCTCAGGATCGAGTCCCGCATCGAGCTCCCTGCTTGGCAGGGAGTCTGCATCTCCCTGTGACCCTGCCACCTCTCATGCTCTCTCTCTCAAATAAATAAAATCTTTAAAAAAAAAAAAGGAGACTATGAGAGAACTTTCAATGAGAATTATGCAGTTCTAAAGACCTGACAAAAACTGTTAACAGGCACTCTACACTTTCTTTCTTCTTTGATCTCTTGTGTGTAATTCTTCTAAAAGTCTCTCCCCAGATCACATTCCTTCATTTTCTTTCTTGTAGTTTTGTCATTGGCTAGAGGTGATGACATAAAACATTTGTTTTGACAGATGTTGGCAGGGATGCAGAGAAAGGGGAACCCTCCTACACTGCTGGTGGGAATGCAAGCTGGTGCAACCACTCTGGAAAACAGTATGGAGGTTCCTCAAAAAGTTGAAAATAGAGCTACCATATGATCCAGCAATTGCACTACTGGGTATTTACCACAAAGATACAAATGTTTAGGGATCTGAAGGGGTACGTGCGCCCCAATGTTTATAGCAGCAATGTCCACAATAGCCAAACTGTGGAAAGAGCCAAGATGTCCATCGACAGATGAATGGATAAAGAAGATGTGGTGTATATGTGTGTGTACACACACACACACACACACACACACACACACACACACACACACAAAGGAATATTATTCAGCCATCAAAAGGAATGAGATCTTGCCATTTGCAACGACATGGATGGAACTGGAGGGTGTTATGCTGAGTGAAATAAGTCAACCAGAGAAAGACATATATCATATGACCTCACTGATATGAGGAATTCTTAATCTCAGGAAACAAACTGAGGGTTGTTGGAGTTGGGGTGGGGTGGGAGGGATGGGGTGGCTGGGTGATAGACATTGGGGAGAGTATGTGCTATGGTGAGCGCTGTGAATTGTGCAAGACTGTTGAATCACAGATCTGTACCTCTGAAACAAATAACATGATATATGTTAAGAAAGAAAAAAGAAGAAGATAGCAGGAGGGGAGGATAGAAGGGGGTTAATTGGAGGGGGAGATGAACCATGAGAGACAATGGGCTCTGAAAAACAAACTGAGGGTTCTAGAGGGGAGAGGGGTGGGGAGATGGGTTAGCCTGGTGATGGGTATTGAGGAGGGCACGTTCTGCGTGGAGCACTGGGTGTTATGCACAAACAATGAATCGTGGAACACTGCACCACAAACTAAAGATGTAACGTATGGTGATTAACATAACAATAAAAAATTTAAAGAGTAAAACATTTGTTTTGCCCGTGATGGCCTGGGTTAAAATGAACAGAAGGGTATCCATAGAACTTAAGACCTATGTATATATAGGTCTTATTTCAAGCTAAAAGAGAACCTTTAAAAACTTCTCCCAGTGTACTATAAAGCTAAGTACTCTAGAAGGCAACTAAGGTATCTTTATGGCTCACCACCAACTGGAAGCTTCTTCAGCAGCCTCTTTTGTTCTTTATCTGTTAGCTCAACACCCAAATTGCTCACAAAATCTGGTACATGTTGCGCATTCATCTTTTTTCCTTTGAAAATATGAAATGTGACCGTTCAAGAATTTTATAGAATAATTATTTCAAATAATAATTAATAATGTGAAAAATGTTTCTTCCTAATTTGTGGAAGTTCAAAGATATACTAAGATATAGACATCTATAGAGAATTAAGAAGGATCATATATCTAATTTACATAAAGATACTAAAGTATGATTTCCTAATCTGACAAGGAGTCAGAATAGGGTAAATTTTATCTGAATAATTATCTGGTTAATGACGATATCAATATCATTTATATATCTTACTAGAGAGTATTAATGTATTTTAAATATTTTTTCTGAAATGTTATTTGCTTAAAAGACTGACAATAAAAAAGCTTTATCTTGTTGCTTGATATATCCTAATTTGGGAATCTATTAATAACGTTGAAGCGAATAATATTGTTAGTGTAAAAACTCCAGAAAGTTCAGAAGTTGTTAGACTTTTAATCACTATATAAAAAGGCAAACTATGGGACATCAGGAGCAAATGTTTTATTAGAAAATGTTGAAAGCTAAAATTTACAAATCAGTAAAAGAATGATAGAAAATATTATTTAAAACTACTACTACATAAAGCTTACTGATCTTGGTTTTATATAACTTCCCACTGACCTGCAGAAGCTTTTAATCCATCAAACAACTTTTTCATTGCAACTCTTCCATATACTGTAAGAAGAAATGCAAATAATAAAAAAGAAACAGACTGTGATGCGTAGAAATAATCTGAGATGAAAATATTCCAGCAACACTGACATATCAAGAATGTTCTCTACTTTTACCCTTTTCCTGAGAAGAAGTGTAAAGAAGTGACACATGAAAAATATAACTTCAATAGCATAACTGTGATTTCATTCTTCTTAAATCAAACCTGTAACAGTCAAGGGGTAAGATTCAAAAGACACCTATTGCCTAGGGTCTACTTTTGAGCTCTAAGATTTTGAAGAACTTTCTTATTTATATAAGACCCCTACAAGAGGATTTCAAGTTGGTATATGCTATTCAAAAATGTTGAAATTGGGGTTTTAGAAATGATTTTCTCCTGTAATGTGTTCTCATCTGGTATTCCCTGATGGTAAGCACAGACAGATTTAGTTCCTCCTTTTTGGATTACAAGATCAATTATTCATCACTTTGAAGATAATTCCTTTACATCAGCAGTTGGGGGGGTGGTTATTATACTGAGAAACTAATAGATTTTTATTTTCAACTTAATATTTTTTTGAAATTTTTATTTGGATAATTGTAGGTTCATATGAAGTTGTTAGAAAAAATATAAAGCAATGCCTTGTACATTTTTGCCCAGCTTCCCCTAATGATAAGACTTACAAAACCATAGTATAATATAAAAAATAGGATGTTGGCATTGATACAATTCACCATTATTTAGATTTCATTAGTTTTCCTTGTACTGATTTGTGTGTCTGTGTGAAGGTTCATGTATGCACTGCCATAGTCAAGATCCTGACTGCACCAAAAGGACCCTTTGGTAACCACCCCACCTTCCTCTGTCTCCACCAATCCCCTATCCCTAAATCCTGGCAAGCACTAATTGCCCTACATTTCTAAAATTTTATTATTTCAAAATCTTATGTAAATGGAATTGTACAGTGTGTAACCTCTGAGCTTGGCTTTCTTTGGTTCTGCATAATTATCTGGAAATTCATCCAAGTTGTTGCATGAGTCAAATAGTTACTTTATTTTTACTGATGAATAGTAATCCATGATACATATGGACCACAGTTTGTTTAGCCATCTACCTGTTCAAGGGTACCTGGGTTGATTCCAGATTTTGCTCTTATGTTCATGTACAGATTTTTGTGCAAACATAAGTTTTTATTTCTCTGGGATCAATGCCCAGAGGTGTAACTACTAGGTCCTATGGTAGCTTTATGCTTAGTTTTTTTTTTAAAAACTGGAACTTTTTTCTCTAGTGATTATATCACTTTATGTTTCCACCAGGAAGGGTGAGTGACCCAGATTCTCTAGCATCCTCATCAACATTTGGTGTTGTCACCATTCAATTTTAGCTATTTGGATAGGTATGCAGTGATATCTCATTGTAGTTTTAAGTTGCATTTCCTTGATGCCTAATGATGTCAAGCATCTTTCCATGTGTTTATTTGATACCGGTAGATCCTCCATGGTGAAATACTTTTTCACATAATTTCCCCATTTTCTAATTGGACTGTTTATATTTTATGTTGCTGAGTTTTGAGGATCCTTTGAATCAGAGCTATTAGCCCTTTGTCAGATGTGTCATTTGCAAATATTTTCTCCCAGACTGTAGGTTGTCTTTCACCATCTCCACACTGCTTTCACAGAGCAAAAGCTTTTCATTTTGATGAGGTTTTAACATCCACTTTTTCCCCTTATGGGTCATACTTTTCATGTAATATGTTTTTAAATTCATTTACTGAATAGGTAACATAAGCATAAATTACATAACTTCAAATGTTATCACTGTGTATATAGTGAAAAATAAATCTTCCTCATAAACATATCCTCTATCAGAGTTCTCTTCCCTCTAAGGAACAAACACTGATGTTTTATTCTGTTTTAGAGATATTCTGTGCATATATTTGTATACAAATATAGAGCTGACTGGTTCTTTTGATGACTCTATATATTTCATTGAATGGATGTTCTGTAATTATGGAATCAGTTTTAAAATGCACTAAAATTGATATAAATTGCTTCTCCCTGTATTTTCAGATATGTTGTTTTAAGAGAATGTATATTGTTTGTTCAAATATTCTCTGCCCCTTTCTATCAAGCCTGTCCTTAAGGATGATACTTCTGTTCCTAATGATATCATGTAAGGTGCTTTGCCTAATGAAATATTTGTGTCTCTTCTGAGCAGAAACTTTAAGAACTACCACATAGTGGCATCATCTCTGTTTTTCCCTGTCACAAAGGTGACATCATCCAGACAGGGACTGCTCCTTCAGCCTGTGCCCTATAATAGAGACCAGAGGGACAGCCAACATATGGGCAGTATCTAATTTTGAGTGACATGCAAAAAAATCTTTTGCCATAAGCCACTGAGATTTGGGGGTTGTCTGTTACTACTGCACCATAGCTAACTGATACAGAAACTAGAAACACAAGTGTGGTGCTGTCTTAGCAACAACAACAGCAATAGCAAAAACAATGAAAATATGTGGTACTGGCTCTGGTGCTGGGAGTGGTGGGTGAGGAAGTTGTTCCTGGAGGCTGGAATGAATGAACTCCTGCCTTGCAATGGTGTTGGCAAGTCTATCAATTTCAACAACTGAGAAGGTAGATAATGTGTGCTGAAGATGCTTGTGCCTTAAAAGAAGAGGTGAGGAAATACAGTGTTACTAGAGTATCTGGTTGATATTGGCTGCCATGGAGAAGTTACTAGAAGAAGAAATGAACTCAGAAACAAAAGGACTGCCTGGAAAGCAGGGACTAAAGAGAACAGAGAGATCTGGAAATTCTGGGTCCTGCGTGGCAAACAAAAATGAACTATTTCTCATCTTCTATAAATAGAAGATAACCCCAAGGATTTCTTTCAGTGACCAAGGGCATTTAAAAGTAAGGCTTCCGAATGAAACTCGACCATTCTCTAACACCATACACAAAGATAAACTCAAAATGGATGAAAGACCGCAATGTGAGACAGGAATCCATCAAAATCTTAGAGGGGAACATAGGCAGTAACCTCTTTGACATCGGCCACAGCAACTTCTTTCAAGATCTCCAAAAGCTAGTGAAACAAAAGCAAAAATGAACTTTTGGGATTTCATCAAGATGAAAGGTTTCTATACAGCAAAGGAAACAGTCAACAAAACAAAGAGGCAACCCACAGAATGGGAGAAGATATTTGCAGATGACACTACAGATAAAGGGCTAGTATCCAAGATCTATAAAGAACTTCTCAAACTCAACACCCAAAAAACAAATAATCAAGTCAAAAAATGGGCAGAAGATATGAAAAGACACTTCTCTGAAGAAGACATACAAATGGCTAACAGACACATGAAAAAATGTTCATCCTCATTAGCCATCAGGGAAATCCAAATCAAAACCACATTGAGATATCACCTTACGCCAGTTAGAATGGCAAAAATGGACAGGGAAAGAAACAACAAATGTTGGAGAGGTTGTGGAGAAAGGGGAACCCTCTTACACTGTTGGTGGGAATGCAAGTTGGTACAGCCACTTTGGAAAACAGTGTGGAGGTGCCTCAAAAATTTAAAAATAGAGCTACCCTATGACCCAGCAATTGCACTCCTGGGTATTTACCCCAAAGACACAGATGTAGTGAAAAGAAGGGCCATATGCACCCTGATGTTCATAGCAGCAATGTCCGCAATAGCCAAACTGTGGAAAGAGCTGAGATGTCCTCCAACAGATGAATGGATAAAGAAGATGTGGTCCATATATACAATGGAATATTACTCAGCCAACAGAAAGGATGAATACCCAACTTTTACAACAACATGGATAGGACTGGAGGAGATTATGCTAAGTGAAATAACTCAGGCAGAGAAAGTCAATTATCATATGGTTTCACTTATTTGTGGAACATAAGGAACAGCATGGAGGACACTAGGAGAAGGAAGGGAAAAATGAAGCGGGGGGGGGAATTGGAGGGAGAGATGAACCATGAGAGACTATGGACTCTGAGAAACAAACAGGGTTTTAGAGGGGAGGGGGGGGGGGATGGGTTAGCCTGGTGATGGGTATTAAGGAGGGCATGTACTGCATGGAGCACTGGGTGTTATACAAAAACAATGGAACATGGATCACCACATTAAAAACTAATGATGTATTGTATGGTGACTAACATAACATAATAAAATTTAAAATAAATAAATAAATAAAAGTAAGGCTCTGGCAAAGACAAAATGAAGAGTGTCGTCATTATTCCTTTTGTTAAAATGTCTGATTTGAGGGTGCCTGGGTGGCTCAGTTGGTTAAGTGACTGCCTTCGGCTCAGGTCATGATCCTGGAGTCCCAGGATCGAGTCCTGCATCAGGCTCCCTGCTTGGTATGGAGTCTGCTTCTCCCTCTGACCCTCCCCCCTCTCATGCACTCTCTCTCTGTCTCTCATTCTCTCTCTCAAATAAATAAATAAAATCTTTAAAAAAAATAAAATGTCTGATTTGATTAATGGGCTGGCTAGTAAATCCTCTAAGTTTGAAAAAACAATTCAGGAATAAGCATCTTAGGTTGTGCTTCTCTCCAAGGACATCTGATAAAACTCAAGGGATCTATAATTAAATCTAATGAGAAGCATGTCTCAAAAAGAATTGTAGATGTAAGTACTGCAACACAAAGCTAGTCATAGTCAATCAGATAAAAGGTCAACTCTATTTTAGTATAAACCTAAACTAAAAGATATTCTGTTCATGACCATAACCGGGTCTCCTGCTCTTTACAAACAGGAAGTAGACTAAGAAAGTTGCTTCAGCCACAAGAAGGGGATATTCTTCAGTGCCTTCTTCCCATGTGGGAAGACGAATAATGAAAAAAGGTAGGATTTCCTCAATGGCATAACCAAGATCCATAAAGAACAATGGGCTGGGATTCTAATCACCATGGTAGGATTTTCCCAAAGAATTTAAAAATATTTTACATGCTCACCATCAGTGGGCAGGTTGCATTTGAGATCCTTAATTTCGTCTTCTGTGAGTTTCCATCCCATGGTTTTCAAAACTGAACCAAGTTTATTGACATTAACAATCCCTCCTTGGAAATGAAAAATGGTCAAGAAACAACAAAATGAAAGAAAAATACAGGTTTATATATTTAAACAACCTAGGGGCCCACAAGACTGAAGTATAGGTGGAAATATAAAGGGTGTTTTCTGTCAGAAGTGTTTTTCTTTTGCAGGCAAGGGATCTTTTTCTAAAATTTTGGTTTGGGCGACTTCTTAGAAACTTCCTCTGTTGGGGATAAAAAATCTGAAATCTTAATCTCATTGCCCAGAATGCATTTTATTATAGTCAGTCAGCATGCTGTATAGTTTTTGGATTCAAATAACTTAAATGGACTTGAATGAAACAAGTGAAAAAAGTAATTTTATCTTCTCACTCATAAGTGGGCTCATTTTTATTTACTTTATTAGTTGTCTCAACTCCTAACCAAATTCCCCAAATATTTTCCCTTTAGTTTCTCTGTTCCAACACAGATATTAGTTTCTTTTCTGCAAAACATTATTTAAAAATTCAATGTGGTGATAATTTGCTCACAGACAGGTCTATATCAGAAGGTAGGAATGACATCAGTATTTAAGTAGGTTAGTGAAAGTCACAATTGGGTATCTAGGAAGTAGTATGTATGTGCCTCTTAGATTCATCTGGCTTTTGACTATGCTTCTCACTTACCATTAAGAGACTTCAAACCATCCAGCAACCTATTCTTGTAGACTTTCCCATTAGCTACAGGAAACATAAATCAGATCATACACAAGTAAGTGATGTGGAGAGTCACCAACGCAGCAAGTCATAATTTAATGTAAGGAGGATTTGTACTTTTCTCTAGAAAATTTCCAAATTGCTTTCAAATTTTAAAAAAATGAAATGGCCACCAATGCATCCACTCTATTCAATTGTTGGCACCTCAGCATGTTAATGCTGGCAATCTACAATGCATGAGCTTTTGAAAAAAAATTCTTTCTGCTCTTTCGTCTAGTTAGTATACCTTTTAGAATTCCCTTTTCTATGGAATTTGCCTACAAAAGGTATTTCTTAACCTTGATGGCAGATTGTGAATAGAGCAGCAGCTGATTTCCAACTAAAAACCTGTAATGGATAGAATTCCTTCTTAAAAATCTTCTGTTAAAATGTTTTTATTATGGGCGCCTGGGTGGCTCAGTCATTAAGCATCTGACTTTGGCTCAGGTCATGATCCCAGGGTCCTGGGATGGAGCCCTGCATTGAGCTCCCTGCTCAGCGGGAAGCCTGCTTCTCCCTCTCCCACTCCCCCTGCTTGTGTTCCCTCTCTCGCTGTGTCTCTGTCTGTCAAACAAATGGATAAAATCTTAAAAAAAGTTTTTATTATGAAAAATTTCAGCCATATACAAAACTAGAATAGAAAAAATGAATCAAAAAAAAAAGAAAGAAAGAAAGAAAGAAACAGTGAATCCTCATATATACTCAGCTCAAACAGTTACTGATGTTCTACTATTTGACAGAATCCTTTTAAGGTGAAACTGGATCATTCATTGTCTTTAAAAATTATTTGGACTATTGGACATATAAGTTCACATAAATGAATAAATTGAACCATATCATAATGGCTGTACTTTTTCAGTCTAGAGTTTGGGGTTTTTTTTGTGTGTAATTGCCTTTCTCTACTACTCCCTTCTCAGTCTATGATCCAGCCACAAGACCCCAGATAACTCACATTAACAATCTAGAATATAGAGCATATCTTCATATTATCTATCAATATATGTATAGATATATAATTACATTAGTGAAATCATTTATTCTAAGTAACTGTGGAAAGTATCTATGCTATCATATGAGAAAGTTTATAGAAGTTCTTACAAAGGAAGAAATGTATCCTTCCCTCAACACCATAGTAACATTTTATTTTTGTAAAGAATTTATTTATTTATTTATTTGAGAGAGCAAGAATGAGAGACGGAAAGAGAGCACATGGGGGGGGAGGGTGAGAGGGAGAAACAGACTCCCCGCTGAGCAGGGAGCCCGATGCAGGACTCGATCCCAGGACTCCAGGATCATGACCTGAGCCGAAGGCAGTCGCTTAACCAACTGAGCCACCCATGCGCCCAAGACCATAGTAACATTTTAAATCCTTACCATTAACTGGCAGATTTTTTACCAGTTCTCCACATTCCTTATCTGTGACAGTTACTCCTATGTTTTCCAGGACATTTCCCACATCACTGACATCAACCTCTCCTCCTTCAGCATAACAAAATGGGCACAGATCAGTACAGAGAAAGGTCTGATACCTCCAAAAACATGTTGATGCCTTTTCAGCTTCAGCTACGATAGCTGAATGAGCAAACACACATGAATATGCTAACTGTTCACCACTGTCTTTAATGGGGGTAGAAATAGAATTTCTTCCTTACTTTTAGTAAAGTGATAGACATACTGATGCACTTTACATAATGTAAATTAGGACACTGTAGGCATAAGATCCATTTATTTTGTAAAGGATATTACATCTCTCCTAATTTCTTAACGATGAGAGTATTTTTATCTTTGTGAAAGTTTGCTCTATCATTTGCTGTCCTAATTTAAATTTGGCAGTCAAAATGAAGCATAGTGACAATTCTTGGCAAATATTCCAGAAACAAAGAAATTTGCTACTAGAACTTTGCACTGAAAAATTAGTTCTAAAATGCAGATATTCTAAAGTATAATTCTAGGCAACTGAATGCAGATATTCATCAATATAAAAGAAAAATGGATAGAGTAAAAAAGGAAATGGAGAAATGATGGGTCTATATAAAAATATAAATTAATATAAAGAATTAAGACATTAGATTTATAGAAACTTCTAACTAACCTGTAACAGTTTCCACTGCTTCCATCAAGTTTTTGAGACCAATCTTCCCATTAGCTGTAAGAAATATCATAATTAGGATGTGGCAATGTTGTAAGATAAAGGAGCTATAAGAAGAAAAAGATTCCACTGACAATTTAATCTCAACCAATCAAAACTTTATATGGATTGGATTACAAGAATTCATTCTATGGTAGATAGGGGGTTGACCCAAGGAAACTTTCTCTAAATCTTTCGCTTGCAGGAGTGTTACAGTAGGCTGAAGATGCTGTTTGGTCTCTGGTAGCCCTTACTTCTGGTGCATACACAAAGTTCCTCCCAAGACTGATGTTGAAAGAGATCCCCATTTTTCATGTTTTATCTTTTAGTAACCATCTTCTTCAGTTATTTCAACTACTAACTTGGACTGGTTGATATGTGTTCTTAATCTTTTGTTACCAACACATCCATAAAGTTTGGATTAACATTTCTACCTTTCTGTCTTTGGGAAAAAGAAATCATTAGTTAAAGCTAGAGGGTTATAGAAATATGGCATTGTTTCAATATCAGGAAGGACTGATCAATCACATAAGACTAGTTACTTTATTTACTGGGCCAAGTACAAAATGAAAATGCAGGGCCCCTTGTTCAAAGCTTTATCTTTTTTCCCCCATAGTCTCATTCCTGAGTTGTCCTATTGGTGTTTTTGGTTTAGTTTTTAAATCTGCTAGTTAATGTCACACTCTCACAGGCATGGCATCTTCTAGGGTTGAGTGCAGAACCTCACAGTTGTCCTGGGTGGGGTCCCACTACTCAACATGCACAGGGCTCACTAGCCCTCCTCCCACCTGCTGCTAGATCCACACATCCTATGCACTGGTTGCCTCAACTCACTACGAATACGCAACTCCCAAGAGTAAAGTAACCTTGACATGGGACACACTATGTACTTGGAAGGGGATGGGCAACAGGCTTGACCCTGTCAGCCCAGAGTGGGGAGTGCTGCCGCCATGTCTTCCCACAAGATGCCTTCAGGTGCAGGTTCCCAATGCCAGCCCTCCCTGAAACCATGTCCAGGTCCCTGATGGTGTCAGAGGATGCAGATGTTGCCAGGCACAGGTGATGAAATGGAGGTCTGCTGTACCAGAGGCTGTGGAATGGTTGATCCAGAATACATCCTGGGGACTAAATGGCAAGGGCAGTAACATTCATGAGCTGGGGTACCAAGCCCCAGCCATGCTCCAGTCTGCCATCAGATTTCAATTAGGAAATGCAAATTCAAAGATAAGGTTATGAAGATTCTCAGTGATGGCCAAAGCAGAGCATTAAACCCCAAGCATGGTACTCTTTTGAGCTCAGGATTCTGTGCAGCTAACTGCACTAGTTACACACTGTCATTACCCAAAGCAAGATAAAAGGAAGGCCTGTAGTGCCACAGATTTAACAATCAAAAGACTCAAGAGGAGAGCTAACTGCAGAATCCATGATCCCTGCTCCTCAGGTCATCATAAAGTTTCTGAATGATGTTTTTAAATATGAGAAGATAATGAATCACAATATAGTAAATAGTGATTAGGACTCAAAAGAGCATGACGCTGGAATGGGGAGGGTGACAGAGAAGCTGAATATATGCAAGAGGAGGAAAGAAGCCTAAGATTACACCAGAATAATCTGGATATGAGCCAGTTTCCCCACTGTGGAATTTAAGGCTTGTCTAAATTGTGGCTGGTACCAGGCTCCTTTAAGAATGAACAATTCTCATCTGGGGATGAAGCAAAACTATCTGCTGAATCTGGTTTTTGGATGTTACCTGCAGATATATATTGTTACTTCAATGCAGATGACTGGCAAACAGTCCTCCTTTATTGATTTATTTTGATTTGATGTCATTTGATTTTATCTTCTTTAGTTCTAGCCACATGAGGCTTTTTAGGAAAGTGCTACTTGGCCTCAAAGCATATGGTACACATGCATATTAGGCAATTGTTAATGAAAACAAAACAAAAAAACAGCTAACTATATACCAAAACTCTTATTTCCTCTCATAGTGTAGAATTATAGACGGAAGTGGATGCTCAGCCAGATACTATGTTCCTATCACCGCCCATCCCACCTCCCCCTTGCATATAGTTGTAGCCATGTGACTAGTTCCCAACAAAGAATGGTTATGGAAATGACATGTCCTACATCTCTCTCCTTCATGCTCCCTTTTCCATTCCATTAATTAGATATAAACAATGAAAAGGCTATAAGACAGAATCCAAGAGGCAAGGAACCCAGATCCCTGTATCACTGAAAGGAGATGAGCCACTGCCCGTCAACCAAGAATACTCTCACCTTGGACTTTTACGGGGGAGAGAATTAAACTTCTATTGTGTTTAACCATTACATGTTTTCAGGTTTGTTTGTTTGTTTTTAAAGATTTTATTTATTTATTTGACAGATACATAGCGAGAGAGGTAACACAAACAGGGGGAGTTGGAGAGGGAGAAGCAGGCTTCCTGCTGAGCAGGGAGCCCCATGCGGGCTTGATCCCAGGAGTCTGGGATCATGACCTAAGCCGAAGGCAGACGCTTAACAAATGAGCCACCCAGGTGCCCTCAAGTTTGTATTTAAATAAAAATTGAGTTTACCCTAAATAATACATATTCTGTTCTTAAATCAGGACTGGTTTATTCCTATCTTTCCAAAATGCTTCTATTTTCTTTTGGTATATGCAATATCACTAATTAATGTGGGTTCTCTGACACCAGCTCATAAATGTAGTAAACTCATCTCTAAGGTTCATTATCATCTACAATCCTCACCATCAGGTGGCAAATATTCTGTCAGACCTTCACGTTCCTTTTCTGTGAGTTCAATTCCCAGGTTTTCCAGAACATTGTCTAAGTTATTGATTTTAACCATTCCTCCTTAAGAAACAAACAGGAAAGAATCATGAAAAAAATACTACATGATTTCAAAAGATTAGTATATATATATTTTTTTCTCACATGCATCAATTTAATAAAAAATAAGGACAAACATACAACTTATTTATATTAGTGAACAGGCATATAAGGTTAGCTCAGCAAATCACTTAAAATGAGATCAAGAACAACTTAGATAAAAATGTTCTGAGGTGGGGGGGAGGAGCAAGATGGCAGAGGAGTAGGAGACCTAAATTTTGTCTGGTCCCAGGAATTCAGCTGGATAGGGATCAAACCATTCTGAACACCTACGAACTCAACAGGATATTGAAGAAAAGAATAGCAGCAACTCTCTGAACAGAAAAGTGACCACTTTCTGGAAGGTAGGACATGTGGAGAGGTGAATCCGAGGCGATAATCAGGAAGATAGACAGCGGGGGAGGGGGGGCTCCGTTGGCTGCTTCTGGCAAGTGATAGTGCTGCAGAGCACAAAATCTGAACTTTTAGAAGTCTGCTCTGCTGAGGGACGTCGCTCCAGTGGCTAAGTGGGGGGTGGAACCCTCGCTGGGACAGTGTGGTCTCAGGACCCTCAGGGTCACAGAAATCCCAGGGGTGCCTGAGTGCAGCAGACCTCCCACGTATCGGAGCAGGGAAGCCGGCTGCAGAGACAGAGCGGAGGTGTGGGCTCTCAGCTCGGGGTTGCCATAAGCCGTGATCCACAGCATAGCCAGGACACTGCTCCTCCAGCAGGGACCCAAATAGCTGCAGATCCGGGGAGACTCCCCTTCCTCCCCTGGGAGGAGTGGTGCGGGAGCGCACTGCAGGGATCTGCTGGGTTTGGAGACTACACACGGGGTCAGGTGCCAGAGATAGAAACGCTCGGTCACAGGCTGGGTGAGCATGGAGTGTGGCCAGAGACCGGGGAGACGGGAGTGACTGCCTGCTTTTCTCTGGGGGTGCACTGAGGAGCGGGGCCCCGAGTTCTCGGCTCCTCTGGGCGGAGATTGGGAGGTCGTCATTTTCCCTCTTGTCTTCCAAAGTTGTATGGAAAGCTTGGCAGGAACAAAAGCTGCCGAGAGCAAACCCGAACAGATCGCTTAGCCTGGCCCCAGCAAGGGCGGGGCAATTCCGCCTCCGGCAAAGACATCTGGGAACCAGAGCAACAGGCCCCTCCCTCAGAAGATCAGCATGAACAGCCTACCAAGACCAAGTTTACCGATCAAGGAGAACGGGAGAACTCCAGCGCTAGGGGAATATTGCACATAGAATTCATGACTTTTTTTACCATGATTCTTTAGCCTTTCAGGGTTAATTTTTTTTAACTTTCTTTTTTATTTTTTCAAATTCTTCTTTTTCCCTTTTTCAACCAACATCTTATCAATCCCGTTTTTAAAAAATCTTTTTTATTTTTCATTTTTAGAGTCATAATCTATCCCTTCATAGTAGTTAACCTTATTTTTGGTATATATATATACACACACACACACACATACATAAGTTGTTTTCTCTTTAAAATTTTGGGATACAGTGTCTTCTAACAGACAAAAATATACCCTAAACCTCTACTGTTTGGCTTTGTTCTAGTCTCCTGCCTGATCACATTCTCTCCATTTTTTTTTTAAATCCTCTTCTTTCTTTTTCAACCAACTTCTTATCTTATCAATTCCTTTTATAAAATCTTTTATAATGTTCATCTTTACAGTCATATTCCATCCCTTCATCTTATTTACCCTTATTTTTGTACATGTATAAGTTTTCTTTCTTTAAAATTTTGGGAGG
Source organism: Eumetopias jubatus (assembly GCF_037043125.1). NCBI lineage: Eukaryota > Metazoa > Chordata > Mammalia > Carnivora > Otariidae > Eumetopias > Eumetopias jubatus. The sequence goes on from NW_028274816.1 coordinate 97,239,010, forward strand.
CACTTTCTTCTAACAGACCAAAATATACCCCAAATCTACTGTGTGGCACTGATCTATGCACCAGCCTGATCAATTTGATCATACTCTGTTTTTTTGTTTCTTTGTTTTTATCTTTATCCTTTTCTTTTCTTTTTTCTTTTTTCTTTCTTTCCCTTTCTTTTCGCCCAGTTTCAGGTCTCTTCTGATTTGTTTAGTGTATATTTTTCTGGGGTCATTTTTACCCTGTTAGCATTTTCGTCTCTCATTCATCTATTCTCCTCTGGACAAAATGACAAGACAGAAAAAATCACCTCAAAAAAAGGAACAAGAGGCAGTACCGACTGCCAGGGACCTAATCAATATGGACATTAGTAAGATGTCGGAACGAGAGTTCAGAATGACGATTTTAAAGATACTAGCTGGACTTGAGAAAAGCATGGAAGATATTAGAGAAACCCTTTCTGGAGAATTAAAGAACTAAAATCTAACCAAGTCAAAATCAAAAAGGCTATTAATGAGGTGCAATAAAAAATGGAGGCTCTAACTGCTAGGATAAATGAGGCAGAAGAGAAAATCAATGATATAGAAGACCAAATGATGGAAAATAAAGAAGCTGAGAAAAAGAGAGATAAACAACTACTGGATCACGAGGGCAGAATTCGAGAGATAAGTGATACCACAAGATGAAACAATATTAGAATAATTGAGATCCCAGAAAAAGAAAGAGAGAGAGGGGCAGAAGGTATATTGGAGCAAATTATAGGAGAGAACTTCCCTAATATGGGGAAGGAAACAGGCATCAAAATCCAGGAGGCACAGAGAACCCCCCTCACAATGAATAAAAATAGTAAAAATCTAATAGTAAAAATTACGAGTCTCAGAGACAAAGAGAAAATTCTGAAAGCAGCTCGGGAGAAGAGATCTGTAACCTACAATGGTTGAAACATTAGACTGGCAACAGACCTAGAGACCTGGCAGGCCAACAAGGACCGGCATGACATTTTTCAGAGCAATAATGAGAAAAATATGCAGCCCAAAATACTATATCCAGCTGGGCTGTCACTGAAAATAGAAGGAGAGATAAAAAGCTTCCAGGACAAACAAAAACTACAGGAATTTGCAAACATGAAACCAGCCCTCCAAGAAATATTGAAAGGGATCCTCTAAGCAAAGAGAGCCTAAAAGTAACCTAAGCCAGAAAGGAACACAGACAATATACAGTAACAGTCACCTTACAGGCAATACAATGGCACTAAATTCATACCTTTCAATAGTTACCCTGAATGTAAATGGGCTCAATGCCCCAATCAAAAGACACAGGCTATCAGATTGGATTAAAAAACAAGACCCATCCATATGCTGTCTGCAAGAGACTCATTTTAGACCCAAAGACACCCCCAGATTGAAAGTGAGGGGGTGGAAAACCATTTACCATGCTAATGGACACCAAAGGAAAGCTGGGGTGGCAATCCTTATATCAGACAAACTGGATTTTAAAACAAAGACTGTAATAAGAGATGAGGAAGGACACTATATCCTACTTAAAGGGTCTATCCACCAAGAAGCTCTAACAATTGTAAATATCTATGCCCCTAACATGGGAGCAATTATATAAGCCAATCAATAACAAAAGCAAAGAAACACATTGACAACAATACAATAGTAGTGGGGGACTTTAACACCTCCCTCACTGAAATGGACAGATCATCTAAGCAAAAGATCAACAAGGAAATAAAGACTTTAAATGACACACTGGACCAAATGGACTTCACAGACATATTCAGAACATTCCATCCCAAAGCAACAGAATACACATTCTTCTCTAGAGCCCATGGAACATTCTCCAGAATAGATCACATCCTAGGTCACAAATCAGGTCTCAACCGGTACCAAAAGATTGGGATCATTCCCTGCATATTTGCAGACCACAATGCTTTGAAACTAGAACTCAATCACAAGAGGAAAGTTGGAAAGAACTCAAATACATGGAGGCTAAAGAGCATCCTACTAAAGAATGAATGGGTCAACCAGGAAATTAAAGAAGAATTAAAAAAATTCATGAAAACCAATGAAAATGAAAACACAACTGTTCAAAATCTTTGGGATGAGGCATAGGCAGTCCTAAGAGGAAAGTATTAGCAATACAAGCCTTTCTCAAGAAACAAGAAAGGTCTCAAATACACAACCTAACCCTACACCTAAAGGAGCTGGAGAAAGAAGAGCAAATAAAGCCTAAACCCAGCAGGAGGAGAGAAATAATAAAGATCAGAGCAGAAATCAGTGAAAAAGAAACCAAAAGAAGAGTAGAACAGATCAACAAAACTAGGAGCTGGTTCTTTGAAAGATTTAACAAGATTGATAAGCCCCTGGCCAGACTTATCAAAAAGAAAAGAGATATGACCCAAATAAATAAAATCATGAATGAAAGAGGAGAGATGACAACCAACACCAAAGAAATACAAACAATTATAAGAACATATCGTGAGCAACTCTATGCCAGCAAATTAGATAATCTGGAAGAAATGGATGCATTCCTAGAGATGTATCAACTACCAAAACTGAACCAGGAAGAAATAGAAAACCTGAACAGACCTATAACCACTAAGGAAATTGAAGCAGTCATCAAAAATCTCCCAACAAACAAAAGCCCAGGGCGAGATGGCTTCCCAGGGGAATTCTATCAAACATTTAAAGAAGAATTAATACCTAGTCCTCTGAAACTGTTTCAAAAAATAGAAATGGAAGGAATACTTCCAGACTCGTTTTATGAGGCCACCATTACGTTGATCGCAAAACCAGACAAAGACCCCATCAAAAGGAGAATTAAAGACCAATATCCTTGATGAACATGGATGCAAAAATTCTCATCAAAATACTAGCCAATAGGATCCAACAGTACATTAAAAGGATTATTCACCATGACCAAGTGGGATTTATCCCTGGGCTGCAAGGTTGGTTCAACATCTGCAAATCAATCAATGTGATAAAATACATTAATGAAAGAAAGAACAAGAACCATATGATCCTCTCCATAGATGCAGAAAAAACATTTGATGAAGTACAGCATCCTTTCTTGATCAAAACTCTTCAGAGTATAGGGATAGAGGGTACATACCTCAGTATCATAAAAGCCATCTTTGAAAAACCCACATCGAATATCATTCTCAATGGAGAAAAACTGAGAGCTTTACCCCTAAGGTCAGGAACATGCCAGGGATGTCCACTATCACCACTCCTATCCAACATAGTACTAGATGTCCTAGCCACAGCAATCAGACAACAAAAAGAAATCAACGGAATCCAAATCGGCAATGAAGAAGCCAAACTCTCACTCTTTGCAGATGATATGATCCTTTATGTGAAAAACCCAAAAGACTCCACCCCAAAACTGCTAGAACTCATACAGGAATTCAGTAAAGTGGCAGGATATAAAATCAATGCACAGAAATCAGTGGCATTCCTATACACCAACAACAAGACAGAAGAGAGAGAAATTAAGGAGTCGATCCCATTTACAACTGCCTCCAAAACCATAAGATACCTAGGAATAAATCTAACCAAAGAGGCAAAGAATCTTAGTCAGAAAACTATAAAATACTCATGAAAGAAATTGAGGAAGACACAAAGAAATGGAAAAACGTTCCATGCTCATGGATTGGGAGAACAAATATTGTGAAGATGTCAATGCTACCTAGAGCAATCTACACATTCAATGCAATCCCCATCAAAATACCATCCACTTTTTTCAAAGAAATGGAACAAATAATCCTAAAATTTGTATGGAACCAGAAAAGACCCCAAATAGGCAGAGGAATGTTTAAAAGAAAAATAAAGCCAGTGGCATCACAATTCCAGACTTCAAGCTCTATTACAAAGCTGTCATCATCAAGACAGTATGGTACTGGCACAAAAACAGACACATAAATCAATGGAACAGAATAGAGAGCCCAGAAATGGACCCTCAACTCTATGGTCAACTTATCTTTGACAAAGCAGGAAAGAATGTCCAATGGCAAAAAGACAGTCTCTTCAACAAATGGTGTTGGGAAAATTGGACAGCCACATGCAGAAGAATGAAACTGGACCATTTCCTTACACCACACACAAAAATAGACTCAAAATGGTTGAAAGACCTAAATGTGAGACAGGAATCCATCAAAATCCTAGAGGAGAACACAGGCAGCAACCTCTTCAATCTCAGCCGCAGCAACTTCTTCCTAGAAACATCACCAAAGGCAAGGGAAGCAGGGGCAAAAATGAAGTATTCAGACTTCATCAAGATAAGAAGCTTTTGTACAGCAAAAGAAATAGTCCACAAAACCAAAAGACAACCGACAGAATGGGAGAAGATATTTGCCAATGGCATATCCCATAAAGGCCTAGTATCCAAAATCTATAAAGAACTTATCGAACTCAACACCCAAGGAACAAATGATCCAATCAAGAAATGGGCAGAAGACATGAATAGACATTTTTCCAAAGAAGACATCCAGGTGGCCAACAGACACTTGCAAAAGTGCTCAACATCGCTCAGCATCAGGGAAATCCAAATCAAAACCTCAGTGAGATACCACCTCACACCAGTCAGAATGGCTAAAACTAACAAGTCAGGAAATGCAGATGTTGGCGGGGATGTGTAGAAAGGGGAACCCTCCTACACTGTTGGTGGGAATGCAGGCTGGTGCAGCCACTCTGGAAATAGTATGGAGGTGCCTCAAACAGTTGAAAATAGAGCTACCCTACGATCCAGCAATTGCACTACTGGGTATTTACCCCAAAGATTCAAACGTAGTGATCTGAAGGGGTACATGCACCCTAATGTTTATAGCAGCAACGTCTACAATAGCCAAACTATGGAAAGAGCCAAGATGTCCATCAACAGATGAATGGATAAAGAAGATGTGGTATGTATACACACACACACTGGAATATTATGCAGCCATCAAAAGGAATGAAATCTTGCCATTTGCAACAGCGTGGATGGAACTGGAGGGTATTATGCTCTGCGAAATAAGTCAGAGAAAGACATGTATCATATGATCTCACTGATATGAGGAATTCTTAATCTCAGGAAACAAACTGAGGGTTGCTAGAGTGGTGGGGTTGGGAGGGATGGGGTGGCTGGGTGATAGACATTGAGGAGGGTATGTGCTATGATGAGCGCTGTGAATTGTGTAAGACTGTTTAATCACAGACCTGTTGCACTGAAAGAAATGATACATTATATGTTAAAAAAAAAAAGATCACAGGAAGGGAAAAATGAAGGGGGGAAATCAGAGGGGGAGATGAACCATGAGAGACTATGGACTCTGAGAAACAAACTGAGGGTTCTAGAGGGGACGGGGGTGGGGGGATGGGTTAGCCTGGTGATGGGTATTAAAGAGGGCACGTACTGAATGGAGCACTGGGTGTTATACGCAAACAATGAATCATGGAACTACATCAAAAAGTAATGATGTAATGTATGGTGATTAACATAACATAATAATAAAAAAAAGAAAAAAGAAAAAAGAAAAAAAACTAATGATATGATATATGGTGATTAACACAACATTATAAAGTTAAAAAAAAAAAGTGTTCTTAGGTGGGGCCAGCTTGACCGGCTTAGTTAGTAGATTATGTGACTCTTGATGTCGGGGTCATGAGTTCAAGCCCCACATTGGGCACTGAGCTTATTTAAAAAATATTTTCAGGTTGAACCATTACTTAGTGGTGGGGCTGTGATTATGTGTTTAAATTTATTATTTGCAGTATTGGGTAATATTCATCTGTTAAAAGAGAGGCCAAAAGAATACCAATGGTAGGATTGTCCCCAAGGGGAATTCAGAGAGAATACTGTGCATGTTGTCCCCAAAACAAAGTCAAGGCATCAGCTGAGAGTGATAGTTCAAGTTTCAGATCATCAATGTTCTGCTCTTGCAATACACAAAAAGTGTATTAAAGATTAAAAGGTTATAAAAGTGGATTCATTTGCTCTAGAGGGAAGAATGTCATGGACGACACATTCACCACAAAATTCTGCAAGGAATGTTGCTGACTGCCATTATTCCAAGGGCCTGGGATGGCAGACCAGCCAGCTGCAGGAGACTGTCTCATCAAATAGTAAGCAGCAAAACCTGTAACCTTTCCTCTTTCCCTTCCTACTTCCCCTTCTTATCTCTTCTTCTAAGGACTGAAAGGAAGAGGAAGTAAAAAAAGTATTTTGGCCACAATACCATGCTTCTCTTCTACAGTTGTTGTTGCTGTTGTTGTTGCTAACTGGTCTTTGGGTAAGAACGTTTTATAGAAAATAACTTGATTCATGCAATAAAATGATATTAAAGATCACTCCAAAATCCTTTGTATTGCTGTTGGGCAAATCCCCAGAAAAACTGCCTATGATGTTCTCTATATTATTTGTTGTATAAATTAGATTTCACATCCATTCAAGAGAGAATGGATTCCTTGCAATGCTATAACATGGGTGATTATGTAAAAGTACTGTGTGGTGAATGTAATGAAAGAAAAGATCTAAACATAGGAATGTAGACATGATTCAAAACCTGCTGGTAAAGATGTCTGTGTTGGTATTTGTGTTGGTATTTAGTAGACTTTCCTGCTAATCATGGTTAAGTACCTTTTATAGACTTCACACCATCCAGCAATCTGTTCTGATACACCTTTCCAGCAGCTATTAGCAAATAGAAAAGGCACAGTTAATATCTGAAGGAAAAGAACATGGACAGTCACAGAGTTACTGGGCAACTGGGTAATTCCAGTAGGCTACACCTTAAAGAATAAGGTTGAATGTCTATTCAGTTGTATAAAAACTGTCAGTAATAAAGGTGAAATTAGAGTTTCCTCCACTGAGTTTTTTTGGGGGAATCAATTTATACAATTAGCTTTTAAAGGTTGTGGTGTAACTTCAAGATTATTTACAGAAATAGAGAAAATAAAATTCACATGCGGCCAGTAAGAAAGTATTATTTTTTTTCCTGAACAGAAGTTCACATGGGGGGCATCTGGGTGGCTTGAGTCGGTTAAATGTCTGCCTTCGGCTCAGGTCATGATCTCAGGGACCTGGGATCGAGTCCCGCATCGGGCTCCCTGCTCCACAGGGAGCCTGCTTCTCCCTCTGCCTCTGCCATTCTTTCTCTTTCTCTCTGTCTCTCATGAATAAATAAATAAAATCTTTTTTTAAAAAACAGAAATTCACATGGTTCTTTCCTGAATACATTTTCCAAAAAATATCTAATAATTCCTCTCATTTTTTTGTGAGATTATGAAATATTACAGGGATACAGATTTTTATGATGACATCACTGACACCTGTGTATCTCACCCAGCTTCATTAATAAACAGAATAGATACAGCAAAAATATCTTCTACGTCTCTCATCCCCCTTCTTTCCTCACCTTTCCCAGGGTGACTTACTGACCTATATAAAGTGTTTACAATTCCCATGCATGTTTTACTGGCATATGTTAAATGGTTTTGCAGAACTTTAAAGTTTATATAAATCATATCACAGTGTGAGTTTCCTTTTGCCACATGCATTTCATTGAATTCTTGTTTTTTATATTTGTTCATATTGAAACATTGAACACTTTCATTCATTTTATTTATTCATTTATTAAGTTATATTTTTAGAGAGAGTATGTGAACAGGGGTGGGGGAGGAGCAGAGGGAGAAGGAGAGAGAGAGAATCTTAAGCAGGCTCCATGCTCAGCACAGAGCCAGATTCAGGGCTTGATGTCATGACCCTGAGATCATGACCTGAGCTGAAACCAAGAGCTGGATGCTTACCCAACTGAGCCACCCAGGCACCCCTTCATTTATTTTATTTTTTTCTTTCTTTTTTTTAAATTTTATTTTATTATGTTAATCACCATACATTACATCATTAGTTTTTTGATGTAGTGTTCCATGATTCATTGTGTATAACATCCATTGTTCCATTCAATATGTGCCCTATTTAATACCCATCACCAGGCTAACCCATCCCACCACCCATCCCCTCTAGAACCCTCAGTTTTTTCTCAGAGTCCATAGTCTCTCATGGTTCGTCTCCCCCTCTGATTTCCGCCCCCTTCATTTTTCCCTTCCTGTTATCTTTTTTTTTTAACATATAATGTATTATTTGTTTCAGAGGTACAGGTCTGTGATTCAACAGTCTTACACAATTCACAGCGCTCACCATAGCACATACCCTCCCCAATGTCTATCACCCAGCCACCCCATCCCTCCCACCCCCGACCACTCCAGCAACCCTCAGTTTGTTCCTGAGATTAAGAATTCCTCATATCAGTGAGGTCATATGATACATGTCTTTCTCTGATTAACTTATTTCACTCAGCATAATACCCTCCAGTTCCATCCATGTTGTTGCAAATGGCAAGATCTCATTTTTTTAATGGCTACATAATATTCCATTGTATATATATATACCACATCTTCTTTATCCATTCATCTGTCAATGGACATCTTGGCTCTTTCCATAGTTTGGCTATTGTGGATATTGCTGCTATAAACACTGGGGTGCACGTACCCCTTCAGATCACTACATTTGTATCCTTGGGGTAAATACCCAGTGCAATGGCTGGGTCATAGGGTAGCTCTATTTCCAACTTTTTGAGGAACCTCCATACTGTTTTCCAAAGTGGCTGCACCAGCCTGCATTCCCACCAACAGTGTAGGAGGGTTCCCCTTTCTACACATCCCCGCCAACATCTGCATTTCCCGACTTAATTTTGGCCTTTCTGACTGGTGTGAGGTGGTATCTCATTGAGGTTTTGATTTGGCTTTCCCTGATGCCAAGCGATGTTGCGCACATTTTTATGTGTCTGTTGGCCAACTGGATGTCTTCTTTGGAAAAATGTCTGTTTATGTCTTCTGCCCATTTCTTGATTGGATCATTTGTTCTTTAGGTGTTGAGTTTGATAAGTTCTTTATAGATTTTGGATACTAGCCCTTTATGGGATATGGTCATTTGCAAATATCTTCTCCCATTCTGTCGCTTGTCTTTTGGTTTTGTGGACTGTTTCTTTTGCTGTGCAAAAGCTACTTACCTTGATGAAGTCCCAATAGTTCATTTTTGCCCTTCCTTCCCTTGCCTTTGGCGATGTTTCTAGGAAGAAGTTGCTGCGGCTGACATTGAAGAGGTTGCTGCCTGTGTTCTCCTCTAGGATTTTGATGGACTCCTGTCTCACATTTAGGTCTTTCAACCATTTGGAGTCTATTTTTGTGTGTGGTGTAAGGAAATGGTCCAGTTTCATTCTTCTGCATGTGGCTGTCCAATTTTCCCAACACCATTTGTTGAAGAGACTGTCTTTTTGCCATTGGACATTCTTTCCTGCTTTGTCAAAGATAAGTTGACCATAGAGTTGAGGGTCCATTTCTGGGCTCTCTATTCTGTTCCATTGATTTATGTGTCTGTTTTTGTGCCAGTACCATACTGTCTTGATGATGACAGCTGTGTAATAGAGCTTGAAGTCTGGAACCGTGATGCCACCAGCTTTGCTTTTCTTTTAAACATTCCTCTGCCTATTTGGGGTCTTTTCTGGTTCCATACAAATTTTAGGATTATTTGTTCCATTTCTTTGAAAAAAGTGGATGGTATTTTGATGGGGATTGCATTGAATGTGTAGATTGCTCTAGGTAGCATTGACATCTTCACAATATTTGTTCTCCCAATCCATGAGCATGGAACGTTTTTCCATTTCTTTGTGTCTTCTTCAATTTCTTTCATGAGTATTTTATAGTTTTCTGAGTACAGATCCTTTGCCTCTTTGGTTAGATTTATTCCTAGGTATCTTATGGTTTTGGGTGCAGTTGTAAATGGGATCGACTCCTTAATTTCTCTTTCTTCTGTCTTGGTGTATAGGAATGCCACTGATTTCTGTGCATTGATTTTATATCCTGCCACTTTCCTGAATTCCTGTATGAGTTCTAGCAGTTCTGGGGTGGAGTCTTTTGGGTTTTCCACATAAAGTATCATATCCTTTGCAAAGCATGAGAGTTTGACTTCTTTGCTGATTCGGATGCCTTTTATTTCTTTTTGTTGTCTGATTGTTGTGGCTAGGACATCTAGCACTATGTTGAATAGCAGTGGTGATAGTGGACATCCCTGCCATGTTCCTGACCTTAGGTGGAAAGCTCTTGGTTTTTCTCCATTGAGAATGATATTTGCTGTGGGTTTTTCATAGATGGCTTTTAAAATAATGAGGTATGTGCCCTCTATCCCTACACTCTGAAGAGTTTTGATCAAGAAAGGATGCTGTTTTGTCAAATGCTTTTCTGCATCTATTGAGAGCATCATATGGTTCTTGTTCTTTCTTTCATTAATGTATTGTATCACATTGATTGATTTGCAGATGTTGAACTAACCTTGCAGCCCAGGGATAAATCCCACTTGGTCATGGTGAATAATCCTTTTAATGTACTGTTGGAGCCTATTGGCTAGTATTTTGGTGAGAATTTTTGCATCCATGTTCATCAAGGATATTGGTCTGTAATTCTTTTTGATGGGGTCTTTGTCTGGTTTGGGGATCAAGGTAATGGTGGCCTCATAAAACGAGTCTGGAAGTGTTCCTTCCATTTCTATTTTTTGAAACAGTTTCAGAGGACTAGGTATTAATTCTTCTTTAAATGTTTGATAGAATTCCCCTGGGAAGCCATCTCGCCCTGGGCTTTTGTTTGTTGGGAGATTTTTGATGACTGCTTCAATTTCCTTAGTGGTTATAGGTCTGTTCAGGTTTTCTATTTCTTCCTGGTTCAGTTTTGGTAGTTGATACATCTCTAGGAATGCATCCATTTCTTCCAGATTATCTAATTTGCTGGCATATGGTTGTTCACAGTATGTTCTTATAATTGTTTGTATTTCCTTGGTGTTGGTTGTCATCTCTCCTCTTTTATTCATGATTTTATTTATTTGGGTCATTTCTCTTTTCTTTTTGATAAGTCTGGCCAGGGGTTCATCAATCTTGTTAATTCTTTCAAAGAACCAGCTCCTAGTTTTGTTGATCTGTTCTACTGTTCTTTTGGTTTCTATTTCACTGATTTCTGCTCTGATCTTTATTATTTCTCTCCTCCTGCTGGGTTTAGGCTTTATTTGCTGTTCTTTCTCCAGCTCCTTAGGTGTAGGGTTAGGTTGTGTATTTGAGACCTTTCTTGTTTCTTGAGAAAGGCTTGTATTGCTATATACTTTCCTCTTAGGACTGCCCTTGCTGCATCCCAAAGATTTTGAACAGTTGTGTTTTCATTTTCATTTGTTTACATGAATTTTTTAAATTCTTCTTTAATTTCCTGGTTGACCCAATCATTCTTTAGTAGTGGCCCGACTGTCCTGCGGATCACGGTTTATGGCAACCCCAAGCTGAGAGCCCACTCCTTGGCTCCATCTTTGCAGCTGGCTTCCCTGCTCCGATACCTGGGAGCTCTGCTGTGCTCAGGGACCCCCAGTCTTCCTGTGACCCCAAGGGTCCTGAGAAACACTGTCCCATTGAGGGTTCCACCCACCGCTTAGCCACTGGAGTGATGTCCCTCAGAGGAGCAGACTTGTAAAAGTTCTGATTTTGTGCTCTGCTGCTCTATTACTTGCCGGTAGCCGGCTGGCAGAGGCTCCCTCACCCCGTGGTCTATCTTCCCAAATATCGCCTCAAATTCACGTCTCTGCACGTCCCACCTTCCAGAAGGTGGTCACTTTTCTGTTCAGAGAGTTGCTGCTATTCCTTTCTTTGATCTCCTATTGAGTTTGTTGGTGTTCAGAATGGTTTGATCCCTATCTAGCCAAATTCAATTTCCATTTGAAATTTAGGTCTCCTACTCCTCTTCCATCTTGCCGGGATTCTCCCTCATTTATTCTAAATATTATTATTCTACTATAATATTATGCCATCATATACTTATCCATTCTTCCATAGATAACATTTAGGTTGTACCCAATTTTTTGTCATTACAAAAAATATTGCAACATACACTCTCGTGAATGTCTGTTGACAAGGGTAAGAATCTGAATAATATATACAGGAGTGGAATAGCTAGAGTGGAACACATACATTTTTAATTTCTTGAGATTTTATCCAGTTGCTTTCCAAAGTGCTAATATTAATATTAATATTAGCAGTGCACAAGAATTTCTGTTGCTCCATATCATTGCCAGAACTTAGTGTGGCTTGACTTTTATAATTTTGGTGAACTCAAGATCCGTGAACTAGTATTTTACTGTTCTTTTAACTTAGACTTCCACATTTATGTGTGTAATGAAGTATTTTTTAAAAGTGATTGGCCCCACAGAGATCTCCTCTTTTGTCAGATGTCTGATCTCATAGTTGTTCACTTCAATACTAGTTGTTTGGCTTGTTCTTATGGATTTTGGCCTTTCTAATGAGTGTGTAGTGGTATCTCATTGTGGTTTAATTTGTACTTCTCTAAAGACATATGATGTAGAGCATCTTTTCATATGTTTAGTTGCCATCTGTGTATCTTCTTTGGTGAGGTTGTTATTCAGCCATAAAAAAAATGAAATCTTGCCATTTGCAATGACATGGATGGAGCTAGAGAGTATAATGCTAAGTGAAATCTGTCAGAGAAAATCTTTGGCCTTTTCTTAAATCAAGTGTATTCAGCCATGTCCAGTCTACTAATAAGCCCATCAAAGGCATTCTTCATTTCTGTTATAGTGTTTTTGATTGCTAGCATTTCTTTTTGGTTCTTTCTTAGGGTTTCCACCTCTCTACTTACATTGTGCATCTGTTCTTGCCTGCTATCTACTTTATCCACCAGAGAGCCCTTAGCATATTAATCATAATTGTTTTGAATTCTGACATCCCTGCCAAATTTGAATCTGTTTATTTATTTATTTATTTATTTGACAGAGAGAGACACAGTGAGAGAGGGAACACAAGCAGGGAGAGTGGGAGAGGGAGAAGCAGGTTTCCCGCTGAGCAGGGAGCCCGATGTGGGCCTCGATCCCAGGACTCTGGGATCATGACCTGAGCCAAAGGCAGACACTGAACGACTTAGCCACCCAGGCGCCCTCTTAATCTGGTTCTAATGCATGCTGTCCCTTCCAATTGTGTTATTTGCCTTTTACAATGCTTGTGATTTTTTTTGATAGCTTGGCATAATGCAATGGGTAAAAATAACTGCTATAAACAGGCCTTTAGTGTTCTGGTGGTAAGGTGTACAGGGAAGGGAAGCATAGTATAATCCTATGATTAAGTCTCAGTCTTTTTGTGAGCCTTTGGATCTGGATTGTGAACATCACATGTGCTGCGGCTAGAATGTGCTTAAGTTTGGTGTTTTCCTTCCCCCAGGTCAGCTAGGCTCTGATAAAACCTCAGCAGTTTAGGCTATAGTTAAATAGTTTCTCCTTAGGACAACCTTTTTATGAAGAAGAGAATGCTCTGGTGCAATCCAAAATGGTAACTTTTCCTCTCCCCCTGCTAGAAGCTTCTTAAGGAGATTCTTCTCCAATATTCACTGTGAGAACCTGGTTGAGCTCCTAGCAGTAAAACCTACAAAGGTGTGGATGCTTCCTCTATGACCTGGTTCTCTTGGAGTTTTTGTCTCTTAGACTGTCCACACTGAGTCTCTAGCAATTCATCAATTACAGTTTAGGTTTTCCTGCCCTACCACTGGTTCCCAGAGAGGTTTATGCTCACAGTTTCCCTGTGACCTCATTTCTCATATGGATCTAAGAACAGTTGTTGATTTTTAAATTTGTTTGGCTTTTTGCTTACTGTTAGGACAGGTGGCTTACCATTTCATCTATGTTACCAAACTTATTGATATGTACTTATTCATATTATACACTTATTACCCTGTTAAAGCCAGGTATTCTTTCCTGCTACTTTTAATATATATATATATATATATATATATATGTATGTATATATATATATGTATGTATATATATATATAGTAAAATATGAATAATATACATTTACCATTTTAACATTTTTCTGTGTACAGTTAGGCAGAACTATGTATACTCACCTTGTTTTGTAACTACCACCACTATCTATCCCCAGAATTTTCTGTCTTCCCAAATCAGTCTTCCAGCCTCCAGAACTGTGAGAAATGACTTTCTGTTGTTTGTAAGCCATCTAGTCTTTGGCAGTTTGTTAAAGCAGCCTGAATGAACTAAGACATATACCTAGAAGCAGAATTGCTGAATCATATAGAAATTTTATTTTTAAGCTTTTGAGGAGCTGCCATACTGGTTTTCATAGTGGTTGTACCATTTCACATGCCCACTGCCAGTGCACAAGGCTTCCAATTTCTCCACATTCTCACCAACGCTTGTCATATTTTGTTCTTTTTTTAAAAGCAGCCATGTTATGGGGTGTGAGGAGGCATTTCATTGTAGTCCAATATAAGTCTAATTGTTACTCATTTGTAGGTAGTCAGAATGCACCCTGGTTGTTCTTAGGGGTATTTGTTCTGTTTTGTTTTGGAATTATGTGATTTCTTTATGATATGATTAAGCAGAGATCTCTTAAGTATCATTTTAGGATTCATTATGCGTCCTGTATTTTAGGATCCATGTCTTTCAACAATCACAAAAAATTACCAACTATGAGATTTTCAAATTAGCATTTTCCTTCTTTCTCTCTGTTAGCTCTTGTACTATTGCTGGATAAATTGGCATATTTCTCACTCTGACCCTCATGTCTCCTACTCCTCCTTCCTATTTGTAATCTTTGTATCTCTATGCTGGAATCTTGGCAATTTTTTCAGAGTTCTATTCTAGTTATCTAATTAATTCTTTGGTTACATTTAATCTGCTAATGAAACCACTATGTTTTTAATTTTCCAGGCTAGACTTTTCATTTCTTGAAATCTTATTTTGACTTCTTTCAGATCCACTTTTTCCTGTGGTAGTTTCTATTTCTTTTAAAATTATTGTGATTTTTCTTTTATGAATTTAATCATTTAAAGCATACTTATTTTATAGTCTATCTAAAATGTTTGTATCATGGGAAGTCTTCCAGGTTCAGTCTTTTTATTGTATATATTGGTATTAATTGGAGATAGATTTTTTCATATCTTTTGTAATTTTCTGTTTCAAGTTTATTTTAAGAGTTTTATAGGGAAAATCTCACTGACCATGATATGAGGGTGTATTTCTTTTTTTTTTTTTTTTAAATGATTCTTCGTCATTGAGATTTCTCTTATGGTTTTTATTTTTTTATTTCTTTTTAAAGATTCCATTTATTTGACAGAGAGAGACACAGCAAGAGAGGGAACACAAGCCGGGGGGAGTGGGAGAGGGAGAAGCAGGCTTCCCACCGAGCAGGGAGCCCGATGCGGGGCTTGATCCCAGGACCCTGGGATCATGACCTGAGCCGAAGGCAGACGCTCAACGACTGAGCCACCCAGGCGCCCCGAGGGTGTATTTCTTAAACACTAGAGTTACTATAATGCTGGTACTTTTTGTTAATTTTTTGTGGGTTTCTGGGTCATGCAGAGAGTGCAAATATGAACTGGAACCAATGTGAGCATAGGCCGATTGTCATGAATTTTCAAAGAAGACATTTCTTCATGATCTTAAGAGTCCATGATTACACAGATAAACTTCCTTTTATCTACTTGTGCCGATTAGACATTTTTCTAGTTTGCCATTTCATTAAGGGTGAAGTTATTCAAAGTCCTACTTTTATGTGGGTTTTCACTTCCATCTTAAGGTTAAAGAATGGTACAGGAGGCCATTTGGTAAAATATATACAGAAAAGATCTTTGGAAAAAATATTAATATGGTTTTACACACACACACATACACAGTGGCAGGATTCTAAATTAAGTGCGCAAAAGTCTCTTCATCTACCTTTCAGCTTCAGATTCATCTCCTTTTTCATTATACTTATCACTCACCTTTAAGGGTTTTCACACCATCCTTCAACCTATTTTGGTACACCTTTCCAAAAGCTGTAAGGAAGACACCAATCACACCACACCAATGAGAGATTAAATTAGGCATTACCAAAGTCTTAATTTTAGAAGACAGATGTCATAATTTACCCCAGAAAAGGCCTAATTTAATTTTAAATAACCAAAAAACAGTAACAAGTAGAGAAAATTCTGGCTCCTGAGGGAGTTACTGCTGGAGCTCTACTATGCTGAAACACACACATCTTAATTCTCTATGTCTTCCTTTCCTTTCTCCATTTTCCCTCCTAGTATTTTCTCATTCTTTGTACTTTCCCATATGTCCCTGTTCACTCTTGAGGATGCCTTCTGACTGGAATCAGAAGTTAGAATAGGCGCTTCCTTAACTTAATACCAGGTTAGTGACTGAAGGGGCCAATGATACTATAAATAAAGTGGCACAGCTGGGATTACTTCTTAAGATAGAACTGCATAATTCCTTCTAATTCTTTTTCTTTATCAAATGGAGATAATTCTGGAAGTTCTTAAAAAATAAACACACCTCTAAGTTCCTTAAAGGCTACATTGTTATTTTAAATGCTCACCATCAACTGGCAGATACTTCTTTAGTTCCAAGCACTCCTCCTCTGTGAGCTCTATCCCAGTTTTTTCCAGAATACTTTCAATATCGCTGACATTAACCTCTCCTCCTTCAAAGAAAGAAATGAAAGTACATGGAAAGTTTGAATATGACCTAAATATGAAATATGAATATCCAAATTATGAAAAAAAATCATTTGTCTATTTGGTAGATCATTCGACAGCTATGAACAAAGTAGCAAGAGACCTTTGCGCCATCAGCTATCATGGAAACAGAATTGTTCCCTTAACTCAAAAAATTCAATATCTATAATTACAGAGTGAAGAAATTTAAACAAGATATAAGTGGCTTGGGGGATTTCAAGTTATTTAAAATATCACAG
Source organism: Eumetopias jubatus (assembly GCF_037043125.1). Lineage (NCBI taxonomy): Eukaryota > Metazoa > Chordata > Mammalia > Carnivora > Otariidae > Eumetopias > Eumetopias jubatus. Next base: position 97,255,821 of record NW_028274816.1, read on the forward strand.
ATATTTATTTAAAATTCAGTGTCTCTGTTATTCCCTTAATTATGAGTCTTGTGTCTGATTTTACTTCACTACTTAATATGTTAATCCAGTGTAATGTGCATTTGCTTTTGAGAACATTTAATTCTATTACAGAAGTTAAGTAAGTACATTAGTTCAAGTTTGTAGTGTATAAAACATGGGCTAAATCTTTCAAGATGTTTGCAGTACAAATTAGTAGTTTTTAAGTAAAGGATATAGAAGTTACAAAGGAATGGAAGGACTGAGCAATATCTAATGTTCATGAGGCATTAAATATACATGAAGAACCTGTTCACTAAATATATCTGTTAGACTAAATATATAAGAAGCTCTAAATATTTATTTATTTATTTATTTTTAAAGATTTTATTTATTTATTTGTCAGAGAGAGACAGAGCACAAGCAGGGAGAGAGGCAGGCAGAGGGAGAAGGAGGCCCCCTCTGAGCAAGGAGCCTGATGTGGGACTCAATCCCAGGACTCTGGGATCATGACCTGAGCCAAAGGCAGATGCTTAACCGACTGAGCCACCCAGGCGTCCCAAACTCTAAATATTTATGATACTCTAAAATTGCTTGAGACACTAAAAGAAGCACTAAATATTCAAGATATGGTAAATATTCATGAGACTCATTATTCAAATGACTTTAATTTGGCAACTTATTGGTGACACCCATTTAGGTCTTATGTGTCCTCTGCTCAAGGAACCCAAAACCTATGGCTCTTCAATGGCCTTAATAGCACACTACAACTATTAGCCAGAAGTACTTGTCCCTGTGTCTTTCAGTATCACTGGCTAGAGCACTTTCCAAATGTGGGCCTATCTGCTTGAACCTCACCCTGGTTCTTGTCACGACATCATCAGCAGAGAAAACTAATGCTGTTGAACAGAGAGAGACACAAAACTTACTATGCACCTTGTGTACCTTAGATTTAGGTAGTATGGTCCTTCCATTCACCATACCCTAAATTTGTTAATTTATTCTGAATTCCCCCTTACTACTTGCTGTGTGTTTTAAATGATTTAATAAACTGTGTGATTCAAACATTATAACTGGGTCCTTGAACCCTTCTGTTCTGTGAACTCTGGGCTAACTTGCCTGGTAGTATACTTTGAGGCTATAATTGCAGCCAGTCTCCCTTCATGATACTCAGATTATGCATATTGAAGTATTGTTTGGAATAAATCCCAGAGAATAAAGAATTTTCTATCAAGGCACTGCACTGAGGTATATAGTGTAAATAATCTAAGGTTAAAATTGCATATAATTTATCATGTAAACAAGGACTACTCAGAGTAAAAGAGGTGTTAAAAGTAATTAGTTAAAATTAACCTACCTCAGTGGTAAGCCATAACTGTCTAGAGAAAACTAGGATGTAAGATCACTCTAAAGTTAAACTCTAGGCTATGAGTCAGCAAACTTTTCTCTAAAACAAGCTAGTGAACAATCAAAAATATTTTAGGTCTTGTAGGACATATGACCTCTGTCACAACTACTCAGCTCCATCATTGTACTGTAAAAGCAGCCATAAAGAATAGATAAACGAATGGGGGTGGATGTGTTCCAATGAAACTGTTTACAAGACCAGAAGCAGATTTGGCCCAAGGGTCAAAGATTGCCAATCCATATTCTAAACAATTAAATAGAAATACTTCCCCAGTAAAATGGTAAAATGGCAGAGTAAAAAGGCAGTGATGTTAAATAGAATTTAATGTAAGAATTAGGATTTAGATTCACAGTAACTATTTACTAACCTGTAACATCAGTCACTGCATCCATCAATGTGCTGAGCTCAACCTTCCCATTAGCTGCAAGGAAAGCCAAAGTAAAGTAATAATGCTAAAGAGTTATATATGAAACAGACAAAAAATATGGTACATTGGGAAATAAGAGATTTCATTAGCTTCACTGCTTTATCTGACTCAACTATAAGGATATAAGCCCTAGATATGAAGACTTAACTCCACATTAGTTAAGGGAGAGTCTCTGTTGCTTGGACAAAATGGACTCTTGAATGTGCCTCTTGAATTTGAAGGCTGTTCTCTTTATCTTATTGGCAGGGTGAAAGGTCCCAATGACTTATCTGGCTGCATAGCAACTTCTCAGCTTTGGTTCAGCCACATTTGTCAGACAAGTTTGTGGGGACCACCTTTCTTATCTTCCTACATTTTCCTAACTTATCTTTCTTTAGTTTCTTTGTCTATCACAACTATCTTGGGATTTCTCATCATATAAATTAGTGATCTGTTTCTTCTATTAACACTATACATGCTTGTTTATAAAAATAGGTATGTATTTCTCTTTAACCCTAAAAGAAGGGTAGATATTTCGGATAGTCCCCAGAATGAAAGGACTTGTGGTAACATGATAACTAGTTACAAAGGGGACTCAGCAGTTCACTGAAAGCTAATGGGTTAATAAAAATTCTATGTGATAAGTCAAATATACAGACTTATTCTCCTATGTCCTAAGACTTCATGAAGTCTTTGTGTAGCACTATTAATTATATTTAAAAAAGGTAATGAGTCATAAAAAGGAAATCAACTGAAGAATAATATTATGCCTTATTGGGAATAAACTGGAATTAGGATGGTTCTGAGGAGGAATTTTAAGAGAAGGCCAAGTCTGTACCTGTGTATTAAGTATGAACAGTATCCTCTTGTATACTATTGAAATTGATCAGGATGTTGCTGGTCATTTCAAAATGAGTTTATTTTCTGTCAAGACTTCTTTGGAAAGCAGAAAACTGTATGAGTGATGACTAGGAAATAGCCTTTCTGCTTTGATAACATTTATACTAATGATCTGGAGCCCTCTGGTTATGTTCTGCTCAACTGAAATGTTAGAGGTCTAGCATATATTTGAGATTCCTCTTACAGACTTTCTGCCACTTTGCATTACTTGTATTTTTCACTGCTTTTCATTTATTTTGTTTAGTCTCTCTGATTATTCCATTACTCCATTCATTCTTCAATATTTATTGCCTCAAAAATATAAATTGATGTAGGCATGGTTCCTGCCTATGAGAATATCATGGTTTATAAACAAAGAGGAGTGATTTAAAGACACATTTTTTTACACAATATGGTAAGTATGTAAAATATATATGTGTGTATAAGATGAATTTTAAACTAAGAGAAAGGGTAAATAAAGTGACTTTCATGGGTCAGGGAAGCTCTGGAAAAGATCAACTTTGAGATTAGTTTTATAGACAAGAATTGGCCCGGTGAAATATGCCTAAGTATTTTTGTTGTAAGAGTTGTGGAGTATGTAGAAAAGGACAGTTGGATATCAAATTAGATGCTATGGTATAAGCATTAGATAATAAATAAGATCTCTACATTTATTGGTTGAAGAAGATTTTATGAAGTTACCTACTAAATTTCAGGTACCAGATGAGGCACTAAAAAAACTAAAATGTGTTTAATTATAAATTTTACATAATTTCTGCTTTAGAACAACTCAGTCTCTGGGGTGAGAAGGACAAATAAACTTACTATAGTAGAGGAGTTGGGTTGACATAGAGCAGACAATAAAATCATGAGACCCTCCTGCTAAAATCCATCCATTTATAGCCACTGCTTTGCAACAGGCTGGGGAGCATCCTGTATAAAAACCTTGAACCATGCCTATATCCAATACTATGGTTCAGACGCTTCAGTGTTGGAGGGCAATGTGGGGGCAGGAAATAATACAAGATAAAGCTAAAAGGAAAGCAAGGGTCAGATCATAGATCTAAGAAATAGTAGTCCTAATTGGTAGGACTTGGTATCCAATGAGATGTGGCACTAAGAAAAAAAGTGGAGTGAAAAATGATGCCAATTTTTAAACTTGTTTTACTAAGAAACATGGTGCCCCCAGCTGAGAGAGGGTATGTATAATTAGGAGACAGTTTTTGGTAGATATTTTTAAATATAGTGAATTGAGATATAAAGATCTGAGGCTTTGCTGAGCAAGAATGAATTTGGTAGGTAGAATCCAACAGGAATCTGAATCTGGTTTCATCCAACCATGTTTGGAGAGGAATTCGGGCTGCAGATAAACACCTAGAAGTTTTCAGCATGTAATGACAGTTGGAAATATGAGTGTGGATAATACTTTCCACTGAGAATTGGAAATTTTAAAATGATTAATGGACTTAGGACACAACTATTTGAGGGATACTAATAATGGGGCAATTAGTCATTTCTTTTCTCTCTTTTCTTTCTATTCCCTAACCTATAATGTTCATTTTGTTCCCCGTAAATTCATTACTGGGTCAGAAAGTAGTTATAATAGTTCTGTGTGTGGTGTTTATAATCCAAAAGAAAAGAGGTTAATGATATGGGGCTTATAGAAATGAAGGAAAGAATTTGCACTCACATTAAGACTAGTTTTTTCTCTAAGCTTCTGCAAAAATGCTATTTTGATACCAGGTAAAACTAATGGTAGACATTCTCCTGTACAAGTACAAAAACTCTCCTCTAAGATATAGTAGTACTTGAAACACTAACCAGTAAGTGGCAGATTTTCTGTTACACCTTCAAGTTCCTTTTGTGTGAGCTTGATTCCCAGGTTTTCCAGGACAGTGTCCAGGTTATTCACCTTAACCTTTCCTCCTTAGGAAACATACAGGAATGAAACATGAAAAAAATGAGTTTAAAATATTAAAAATATATTTTTGCATGTGAATTATTACCTGAATATATATATATATATATACTTTGCCATTACTATAATAAAGACAAAGGAGAAAATGTACTTATGTGATTATTACTTTTCTGTATGAACTCCCATTTAACATCCTAAGAGCATTAAATAATCATTAGAAAAACAGAATTAGTAATTCTTCCTTTAAACCTTGAGTGGAAGTCTGTAGTATAAGTAGGTTATGAAGGGATAGGCTACAAGATTTGATTATAACCAATATTAGAGAGAATAGGAATGAGTTTTGATGCTAGAGACCTCATTAATTAATTTATTGATATTATATCATAACAGAGTGAAGATCATAAGATAATTTTAAAAACAAGTAGAATCTTAGCACTTTTTGGGGGGTGAAATTCACATAAAATTAATCATTTTAAAGTAAACACTTCAGTGGCATTTAGTACATATTCATGATGTTGTACAACTATCACTTCTAGTTCCAAAACATTTTCATCATCCCCAATGGAGAGCCCAAACATATTAAGTAGTCCCTCTCTACCCAGCCCCTAGCAACCACTAATCTACTTCTTGTTTCTATGGGTTTGATTACAATCTTCCTACATAATAAGCTCTCCTTAAACAACTCCCTGAAAATTTGGTAATCCTTTTCTTTACAATTTGCTGTGTATGATTAATTTTGGGGGTTATGAGTATGAGTTCTCTAGAAAGGTGTATTGAGACATTACAGTATAAAATATTATGATGATGAGAGTAACTAAATAATCTATACGTAGGAAGCTAGACAGGACTCCAAATCTAAATGATAACGTGAATCTTGAAGATTTCACTTGTTTCTGCCTTTCTTGTCAGGCTTTTAACTTACCTTTAATGGATTTCACATTATCCAACATTCTGCTCTGGGAACAAGTCTGCCCTGCAGAGAACAAATTTATTTTACAATTGGCGAGCAAATTAAGATAACAGATGGAAAATTTATATATTCAGCTATCATTTATTGTATTTATTTTCTTGTGATTTGAATGATTTTCTCTCCATAATAATAATCTGATATCAAAGCTTTATGATATAACTGTAAATAATTGTACAATGTACAATATAATGATTCAACAGCTCTATATATTACTCAGTGCTCATCATGACAAGTGTACTCTCAATCCCCTTCACCTCTTTCACCCATTGCCCCCCCTTCTGGCAACCATCTGTTGGTTCTCTACAGGTTAAGAGTCTGTTTTTCTGGTTTGTGTCTTTTTTTTCTTTGTTCATTTGTTTTGTTTCTTAAATTCCACATATGAGTGAAATCAAATGGTATTTGTCTTTTTCTGACTGACTTATTTCACTTAGCACTGTACCCTCTAGATCTATTTAAAAGTACTCTCTTATAGAGAGATTGAATGATGTCAGCAAAAGTAGCTGAGCAGGTTGCTCCATGGAACTCTCCCTCCACTGAAACACTAAAAAAACAAACAAAAAACTGTCAGAATCAACTTTGTAAAATAGTCAAAGCTTTACATCAACTAAGTGAAAGCTGAATCAAGAAAAAGGCATCTTACAGTAAGAGAGCTTTGTGGCATTTTAACCCTCCTCCACAAACTATTTTTGATCACATATCCCTCTCAGTAAAACATTTTCTTTCTTTTTTTTAATGATTTTATTTATTTATTTGAGAAGGAGAGAGAGAGATAGCAAGAGAGGGCACAAGCAGAGGGAGAGGGAGAAGCAGGCTCCCAGCCAGATATGGGGCTCTATCCCAGGACCCTAGGATCATGACCTGAGCTGAAGGCAGATGCTTAACAGACACCCCCAGTAAAACATTTTCAAGCACAAAAATGGTAATCTCTTATTTACCTGTAAAAAGTTTTATTCCATCCATATGCTTTTTCATTTCAACCTTCCCATGAACTATAAGAAAATGTAAATCAAATACATACATGACATTCACTTGGAAATGCAAACTGGAAACATAGTAGCATTCACTGGCTACTGAATTTTATCCTACCCCTTCCCCAGTGAGCACAACGACAAGGAAAATAATCACTCTACTTATTATAAAAGTGCCTGTTTTAACAACTGCTTTGATCCATTGTCAAACAGCAAAACAAATTCTAAAGTGTGAGATTCAAAAGTCACCGTTTTAATAGGACCTTATTTTTAGCTTTAGATATTGGAGAACCAAATATGATTCTGATCAGGCCAAAGAAAACAAAATTTTAAATCAGAACCTATTATTCACCACTGTTTCAATTGGATTTGTGAAAGTATCTTTTTTCTTTACTGACATCCTAATTACTACTTTGCTTTCATGTTCACTGACTAGACCAGTTTACTCTTGATCTACATGATTTATGATTTACTTGAGTAAAATATTCATTTTGAGGTTAATTTCCCAACTCTAATGGTTTGCATAATTTGTATTGTAGATACTCAATTGAATTTTATAAAAATTAATATTTAAAGAGACTTAATGTAGGGGCGCCTGGGTGGCTCAGTCGTTAAGCATCTGCCTTCGGCTCAGGTCATGATCCCAGGGTCCTAGGTCCCTGCTCAGCGGGAAGCCTGCTTCCCCCTCTCCCACTCCCCCTGCTTGTGTTCCCGCTCTCTATCAAATAAATAAATAAAATCTTAAAAAAAATAAAGAGACTTAATGTAGAAACATATTAAAGTACAGAATTATCTCACAAATAGATGATTTTTGGGATACATATTTTGTGAAAAATTGTCACTGTTGGTAAGTTGAAAAATTCCTGATTTTTGTCAAATTTTAAGTGATAAATTACAGTATGTAGTGTGTAAAAACCCCTATACCAAGAAAAATTTATAAATGAAGGTCCTAGATAACAAATACTACTGGTATTAGAAGTATGTAGTGACTTATAGTAGAAGCCATGTAACACTTATAGGTATACATATAACAAGTATTAGAACAGAGAACAGGAAAAATATACATAAGTTATTTATATGATTGCTAAAACTAGACAAACTGTAATCTTTCTTCTTTTTCTTCTGGATCTGTTGAGGCAGGACATTCCAAAAGTTATCTCTATAGTAAAACCAGCTAGCTAGGTCAGGAAAGCATGAAAATATGTGTCAGGTTTATGGGGCCGTTGGAAATTCTCAGAAACAAAGATGATAACACCTACTAGGTGTAAAACTCACTATTTGAGTATATGCTTCCTTGGCTCACATTGCCACTAAATCTTGCCCTCTTCAGTAAATTCACATCTCCATCCTGACAGACACATTTTGAGAAAAGCTTTGCCCTAAATGGGAAGTTCAAGGTCTATCTGTCCCCAACGATATAACTAGGGCTCTACGCCTGAGCCTTAATCTTTCAGAAAATTTTAAGCTCAATCCTGATGATAACTCCCCAGGTGACCAAATCACCAATAAGCAGTAATTTAAAAATTCTAACTCTGATTTAAAGAAAAAAGGATGAATCATTCAACATGTCCATTTTATTTCATGTATAATTTTTTATCTAACAATGTTTTTCATTGTCTTGGTTGATTTTAAATTATTATTTTAAAATGAGGAGCAGAAATCAATGGCAATACTAAAAGATAGTCCCAAATAATAATTATATTTCCCCCATAATTCTGCTAATTTTAGCAATATTTGAAAATTTTCACCAACCTTAGATACATAAAAAATAATTTTCTGTTATGAAAACTGGGGTTCCACGTCTAGTCTCACTTTTCTTAATGGATACATGGCAAGCAAAAAAAATAAGACAATGAAGACCACTTACATATTCTTTCTGGTACACTAACAGTGGTACAAATTAGAGAATAAATTAAATAAATTAACAAAAATATACTTGAGGGAACACTGTCTACCTTACATAATGTTGGAATTAAATGCACCTTAATAGGATGAGCAAGTATTGATTCAACTAAGATTATAAAATAGTCAGGTAATGTTCCAGACAGATACTTCTGTTATGTTCTCAGACTAATATTTAACTTTTGCTTATTTAGTTTGAGAATTCCTTTAGCCCCCATTCAGAATATTAGAACTTTTTTTTTGTTTTTCAGAATCTTAGAACTTTTGGACAGCCTTTGGACCACAGAGTCTGGCTCAGGAATGTGGGGATGTAATGCTGGGCATTCAGGCATTCCACACATTCAGGCCTGAGTGCTTAATGATCCTTTTCCCTTCCAGGGTATCTAGAAGATTTGGTCCTGTTCATTTAGTGTAGGAAATAGGTCCTACACTTCACATTCCTTCTTTATTCTGCATTTTTAAATGTCTTTGAAGATGGTGGGGTGGGGACAGAAATACTATTAATAATTTCCCACTTAGGGGCACCTAACTGACTGGTAGTAGAGCACGTGACTCTTAATCTCAGGGTGAGATCAAGGCCCACACTGGGCCTAGAGCTTGCTTTAAAAAATTTAAAAATAATTGCCCACTTTGGGCTATGCTCTATAATTTTTAAAAAATTTTCCTGTGTTAAAGTTTCTTCTATTTTATGCATTCCCATTCCCTCACAGCACTAATTCTCTAATTCTGTCCAGGTCTAATAGTGGCCCTGGCCATACCCCAAGCAGAAATAAAGTTGCTGAAGATGTCAAGGAGCAAAACATGTGTACTTACAGTCTGAGTTATCTTTAATGTTTCCATCTTCTTAATGCCAACTAAGTTTTCAGAGATTCTTTTATAGAAGCCCATACTAACCAATTCAAATATATCTTAAACACTCACCATCAACTGGTAGATCATGTTTCAGATCATTAATTTCCTTTTCTGAAAGGCTCATCCCCATATTTTGCAAAGGAGCATCTGCTTTATTGACATCAATAATCTCTCCTGTGAAAAGGAAAAGAATATGAGAAAAACTTATTGGCTCCAAAATACGACCACTGATATTATATATGGTACATTATGATTATCAGCCTCATGAGAAAGACCAAGACTCAATAAAGTCCATTAATATATATCAAAGGGGTCAATAAGGATGTTAGACTTAGAATAGAAATCTTCCAGGTGATTGGGCAATTTTTGAATCATTTACACCAAAGGCTAAAATCAAAATATGGCTGACACTGAGGGTTGTTTTTTTTTTTTTCTGAACTCCCAAATTAGATGTTTCAACTCCTTCCTGACAAAAATCTGTAATCAAGTTCTGTTTCCATTTATGTGAAGGTCTATGTTATTCAGACCAACCTGCCTGCTGGAAACTGAAATCTTGGATAAAATGTAAAAAGCATCTCCTCAAAAGTACTGAAAAGCTGATAAGAGAGTAAGGAATTACTACTGCAAAATCTAATGAAAAGCAGGAACCTAGGGAGGTGAGCAGAACACTGTTATTGCTTCTGCTTGAATGGTATTTGCTCCATCTGGATTTGAACTGTAATGATGGCCTCATGGAGTGTGGGTGATTCTGTCCAAATGCCCAGCAGAAGCAAGTATTCCTTAGGAATGTGCTTCCATCCTTAGCCTCAAAGCGTTCTTTCAATAACTGTCCAGGGAAAATAGCTCACAATCAAACACAGAATGAAAGAAATTACCTGAGAGAGAATAAGCAGAAATAATAAGCAGCAGCAACATGCTCACAAAAACTTCAGATTTAGAAATTATCAGGCACAAATTACAAAACTATTATGCTTACTATGTTTAAAGCAATGGAAAACAAGCTAGAAAGTATCTGCAGGAAACAGCAAGCAATGAAAAGTGACCCAGTATAGCCGAAAAAGAAAAAAACAATTTAGAAATGAAAAGAAGGGGGAAAGAGGAGGAAGGAAACAAGCACCTGTATGGGAACAGGAAGGGGATCCTGACCCACGTGGAATTCATCTTCCACCCACTAGTGAATCTAGGGCTGCAGGCAAGTACAAGTGCTGTCTCACTTTCCTGAGCTTCTTAGTGGGCAGCTCAGGATGTCTATGGAGCCCTCCTACTGGTGCACACCTACTGAGCATATATGGCATCATCTGCACCCATGGAGGCCCGAGCTAGAGCCAAGAGGACACATCACCACATGGTCTAATCTTGACTCAGAATAATGCGGATCTATACTGAATGTGGAAGATTTTGATGTTAAATTTAAATTTGAAAGGATAGTCAATATTTCTGTACCAAAGAAAACAAGAAATAATAGTGTGCTATATGCCTTCATATTTCTTCATTATATTGAGATTTTTAACTTGGGACGATAATAAACATGTACATGTGCTAAGTCATCTGATAAGTGGTTTCTAAACCCTAAGAAATCAATCTTCTCACTAGGAGATATGTTACACAGCAAATGGAAGATGGAAAAAAAAAGAAAAACCAAATATCCTACAATTAAAAAATCACACAAAAAAGATGTTTCCATAAAGAATAGTCAGAACCAGGGTAGGAGGGTGGGGCTGAGGAGCTGTGTGTGTGTGTGTGTGTGTGTGTGTGTGTGTGTGTGTGTGTGTGCGCGCGCGCGTGCCCACTAGGGAGTGAGGTTAGACCTACCAATATTAAAAGATTATAAAGCTGTTATATTTAAGCCATTCAGAACACAAATAAGGAGACCAATAGAACAGAATGTAAATTCCCCAAATAGACAAGTGCATATAGAAATCAAGTATATAGTTAGAATGGTGTCTCAAATTGAAGGGAGTGGTGACAGACTTTTAAGTAAATAATTCTGGACAACTGTACAGCCATTTTCAAAAAGGTAAACTAGATCTGTATTTCCTGATGGAATGCAATGTGAAGTACACGGTATTACTTACAAAGTATTGTCAAAAAATGTTGAAACTAAAAAAAAATTTTTAAATTAAAAAAATGTTGAAACTGAAAATAATTAAGCCATTTGAGCTGACTCCTAGCTTATAAGGAATACAGATGATAGAGGAAAAAGATATATGAGAAAACAGACAAATTTAGTATGTGGGAAATTCTCCAAGACATTTGGCAAGAGTTTCTTCAAAAAAATCAGTGTCTAGAGAAAAAGAGGGTAGAGGAACAGCTGTAGATTACGTGAGATTCATGTGTCATAACAGATGCAGTGTGTGAGCTTGTTTGGTTTTTTATTTGAACAAGCTCACTATAAAAGATATTTGAGAGATAATAAGGGAAATTTAAAATTAAACTACACAATGGTATTGCAGTTATGTAAAAAATGGTCCATATTTTTAAGAGGTGCATACTGAAATATGTAGGGACAAAATGAAATGGGATTTGCTTTGAACTATTTCAGTGAGAAAAATAAAAAAAAAAGCAAGTGTAACAAATCTTCGTAATTGTTGAATCTAGGTGATAGGTATATGTGAGTTCGTTATATTACTCTTTGTACTTTTGTGTATGTTTGGAAATGCTCATCATAGCCAAAAGGTGGAAAGAACCAAATGCCCATCAGCTGATAGTGGATTAAAAAAAATATATACACATATAACAGAATATATTATTTGGCAACAAAAAGGAATGAAGTTGTACACCCATGTTCATAGCAGCATTATTTATAATAACTAAAATGTGGAAGCAACTCAAGTATCCACTGATGGATGAATGAATGTATATATATATACAGTAGAATATTATTCGGCCTTAAAAAAGAAGGAAATTTTGACATATGTTACAACATCGTTGAAACTTGAGGACATTATGCTAAGTAAAATAAACTAGTCACAAAAAAATAGAAATAGATACTACATGATTCCACTTATATAAGGTACTTCGAGGAGTCAAAATCATCCAGACAGAAAGTAGAATGGTTGCCAGGGACTGGAGGTAGGGAAGAATGGGGAGTTTTTGTTTAATGGATATATAGTTGTAATTTTACAAAATGAAAAGAATTCTGGAGATGAATCGTGGTAGTGGTTGCACAAAAATGTGAATGTACTTAATACCAGTGAACTGTACACGACAGTGGTTAAGATAATAAATTTTATGTTTTGTATATTTTACAATAAATTGAAAATAAAAAAGAATGGAATCCTGATACATGCTACAATATGGATAAACCTGAAAACATTATACTAAATGAAAGAAGCTAGTCACAAAGACCACATACTATCCCGTTTATATGAAATGTCCAGAATAGGCAAGTCTATAGAAATGGAAAATAGATCAGTAGTTTCCTAGGGTTTGTGGGGTGGTGGGGGAGAATAAAAGGGTGAGAGATATAGGGTATGGGTTTTTTTTTTCTGGGGTGATCTGGGTACTCACAAAGTCCTTTGATAACTCTACTAACTACAGTGATACTGTAATTAGTCCCAATAAAGTAAATTATAACCCCAAAAGGGACATCCAGTGACTCAGACTAGAAGGACATGGGGATGAAATGGGGACAAAGAAGAAATTGGAAGAAGGTAAGAGAAAAAGTTTCGGTCTCTATCTCTGTACTGTATATGAAACTGTCTTCCTACCATGTCATTGAGAATTGAATAGACTGCAGTGGGTTACAGGCTTGGCTCAGAACATTGGTTCCTAAATGCAAACAAGATAACAGTAGTTCCTGTAATGTCAGAAGATGATTGTGTGTGGGATAACTATGAGAGCGTCTGGTACTAACAACTGGTATAAGATTACTACATACTATAAAGGGTTTAATTAAGTACAAATGTCAGCAAATATTTGAGGCATCTATCTGTCCGTAGTCTACTATCACTACCCAGCATTGCCAGTCTACCTTTCATTTGGGGTAAAACTCCTTTCATTTATTCCATTCATTAATTAAATATTTACTATGTACCTAATAGGTAAAAGATACTTTGTTGGAGGAGGGATAAAGATGCACACTGAAGGATCAGGCATAGTCTCTGCCAAAAGAAGCTTGCACTTTATAGAAGGGAAGAGTGATACTCATTTGTAATACAACCAGTTAAGTCAGAGCAAGTTGAGTAAAGGCTGCCTCTCAGGATTTTAGCTTATATTACTAGGGTAATGATGATGGTACCAAAATTGTCAAAGAGTATGAAAACAGGAGCCAGAGTTTCTCAACTACTGGACATGTCACTGGCATCTTCTTCAGGAACAATTATTCATCATGTTGAAAAGTCTTACGAATTGCATGGCACTGAGCACCCCTGATACTCAAGTAATTTAATGCTAACAGTGCCCACTCTTACAATCACTTGGTGACAACCATTTGTGACAATCAAATACACCCCCAACATATTTCTAAAGGCCCCATGTGGCTACTTTGGTCAAATACTGCAATGAAAACTATGAACTCAGTTTCTGACAAAATTTATGATGTCTGAGGGAAAGTCATAGAATATAAGAAATTTGAATACACAATTCAATATTTAAGTGAGAAAACTGATCTGAGGATATAAATCTGAACATTTCCAGAATATAGGGATGGTGGGGGGAAAAGACATTTTTCTAGAGAAAGTGTTAAATGAAACAATGAACAAAGACAGAACTTCATTCTGCTCTCTGGGATTTATAAAAATGAAGAAATAGGACTTACTTTTACATTAGGAATTAATCCTTCCTGAAGATCTACAAAATATCTTCTGAGTGCCAATGTCACTAGTTTTAGAAATTCTTATATGCATGTTCACAAGCATAAATTCCCTTCATTTTCTTTTTCTGTTTTTTAATTTTTATTTATTTTATTATGTTATGTTAGTCACCATACAATACATCATTAGTTTTTGATGTAGTGATCCACGATTCATTGTTTTCGTATAACACACAGTGCTCCATGCAGTATGTGCCCTCCTTAATACCCATCACCGGGCTAACACGTGCCCCCACACTCCTCCCCTCAAAGGCACAGTCCTTTCTCAAATACTCACCATTAAGTAGCAGGTTTTCTGTCAGTTTTTCCTGTTCCTTTTCTGGAAGCTTAATCCTCATTTCCCCCAGAATGCTCTCCAAATTACTCGCATTAACCTTCCCTCCTTAGGAAAGCAATAGGGATGGAAAATGAGAAAAATGGAATGTTTCCAAAATATTAAAAATACACTCCCCTTTATATTATTAATTAATTAAAAAATTTTAATTGTTATGTTAATCACCATACATTACATCATTAGTTTTGGATGTAGTGTTTCATGATTCATTGTTTGTGCATAACACCCAGTGCTCCACACAGAATATGCCCTCTTTAATACCCATCACCAGACTAACCTATACCCCCACCCCCCTCCCCTCGCGAACCCTCATTTTGTTTTTCAGAGTCCATCATCTCTCATGGTTCGTCTCCCCCTCCGACTTACTCCCCTTCATTCTTCCCCTCCTGCTATCTTCTTCTTTTTTTTTCTTAACATATATTGCATTGTTTGTTCCAGAAGTACAGATCTGTGATTCAACAGTCTTGCACAATTCACAGTGCTCACCATAGCACATCCCCTACCCAATGTCTATCACCCAGCCACCCCACCCCTCCCACCCCCCACCACTCCAGCAACCCTCAGTTTGTTTCCTGAGATTAAGAATTCCTCATATCAGTGAGGTCATATGATACATGTCTTTCTCTGATTGACTTATTTCACTCAGCATAACACCCTCCAGTTCCATCCACGTCGTTGCAAATGGCAAGATCTCATTCCTTTTGATGGCTGCATAATATTCCATTGTGTATATATACCACATCTTTGTATTATTAATTTAATTAGCCTGTGTTAATGATTTAAAAAAAGAGAAAATATAATTCATGTCTTTGTATTATCATTTAACACTTTATTTTTTTATTGATTTTATTATTTTTTTATTTTTACAGCTTTATTGAGGTATAATTGATATACAGTTGACCCTTGAACACAGGTTGAAACTGCATGGGTCCACTCATACGCAGATTTCTTATAGTACAGTACAATCAATGCATTTTCTCTTCCTTATGGCTTCCTTAATAACATTTTTTCCTCTAGCTTACTTTATTGTAAGAATACAGTTTATGTATATATAAATACAAAATATGTGTTAAAGGACTGTGTTATCAGTAAGGCTTCTGGTCAACAACCGGTTATTTGTAGTTAAATTCTGAGGAGTCAAAAGTTATATGTAGACTTTTAGCTACATGGGCGGTTTGTGCTCCTGATGCCACGTTGCTCAAGGGTCAACTATACAAAAAACAACTGTACAAAAAAATATTTAATGTGTACAATTTGATGAGTTTAGACATATGCAAACACTGGCGATACCATCACTACAAGGTACTAACCATGTGCGACACCTCTCAGAGTTTCCTTGTGTCCCTCTGTTTTTGTTTTGTTTTGTTTTGTTTTGTTTTTGTGGTAAGAACACTTAACACTACCCTCTTGACAAATTTTGCATGCACAATACCATGTTGTTAACTATAGATACCATGTTGTATAGCAGATCTCTAGCACTTATTCATCTAGCATAACTTAAACATTTTGCCTATTGAATAACAATAACCCATTTTCCCCACTACCCAGCCCCTGGAAACCACTATTATATTCTCTGCTTCTATGAATTTGACTATTTTTGATATGTCATATCAGTGGAATCACACAGTGTTCATCCCACTGTGACTAGTTTATTTCATTTAGGATGTCCTCCAAGTTCATCCATGTTGTCACAAATAGCAAGATTTCCTTCTTTATTAAGATTGAATAATATTCTATTGTATACACACACACACACACACACACACACACACACCATATTTTCTTTATCTATTCATCTGTTGATGGACATTTGGGTCGTTTCCACCTCTTGACTATTATGAATAGTGTTACAGTGGACAGGGGAGTACAGACATCTCGATGAGACCCTGATTTCAACCTTTGGATATCTACCCAGAAGTGAGATTGCTGGATATCTGGTAGTTCTATTTTTAGGTTTTTGAGGAATCTCCATATTATTTTTCATAGTAGGTATTACACCATTTCATAGTCCCACCAACAGTATTCTAATTTCTCTGCAGCTTCTCCAATGCTTATCTTTTTGTTTTGTTTTTTTAAATTTTTTTATTGTTATGTTAATCACCATATATTACATCATTAGTTTTTGGTGCAGTGTTCCATGATTCATTGTTTGTTCATAACACCCAGTGCTCTATGCAGAACGTGCCCTCCTCAATACCCATCACCAGGCTAACCCATCCCCCTCCCCTCTAGAACCCTCAGTTTGTTTTTCAGAGTCCATCATCTCTCATGGTTCGTCTCCCCCTCTGACCTACTCCCCTTTTCTTCCTCTCCTGTTATCTTCTTCTTTTTCTTTTTTCTTAAAATATGTTGCGTTATTAGTTTCAGAAGTACAGATCTGTGATTCAACAGTCTTGCACAATTCACAGTGCTCACCATAGCACATCCCCTACCCAATGTCTATCACCCAGCCACCCCATCCCTCCCACCCCCCACCACTCCAGCAACCCTCAGTTTGTTTCCTGAGATTAAGAATTCCTCATATCAGTGAGGTCATATGATACATGTCTTTCTCTGATTGACTTATTTCACTCAGCATAACACCCTCCAGTTCCATCCACGTCGTTGCAAATGGCAAGATCTCATTCCTTTTGATGGCTGCATAATATTCCATTGTGTATATATACCACATCTTTGTATTATTAATTTAATTAGCCTGTGTTAATGATTTAAAAAAAGAGAAAATATAATTCATGTCTTTGTATTATCATTTAACACTTTAAATAGGACTATCAAGAGTCATTTGACTTTTCTAATTATTCAGAAAAATTTAACAGGATGGATAAAACTAGAACCTATTTCCTTTTACCTTATCTTAGGACAACTGGAGATAGCAAAATATGCCTAAGCAAAATGTGCCTAAGCACCTAGAGCTGTTGGACCACAGATCACATTGTTTCAAACAAGAACAAGTTGTAATTCTCATTTGCCTGAATTCCCAGATCATTTCAGCTGATCAATTGCTAATCCTTCACTTCAGTGTTTGCTGTGTAGACCTACATTTATTTGATTTCTCCATTTAAGATTTTTTCATTTTATTTGCACTCTCCCTGTCCCCAGCTTTTTTCTTTTCCCTGAATTTTCTCTGGTCTTTTGTAGCCTTTAGAAACCTCAGCATTGCTTATGATTCACAGTGAAAGAAGTTGCTGATATAATAAATTTTAACATAAGGTTTTAGGATAGCATTTATTTCTATTTAGAGATGTGTTCTTCTGTGATTTTTTAAAATGTCTTCTTGGTGCCAAATTAGTAGCTTTAGAGATTCTTTCCATCACTTCATAAACCCAAGACTTCCTGAGTGGCTCAATGCTATATTAAATGCTCAGTGTTAATTTGCATGTTCAGTCTCAGATTTTTAAATTCCTTTTCTATGAGGTTCAACCGTTTTCCAGAAAAGTGTACAATTTGTTGATATTAATCATCCCCACCTCCTTAGGAAATTGAGAGAAAAAGACCAAAATTTAGTGACTCTTAAATGGGACCCAAACTATTAATTCCTGTATAGTTATAAGTTTTAGCATAAGACAATCGCTAACTAAATTCTTTGATATTTAAAAGATGTTCAATAATAGAGTTAGAATAAAATCTCTTCCCTTGATCAATCCATATAGCAGAAAGTGTTAAAGGAAATTGATGAACTGCTCAGTGAAATACAGTTGTGGAGATAACAAATTTCATACTTCCATCTAATAAGTGTGATTTTGTTGTTGTTGTTGTTGATGATACCCAGGGAAATTTTTCTTTTTCTGAGTAAATTTCCCTAACCATTACTAATTTTTTATTTTTTAAAAATATTTTATTTATTTATTTATTTGAGAGCGACAGAGTGAGAGAGAGAGAGTACGAGAGCAGGCAGGGGCAGAGGCAGAGGGAGAAGCAGACTCCCAGCTGAGCAGGAAGCCCAATGTGGGGCTTGATCCCAGGACCCTGAGATCATGACCTGAGCCAAAGGCAGATGCTTAACCAACTTAGCCACCTAGGCACCCTAATTTTTTGTTTATTAATCACTCTTCAGACTAGACTTATTTTCTTTTTTGCCACAAATTGTAAACCTTCTATAAATTATGGAACTCCATCCCCCAAGATATAACGTAGATTGTCCACAAAAGTACAGATGGATTAAAAGAAGCATAAATGTGCTATCAAAGTATTTGAAAGGTGGCAAGTATCAAAATTTAATATCTTATGTCTTTTTTATCTTTATTTTTTAAATTTAATTTAATTTTATTATGTTAATGTTAGTCACCATACAATACATCATTAGTTTTTGATGTAGTGATCCATGATTCATTGTTTTCATATAACACGCAGTGCTCCATGCAGTATGTGCCCTCAATACCCATCACCAGGCTAACCCATCCCCCCACCCCCCCTCCCCTCTAAAACCCTCAGTTTGTTTCTTGGAGTCCATAGTCTCTCATGGTTCATCTCTTCCTCTGATTCCCCCCCCTTCATTTTTCCCTTCCTTCTCCTAAAGACCTTTATTGCACAGCAAAAGAAACTATCAACAAAACGTGAAGACAACCTAATGAATGGGAGAAGACATTAGTAAATGATGTATCTAGTAAGGGGTTAAAATCCAAAATATATAAAGAACTCATACAACTGAATACCAAAAAAGCAAATAATCTAATTTAAAAATGGGCAGAGGACCTGAATAGACACTTTTCCAAAAAAGACATACAGATGGCCAACAGACACATGAAAAGATGCTCAGCATCACTCATTGTCAGGGAAATGCAAATCAAAACCAAAATGAGGTATTACTTCACACCATCAGAATGGCTAGTATCAAAAAAATAAGAAATAATAAGTGTTGGTGAAGATGAGGAGAAAAGGGAACCATTGTGTACTATTGGTGGGAATGTAAATTGATGCAGCCATTCTGGAAAACAGTATGGGGGTTCCTCAAAAAGTTGAAAATAGAGCTACTGTATGATCCAGCAATTGTACTTCTGGGTATTTACCCCAAAGATACAAATGTAGGGATCCGAAGGGGTACGTGCACCCCAATGTTTATAGCAGCAACGTCCACGATAGCCAAACTGTGGAAAGAGCCAAGACGTCCATTGACAGGTGAATGGATAAAGAAGACGTGGTATGTATACACACACACACACACACACACACACACACACACACACACATGCACAATGGAATATGCAGCCATCAAAAGGAACGAAATCTTGCCATTTGCAACGACGTGGATGGAACTGGAGGGTATTATGCTGAACAGAATAAGTCAATCAGAGAAAGACATGTATCATATGATCTCACTGATATGAGGAATTCTTTTTTTTTTAAGATTTATTTATTTGAGAGAGAGAGAAGGAGAGATAGAGAGCATGAGAGGGAAGAGGGTCAGAGGGAGAAGCAGACTCCCTGCTGAGCAGGGAGCCTGATGTGGGACTCTATCCCAGGACTCCAGGATCATGACCTGAGCCAAAGGCAGTCGCTTAACCAACTGAGCCACCCAGGCGCCTGATATGAGGAATTCTTAATCTCAGGAAACAAACTGAGGGTTGCTGGAGTGGTGGGGGGTGGGACAGATGGGGTGGCTGGGTGATAGACATTGGCGAGGGTATGTGTTATGGTGAGCACTGTGAAATGTGTAAGACTGTTTAATCACAGACCTGTACTTCTGAAACAAATAATACATTATATGTTTAAAAAAAAAAAAAAGAAGAAGATAGCAGGAAGGGAAGAATGAAGGGGGGGAAATTGGAGGGGAAGACAAACCATGATAGACTATGGTCTCTTAGAAACAAACTGAAGGTTCTAGAGGGGAGGGGGTAGGGGGATGGGTTAGTCTGGTGATGGGTATTAAAGAGGGCACGTTCTGCGTGGAGCACTGGGTGTTATGCACAAACAATGGATCGTGGAACACTACATCAAAAATTAATGATGAAATGTATGGTGATTAACACAACATAATAAAAAAAACTAAAAATAGAAGTACCATATGATCTAGTAAGTCCACTTCTGGGTATTTATGAGAAAAAAATGAAAACACTAATTTGAAAAGATATACGTGTACTATGTTCACTGCAGATTTTGTACAATAGCCAAGTATGGAAGCAGACTAGGTGTCCATTGGTAGATGAATGCATAAAGAAGATGGGGTATATATACATGATGGAATACTATTCAGCCATAAAAAAGAATGAAATCTTGTCATTAATGACAACACGGATGGACCTGGAGGGTATCATGCTAAGTGAAATAAGTGAGACAAAGAACTACAAATACCATATGATTTTGCTTACATATGGAATCTAAAAAATAAAACAAACAAATAACAACAGACTCAAATATATAGAGAACTGGTGGTTGCCAGAGTAGAGGTGGGTGAAGGATAGGTGAAACAGGTGAAGATTAAGAGGTACAAGCTTCCAGTTATAAAGAAAATAAATCACAGGATGAAGAGCATAGCATAGGGAATATAGTCAATAATATTGTAATAACTTTGTGTGATGACAGATGATATCTACACTTAACACAGTGAGTAGTTCTGTAATGTGTGTAATTGTTGAATCACTATGTTGTACACCTGAAACTAATATTGTATGTCAACTATACTTCAATTAAAAATAAACTAAAAAAAAGGCCTTCGTGCCATCCATTAGCCTATTCTGATAGATCTTTCTATCAGCTTTAAGAAAGATACAAATCAAAATCTCGCCAAAATGATATGAAGATTCATTAAGGCAATAGACAAGCCATCATTTCAGAGTCAGACTTTATATATCCCTAAAGTACAACTGTACTCTCAATAATTTTAAAAAATATGTGAAATGGAAAAAATAAGCCACTCTTCATTATGGGCCTCTATTGCTGGGCCTCTAGCATGCTGAACACTCCCCATTCATTTATTCTTTGTGATTTCTCATTTATTTCCATTGAATACTTTTCAATGCCTCCGTTTTTCTCTTAATTCTCATTTTAAACTTTAGGACTCACAATGGATTCAAGAATAATAGCCAGCATTTCTCATCCATGGTCACAGGATTTCTGACAAGAGCCAACTGATTCACAAACTAAAAATGAGATGACACAGTTGGTGTTTCTTCTTAAGATAAAACAGTAATGCCTTTTAAAGATTTTTTTGGACATTCTTTCATTTTTACTTAGATAGGAAATAGAATTGTTATAGAAATTCTCACCATTGATTGGCAGATTGTTCACCAACTCCCCATGTTTCTTATCTTTGAGTTCTCTCCCCACGTTTCCTGGAACTTTTTTCAAGTCATTGACATCAACCTTTCCTTCAAAGCAAAAGAAATGAAGACTTCTGGCATTATTGTGAATGATGTCATGATTCCATATAATTAAAAAAATTGTCTTAAAAAATAAATAAAATAAAAAAAAATTGTCTTTGCAGCATTACAGCCAACTGCTGGATGAAAAGAGACCCAACCAAACAAATGGGCCTTTGGGCCTTCAGATAAACTTTCTTGTTAAGTCTAATATAATCTCCAAATGATAGGCAAGGCAACAGAACATGCAATTACGAGTATAAACTTTGCAGGAAATTAGAATGATACAGATTGCTGATCTAAATAGTTTTATCAGCATTTTTATTGCTTTATTTTGAGATTACCTCTAACTTTACCAAAATTTTCCTTCACTGTTTACTGTGTTGAACTGGAATTTAGCTTTCCTGTCATGAAAGAAGATATGCTAATTATTGGCAAAGACTCTAGATAATGACTTTGGAAACAACAAAGAGCACTGAAGTTTTATTGCTAAAAGTTCTGATAATCCAGCATCTAACTGTACACATTTATATATAAACGTTTTTTTAAAGAAGTGTAGGGGGAGATTTTTAAAGTCCATATAATCATGATGTGGAAAGAGCATTATATTACTTAGTGAAAATAATTTGGTTCTCAGATTTCTAGTAGCATCTTACTCTTAGGTGTTATTCTAAGATGTTACCTCTAATAGCTTTTACTCCATCCATTCCATCTGTTAAGATACTGACACCAAACTTCCCATTAGCTGTTAAAAAAAAAAAAAAGGCTAAGTTGGGATCCAGAAAAAGACAGAGCTTTAGAATAAAAACATAAAGTATCTATGCTGTGAAAAAACTCCAGGCAGAGTCCAGTATTTCCACTATTTAATTTGAGTGCATTTTCAATTCTTAATTTCAGGCTTTCTAGGATTCAGTCTGTATTAGCAAAATAGACTCTTCGGGCAATTCATGCTGTCCATGTTTTCTCTGGAAACTTTCAGTTCTGGCAGGGACACAAAACTCATGCAGGTACCAAGAGTAAAAGAAGTAAAGACCAAAAAGAATGAAATCTTGCCATTTGCAATGACGTGGATGGAACTCGAGGGTATTACGCTGAGCGAAATAAGTCGATCAGAGAAAGACATCTATCATATGACCTCACTGATATGAGGAATTCTTAATCTCAGGAAACAAACTGAGGGTTGTTGGAGTGGTGGGGGGTGGGAGAAATGGGGTGCCTGGGTGACAGACATTGGGGAGGGTATGTGCTATGTGGTGAGCGATGTGAATTGTGAAAGACTGTTGAATCACAGACCTGTACCTCTGAAACAAATAATACATTATATGTTAAGAAAAAAAAAAAGAAGTAGCAGGAGAGGAAGAATGAAGGCGGGGAAATTGGAGGGGGAGATGAACCATGAGAGACGATGGACTCTGAAAACCAAACTGAGGGTTCTAGAGGGGAGGAGGGTGGAGGGATGGGTTAGCCTGGTGATGGGTATTAAAGAGGGCACGTTCTGCATGGAGCACTGGGTGTTATATGCAAAGAATGAATCATGGAACACTACATCAAAAACCAATGATGTAATGTATGGTGATTAACATAATAAAAAAAATTAGTAAAGACCAGAATTCTCATCTCACATCTTTTACTAATGTACTTTCTGTTCTTCTCTTTAATCAGTGTCCCTTTCAGAATGGCTGGTGACTAATTATTACTCTACCATTGCAGCAATAGCTATTAGTTCTTTATTACTCCAAATAATTATTTTTTTCTTATTCTTTTCTGCTTATTTCAGTTCATCTCTTGATTCATCTTTCCACACTCATTAATTCTCCATTCATTAATTCATACATGAAGGGCGACAGATATAAAGCCTCACTCCAAAGAACCACCAAACAGACCAGATAATGACAATTCTTAGGGAATAAGGCTTTGAAAGAGCTCCAGCCTCCCCACTGTTCCCTCCAGTGGCTTCCAGGCTACTAGTTTTCACTGCAAATATAGAGTGTTATTTTTCAAGACTATTATGGAGCTGTAAGACAGGGGATGGGAATATAAGTTAAAACATCACAGAGCCTACTACTCTTACAGAGATTCAGTCTTTTTTTCTTAAAAAATGCTCCCCAGATTGCAGCAAACCTTTGGTTAATGTCCAGTCCTAAAAATGTTAATTTTGATAATTTTTGCCAGTTTTCTCACTGCTTTTATGGAAGAGAGAGTTTTTTGGTGGCTCTTACTCTGCCTTTTATCTGACATCCCCAGGTGAGTTTCTAAACTAACTAAACTAGGTGAGAAGCTAAAAATTACCTTATCTGGCAATTATTGATAGCTTCACCTAATTATCTTTTCCTGATATCCCAATAAAACTTAAAAGCATAAAGAAAATAAGCAAATAAAAAACTAACTACATGTTTTTCATTGGTACACAACAGTACTAGAAAATTAAGGAATGATTTAATAAAAAATATCTTTTGGAAAAAAACCTCACCCTATTAGAAGGGTATGGAAACCCATGGCAAAGATATAACTAAATAGCATTTGAATCATATGAAAAAAACATATTTACGTGTAAGAGGCAGTATTCAGTAAAATGTTTCTAGGTGATATTTCTTGATCTCATTGGATTGTGCCCAGCTAAACATATTCTATTTCAGTTTATTTAAAGTGGGGATTACTCTGTGATTCATCACACTTCAATCCTAATTAATATTTTCTTTAATATCTATAATTCTGACCTTGAATCATGAAATCTGGTCCAAGGATACGGCCTATATATAACTAGGAAAAATGTCATACATATTGGCTGAAACCCTGTAGCCCTTGTTCCTGTGAAAGCAACATTCTCAGCTTCAACTAGAATACTAAGAATTGTGATATACTAGACATTAAGCTCCTTAGGTCAAGGACTATGTTTATTTTTAGTCACCATTCTATCTCTAGCGCTTAGCATAACACCTGACATATAGTGCTCAGTAAATATTTGCTGAATAAATGAATAGTGAAAAAGTACCAACTTTAGATTATTATATTAAGAGAAAAAATCATTCTTATTTCAGTTACATAAGTCCTATAAAAAATATCAGCCTCAAAACCCAAATTTTCAGGAAGGTACCTTCCTTTTCAGGAAGGTACAATGATACCTAAATCACTCACCATCAACTGGTAGAGTTGGAGTAAGATCATTAAGTTCCTCAGCTGTAAGTTTGATAGCCATGTTTTCAAGAATAGAGTCAAGGTCATGGTCATCAACCTGCAACCCTATAAAAAAAGAAAGACCTGAGGAAATTAAAATAAAAGTCAAAATATAATATTAATTCCTATGTATAGTAGTTATTAATTTCATTGTAAAAAGGGGTGAAGGATATTTAAGTGTTTAAAGAGAGTCATTAATGGACTAAAATTAATCCATTCATTTATATCTGATACATCTAATATTGAAGATAAGCTTGCATAACAATACATTGAAATAGGGCTGAGAAACCATTCAGGTTAATTTTGGCAGCAAAACAGCAAATCTAACAGTTTTTCATATAAATATCTATACAAATCAAGTTGAGTTTGGTCACTGTATTTCAAGATATACTATCTTAAACTTCTATAGCTAGGCCTACATTTTATTATTTCCACATCCAAAGTTGAGGTAAACCTAAATATTTAGAACATCTTTTAAATATAAAACAAAATTATTTCATCAATACGAACATATATATTAAAACTAATTATGGAAATATATGTGAGAATGGCAGGAAGCAATATTTAATAAGAAAAAAGGCAAAACACAAGAGTCTCAATCTGACTTCTCAATTTGAATCTTACTCACCTATTATATCTTTTGGACAAGTCTGCAACCTATTTTTATATACATTTATACTAGCTGTAGATGGAAGAAACACATAATTTAGGTCATAGAGAAAATATCTAGACATGCTAAAATAATACCAAATATCTAAGTTCAGAAATATAGAGCATAAAATAATTTGCTCCTAAAATTTACCCAATATCTTCTAGAAATAATAAAAAGTGTAAACAAAATTCTTAATATATATGGTAAATCTATCAATTCTTTAGCACCTGAGACAATTATTAATACCTACCATGCCAAAGCAAAACACTTCCATATGTTGTATTTTTTCTGAGTCCACCTTTTTTTCCCTCTCCTATTATAGCTCTACATCTCTCCTCCTCCTCCTCCTGTTTCCTAGAGGTCTTAACCAAAGGCATCTCAATGGAATGAAAAATAACTATTAATATTCCTTATTCTAAATGGCAAGAATTATGATTGATGAGCCTCTTGATTTACATGTTTTAAATGGAAATTTATGTATTCCTATATATTAAAAATAATCACCCTTAAAATTATGGCTATTTCTAAACTCTATAAATGATCTGAAATAAGCAGAGTATTCGATAATAAAATAATTTAAGGATATAACCCTAATTCCCTGAAGATTCTACCCGATACTTGCAATTCTGAAAAACTCCCTTTATGACTATATTAACTCTGTTGCAGGCAATATGAACTCTCTTGAAGACGATTCTGATAGTTGAAATGCCCACCATTAACTGGAAGTGACTTATTTAGCTCCAAGTGTTCTTTATGTGAGGGCTCTATCCCCATTTTTTGCAGGACATTATCCAGCTCACTGAAGTCAACTTCTCCTCCTTCAAAACAAAAGAAGTAGGAAAAGATAACATTTTTTAAATATCATAATTTCAAATTATTAAAGAGAAATAAGGCATAATGATATCTGCTAAACAACAAGCAGTCAATTGGCAGATACAGAGAATGAATAGTATTTCTTTAACACTGGTAAAAGAGATGTTCCCATAATGATGGTTATAAAATAATATTTCACAATTAAGGTTCATATAATTTAAAAATTATTAGAATAATAAAGATGATTGGTACAAATAACTTTAAAATAGGGTATGAGATTAAGCTAGAAATCAATAGGAAGAGATACTAGAAAAATCCTGTAAGTTTGGAAATTAAAGAATCCCTCTCTAAATAAATTATGTGTCCAAAAAAAAAACCACACTGGAAATTAGAATATATTTTGAATTGAGTAACAATAATAATATTACATATTAAAACTTGCAAAGGTGTACTCAGAGGGAAATTTACACCCTTAAACACATATAGTAGAAAAGATGAAAAGATCAATAACCCAAGGTTCTATCTCAAGAAGTTCGAAAAGAACAGCAAATTAAACCCCCCAAAAGGAGAAGAAAAATAATAAGGACAAAAGCAGAAATTACTAAAGTGAAAAACAAACTTTAAATAAAATGAATACAGCCAATGTTGGGTTTTGGAAGACTAACAAAATTGGTAAATGCCTGCATTAAGACCGACAAAGGAAAAAAGGAGAGAAAGCACAAATAACAGATATTTTTAATGACAAAAAGGACATCACCAAGAATAGCCAAGAGAAGCCTAAAGAAATAAAACAAATTTGGAGGATTTACGCTTCAGATACCAAGACATATTAAAGCTATGGACCAACAAATAGACCAAAGAAAAAGAACAAAAAGAATGAAAAGCCCAGATATATGCAACACATTTAGTTGGCCTTACATTAAAGTAGGGAAAGGATCATCTTGTCAATAAATAGTGTTGAATATCCATTTAGAAACAGACAGTTACAGAAGGGAGGAGGGTGGGGGGAGGGGGTAGCCGGGTGATGGGTATTAAGGAGGGCACGTGTTGTGATGAGCACTGGGTGTTATACACAATCAATGAATCATTGAACACTACATTAAAAACTAATGATGTACTATATATTTGCTAACTGAATATAAAAAAAAGAAACAAAATAGTGACTCTTATTCCATATCATATAGAAAAATCAATTCTGAGTGGATTATAGATCTAAATGTGAAAGGAAAATAACAAAACTCCCAGAAGATAAAATAGGAAAAGTTTTCATGACCCTAGTGTATGCAAGGATTTCTCAAACAAGCCCCCAAACACTCTAACTATAAAAGAAAAGATTGACTAATTCAATTACATGTGAAAGGGAAACTTTTGTTCATCAGAAGATAAAATACAACAGGAGACCCTGTGCACTGCTGCCAGCATCCTGGCAGGGAAGCTGAGGTCACCATCAAACTTGAAATATTTAAAGTGGAGACAATCAAAGTGCATTGTTGTGGGTGATGGTGCTGTTGGTAAAATGTGTCTTCTGATATTCTACACAATGAACAAATTTCCATCTGAGTATGTACTGTTTTTTTTTTTTTAAGATTTTATTTATGTATCTGAGAGAGAGAGAGAGAGAGAGAGAGAGCACGAGCTCTCGCATGAGCATAGGGGAGTAGCAGAGGCAGAGGGAGAACAGACTCCAGCTGAAAGGGAGCTCAATCCCAGGACCCAGAGATCATGACCCAAACCGAAGGCATATGCTTAACAACTGACAGCCACCTAGGTGCCCCTGTGCTGACTGTTTTTGACAACTATGCAGTCACAGTTATGATTGGTGGAGAGCCATACGCTGTTGGACTTTCTGACACTATAGGGCAAGAGGATTATGACAGAGTACGACCACTGAGTTATCCACCAACAGATGTATTTCTAGTCTGTTTTTCAGTGGTCTCTCCATCCTCATCTGAAAATGTGAAGGAAAAGTGGGTGCCTGAGATAACTCACCACTGTCCAAAGACTCCTTTCTTGCTGGTCAGGACCCGAATTGATCTTAGAGATGAGTCCTCTATGATTGAGAAACTTGCCAAGAACAAACAGAAGCCTGTCACTCCAGAGACTGCTGAAAAGCTGGCCCATGACCTGAAGGTGGTCAAGTATGTGGAGTATTCTGCACTAGCACAGAAAGCCTTAAAGAATGTATTTGACCAGGCAATACTGGCTGCCTGGAGCCTCCAGAACCAGAGAGCCACAGGTGTACACTGCTATGAACATCTCTCCAGAGTCCTTCTGCACAGCTGGTGTCAGCATCGTACTAAAAGTAATGTTAAATCAAACTAAAGATGAAAAATTAAAATTTGTTTTTGCAGTAATGACCAATGCCCTGCACCTACCCACATACACTCATGTGAGACAAGATCTATGGATATGGTACCCCTCCCCCCTCAATACTAGTTAATCTGAATAATTGTGTATTGTCAGAAAAGTGATTAGTACTGGTTTTTGTTTTGTCATTTCAAAAGTATTTTTTTGTTTAAAAGCAAGGCATGCTTGTGATGACTCTGTAATAGACTGATTTGTGTTGTTGAAGCTGCTCCCAGGCTCCATCTACACTGGAGAATAACATGGAACATCTAGGTTGGGTTTTTTTTTTTTTCTTTTTTGGTGGAGAGAGAGAGTGTGTGTGTGTGTGGGGGGGGTTGTTTTCATTTAGTAATGTTTTTTAAATTCATGAACCATTGGACAGCCCTTAAGGGGAGGAGGATGGATTGATTTCACATTCCACTTCCTAGATCTAGTTTAGAACACTTATTCCCCAACTGGTGCTCTTAGGAAGGAGTATAGTAAATGCCTCAATAACATACTTTGAAAGTTGCCTTGCTCTCCACCCTTGAGTAGGTCCAGTACTTGATGAAACTCATGAAAGTAGGTGGAACCTGTTTTACCCCTCCTCTTTTCTAGGATGTGCTATATATGTGACTGTGATTTTCAAGGAAATTTGTTTGCCATTTGCTGATATTTTTTTTGAAGTTCATTTCTAACTTCTTTCACTGATAAATGAAGAAAAGTGCTATAACTTTTGAAATACACCAAATGGACTGAATAATTTTAAAAATATTTTCTCTGTCAAAAAAAAAGAAGATAAAATACAAGTGAAAAGGCAAAATACACAGTAAGATATTTACAATTTATAAAACCTGCAATGGATGTGTATCCAGAATACATAAAAAACTATAGATAAAAGACAATAAATAAAATATTCAACATGGACTTCCAGGGAAGATGGTGAAGTAGGAGGATCCTAAGCTCACCTTGTCCCATAGATACACCTATATACATCCACACATCAGTGTAACTAACTCAGAAAATGACCTGAAGACTGGTAGCACAGACCCTCCACAGTTAATTGAAGAGAAGAGGTTACATTGAAAAAAAAATGGTAGGAAGGCAGAGATGTGGTTGGAACCAAACTCCCAGGAAGACTAATGACAAATGGGAGGGACACCACAAGCACAGACAAGGGAGAGGACTAGACCTCATACCAGGCACCCTAGACATAGGGAACCAATACTGTGAAGACAAATCTCCATAACATTCGGCTTTAAAAACCAGAGTGGCTTAACTTTGACATTTTTACCATCAGTGGATCTCAGTGAGAACTTCAACAAAGAGATAGAAAATATAAAAAAGAACCAGAGATGAAGAACTCAATAACTGAAATTAAAAACACTCTAGAGGAAATAAATAGACTACAGGAAGCAGAAGAACAGATCAGCAGGCTGAAAGACAGTAATGGAAAGCAACTAAGCTGAACAGGAGAAAGAAAAAAGAATAATAAAAAATGAGAATAGGTTAAGGGAACTCAGTGACACCATCAAGTATAATAACAATAGCATTACAGGGATCCCAGAAGAAGAGAGAGAAAAGGGCGCAGAAAATTTATTAGAAGATATAATAGCTGAAAAATTCCCTAATTTGGGAAAGGAAACAAATCCAGAGACACAGAGAGTCCCCAACAAAATCAACCCAAGGAAGTCCGCACCAAGACATATAATAATGAAAATGGCAAAAAATAGTGGTAAAGAGAGAACTTTAAAAGCAGCAAGAGAAAACAGTTATATACTAGGGAAACTCCATAAAGTTATCAGCTGAATTTTCAGCAGAAACTTTGCAGGCCAGAAGGGAGTGATTCAAAGTGCTGAGAAGAAAAAACCTGCAACCAAAAATACTCTATACAGCAAGGCTATCATTCAGAATAGAAGGAAAGATAGTTTCCCAGACAAACAAAAGTTAAAGGAGTTCCTCACCACTAAACTAGCCTCACAAGAAATGTTAAAAGGAATTCTTTGGAAAGGAAAGACCATAATCAAGAGCAAGAAAATTAGGAAAGGAAAATATTTCACAAGTGTATACAAACATAACAAAAGTAGTAGATTAATCACTTATAAAACCAGTATGGGGGCGCCTGGGTGGCTCAGTCATTAAGCGTCTGCCTTTGGCTCAGATCATGATCCCGGGGTCCTGAGATCAAGCCCCGCGTCAGGCTCCCTGTTCAGCGGGAAGCCTGCTTCTCCCTCTCCCACTCCCCCTGCTTGTGTTCCCTCTCTCGCTGTGGCTCTCTCTGTCAAATAAATAAATAAAAAATAAAATCTTTAAAAAAAAACCAAAAAAACCCAGCATGGAGGTTAAATCACAAAAGCAGTAAAATCAATTATAGCTATAAAAATCAGTCAAGAGATTCACAAAATAAAAGGATGTAAAGTATGATATTATATATATAAAATGTAGG
This sequence comes from Eumetopias jubatus, assembly GCF_037043125.1. NCBI lineage: Eukaryota > Metazoa > Chordata > Mammalia > Carnivora > Otariidae > Eumetopias > Eumetopias jubatus. The sequence goes on from NW_028274816.1 coordinate 97,286,973, forward strand.
GCAGGGTAAAAATTTAGTGCTTTATTTTTTTTCTAAAGATTTTATTTATTTATTTGACAGAGAGAGAGACAGTGAGAGAGGGAACACAAGCAGGGGGCATGGGAGAGGGAGAAGCAGGCTTCCTGCTGAGCAGGGAGCCCAACATGGGGCTTGATGCCAGGACCCTGGGATCATGACCTGAGCCAAAGGCAGACGCTTAATGACTCAGCCACCCAGGTGCCCCAAATTTAGTGCTTTTAGAATGGGTTCAAACTTAAGCAACGAGCAAACTAATAGAGATTGCTATATGCATAAGATATTATATATATAAACCTAATGGTAACTACAAATCAAAAACCTGTAATAGAAATGCAAAAAATAAAGAGAAAGATATTCAAGCATATCACTGAAGAAGGCCATCAAACCACAAAGGAACAGAGCAAGAAAGGAACAAAGAAGAACTACAAAATCAATCATAAAACAAGTAAGAAAATGGTCATAAGTGCATACCTATCAATAATTACTATGAATGTAAATGGACTAAAAAACTTCAATCAAAAGACATGGGGTGATGAAATGGATACAAAAGCAAGACCTATTTATATGCTGTGTACAAGAGACTCATTCCAGACCTAAAGACACATGCAGATTTAAAGTGAAGGTGTGGAAAAACATTTATCATGCAAATGGAAGTGAAAAAATAAAAGCTGGGGTAGAAATACTTATATCAGACAAAATAGACTTTAAAACAAAGGCTGTCCTTTCTGCCCGTGGACGCCGCAGAGTAAGCATCGTTTAAGTGTCCCCTCCCACCGCCGTCATGTCTAAGTCAGAGTCTCCCAAAGAGCCTGAACAGCTGTGGAAGCTCTTCATCGGAGGTCTGAGCTTTGAAACAACCGATGAGAGTCTGAGGAGCCATTCTGAGCAATGGGGAACGCTTACGGACTGTGTGGTAATGAGAGATCCAAACACCAAGCGCTCCAGAGGCTTTGGGTTTGTCACGTGTGCCACTGTGGAGGAGGTGGATGCAGCCATGAACGCAAGGCCACACAGGGTGGATGGAAGAGTTGTGGCACCAAAGAGGGCTGTCTCAAGAGAAGATTCTCAAAGACCTGGTGCCCACTTAACTGTGAAAAAGATTTTTGTTGGTGGCATTAAAGAAGACACTGAAGAACATCACCTAAGAGATTATTTTGAACAGTATGGGAAAACTGAGATCATGACTGACCGAGGCAGTGGCAAAAAGAGAGGTTTTGCTTTTGTAACATTTGATGACCATGACTCTGTGGACAAGACTGTCATTCAAAAATACCGTACTGTGAATGGCCACAACTGTGAAGTAAGGAAAGCCCTATCTAAGCAAGAGATGGCTAGTGCTTCATCCAGCCAAAGAGGTCGAAGTGGTTCTGGAAACTTTGGTGGTGGTCGTGGAGGTGGTTTTGGTGGGAATGACAACTTTGGTCATGGAGGGAACTTCAGTGGTCGAGGTGGCTTTGGTGGCAGTCGAGGTGGTGGTGGATATGGTGGCCGTGGGGATGGCTATGACGGATTTGGTCATGATGGTGGTTATGGAGGAGGCGGCCCTGGTTACTCTGGAGGAAGCAGAGGCTATGGAAGTGGTGGACAGGGTTATGGAAACCAGGGCAGTGGCTATGGCGGGAGTGGCAGCTATGACAGCTATAACAACGGAGGAGGCGGAGGCGGCTATGGCGGTGGTAGTGGAAGCAACTTTGGAGGTGGCGGAAGCTATAATGATTTTGGCAATTACAACAATCAATCCTCAAATTTTGGACCCATGAAAGGAGGAAATTTTGGAGGCAGAAGCTCTGGCCCCTATGGTGGTGGAGGCCAATACTTTGCCAAACCACGAAACCAAGGTGGCTATGGTGGGTGGTTCCAGCAGCAGCAGTCGCTATGGCAGTGGCAGAAGGTTTTAATTACTGCCAGGAAACAAAGCTTAGCAGGAGAGGAGAGCCAGAGAAGTGACAGGGAAGCTACAGGTTACAACAGATTTGTGAACTCAGCCAAGCACAGTGGTGGCAGGGCCTAGCTGCTACAAAGAAGACATGTTTTAGACAATACTCATGTGTATGGGCAAAAAACTCGAGGACTGTATTTGTGACTAATTGTATAACAGGTTATTTTAGTTTCTGTTCTGTGGAAAGTGTAAAGCATTCCAACAAAGGGTTTTAATGTAGATTTTTTTTTTTTTTGCACCCATGCTGTTGATTGCTAAATGTAATAGTCTGATCATGACGCTGAATAAATGTGTCTTTTTTTAAAAAAAAAATAAAATAAAATAAAACAAAGGCTGTAACAAGGGACAATGAGGACATTACATAATGATAAAAGGAACAATCCAACAAGAAGGTAAAACAATTGTAAATATTTAGACATTAACATGGGAGCACCCAAATACATAAAGCAACTATTAATAGATATGAAGGAAGAAATCAATAGTAATACAATAACAGTAGGGGACCTTAACACCCCACTTACATCAATGGATAGATTATCCAGACAGAAAATCAACAAGGAAACAGTGGCTTTGAATGACACATTAGACCAGGTGGATCTAAAAGATATATTTAGAACATTCCATCCAAAAACAGTGGAACACACATTCTTTTCAAGTGCATATGGAACATTCTCCAGAATAGATCACATTAGGCCACAAAACAAGTCTCAACAAATTCAAAAGGATTGAAGTTGGCAGCCTATGGACTGGGAGAAGATATTTGCAAATGACATATCAAATAAAGGGTTAGTATCCAAAATATATAAAGAACTTATACAACTCAACAATAAAAAACCCCAAATAAACCAATTAAAGAATGGGTAGAAGACATGAACAGACATTTCTCCAAAGAAGACATACAGATGGCCAACACATGGAAAGATGCTCAATATCACTCATCATCAGGGAAATGCAAATCAAAACTACAATGAAATATCACCTCACACCTGTCAGAATGGCTAAAATCAAAAATACAAGAAATAACAGTTGTTAGCGAGGATCTGGAGAGAAAGAAACCTTATGCACTGTTGGTGGGAATACAAGCTGGTGAAGCCACTGTGGAAAACATTATGGAGGTTCCTCAAAAAATTAAAAATAGAACTACCCTATGATCCAGTAACCACACTACTGGGTATTTACCCAAAGAATACAAAAGCACTAAATCAAAAGGATATATGCACCCCTATGTTTACTGCAGCATTATTTATAATAACCAAATTATGGAAACAGCCCATGTGTCCATCAAGTGATGAATGGATAAAGAAGATGTGATACACACACATACAAACACACACACATAATGGAATATTATTCAGCCATAAAAAGAATGAAATCTTGCCATTTGCAACATGGATGGAGAGAGAGACTATAATTCTAAGTGAAAAAAGTCAGTCAGAGAAAGACAAATATCATATGTTTTCACTCATATGTGGAATTTAAGAAACAAAACAAATGAACAAACAGAAAAAAGAGAGATAGGTAAACCAAGAAACAGACTCTTAACTATAGAGAACAAACTGATGGTTACCAGAGTGGAGGTGGGTGGGGGATGGGGTAAATAGGTGATGGGGATTAAAGAGTACACTTAGCATGATGAGCAGTGAGTAATATATAGAGGTGTTGAACCACCATAATGTACACCTGAAACTAATATAACACCTTATGCTAATTATATTTGAATTTAAAAAATAAATATTTTTAAAAATTCAATATATAAAACACAGACATCCAAGCAGACAAACAGGTAACAGACGTGAAAGGAACTTTACAAAAGAAGCATCCAAATAACCAATAAACATGAAAAAGGTGCTCAACATCATTAAACACTAGGGATATGCAAACTGTAACAGTGGGATTCTACAGCATGCACACCAAAATGGCTAAAATGGAGAAGAGAGAAGTATTAGCAAGGATGTAAAGCAATTGAAACTCATATACTGTTGGTTGATGTATAAAATGGTACAACTACTTTAGAAAATGGATTGACAATATCTAACAAAGTATACACAATCCTATTCTATAACAAAGCAATTTCATTTCTAGGTATATGGCCTAGAATTATGCACATATGTTCACCAAAAGGCATATACAGAATATTCATAGCAATATGTTCTTCATAACTGCTCCAACCTGGAAATGTGCTGTGATGGTAGATTGGAGAGGTATATTGTGGTATACTTATACAGTGGAATATTGCACAGCAATGTATTCAGGTACAACGAGTTAGTTAGAAATCATTTCAGCCACTACGGCAGGTTCTCTAAAGATCTCTTTGACGATAATTTAGTAGATTTTATAACACGAAGCAATGAAAATTAACAAACTGCTGCTACATGCAACAATATGGATGAATCTCAGAGAATAACATGTACTATAATGTTAAAGAAGTCAGACATCATGGAACACAAATCATATGGTTCCATTTACACAAATTTCAAAAACAGGTGAAACTAATCTGTGGTCCTAGACTAAAGGATGCAGTTACCACCAGAGAGTATGGAGGAAGTGACTGTGAAGTGGTATAGGAGATCTTCTGGATTATTGATAATGTTTATTTCTTAACCAGGTGATAGTTAAATAGATATGTTCGCTTTGCAGTAATTCTTAAGCTGGACTCACATGATTATATGATATAGTAATAATGTATTTCATACTTCAGTAAAATATTTATCATAGAAAAAATATAGTTTAAAGAACTGGGATCTCAAATTTACAGTAACTTCTCACTGACCTGTAATATCTTGCACTGTATCCATCAGTGTTTTCAGATCAGTCTTCCCTTTAGCTATAAAATAAGGCATAACTGAGATACAAAGCAGATTCATTCAAAAATTATAAAACAATAAACCAGAAATGAGCTAAATTCCATCATTCCATATCATTATTTGGGCTCATTTTAATTGCATAATTCTTAGTTTTCTGAGATTGACCTAAAATATGGCAGTGGTAGCAGGGACAGAGAGACATTGATGGATTTATATGTGGGATTTTTTTCAATGTTTTATTATGAAAATTTGTAAACATAAAGCAAAGTTGAAAGAATTGTGCAATAAACACCCTTATGTCCACCATCTAGATTCTACTATTTAACATTTTACTCTACTTGGTTTGTCACAAATCTATCCATCTACTCAACTGTGTGTGGTGATTTTTAAATTTAGGTTTCTATAAATGTAAAACTTACAAAATTAGGTGATAATCCAGATAGTGGGTGATAGGAAATGAGGGACTCAAAAATGAATCCCATATATCTAGTTTAGGTAACTAGATGGACAATGACAGCACAAATGAGATTGAGAATACAGGACCAGGAGACTAGGTGGGAAAATAGTGAATTCAGTTTTAAATGTGTTGAGAAAAAAGAAGCCTCCCATGGAATATCCAAGTGGAACTGTCTAGCAGGCATTTGGATATACCAGTCTGAAGACTATACAAGAAATACAGACTTACAGTCACAAGCATATAGATGACAGATTGAACCACAGAGAGAGAGATGAGATTATCCAGAGAGAGTATGTAAATGAAAATCAGAGAATGAGCAGATCCAGGTCAGAGGGAACAACACAGAAAAGCCAAAAGAGCATAATTTGAAGAAGGTTAGTATTATCACGAATATAAAAGACAGTAGAAAGCGCCAATAAAAAGTGAATAATGTCTAATGCAACAGGCAAATGGCAAGTTACTGGTGCCGTGAGAGAAGTTTCAGTAGTATTATGGGGCTGTGTCAGAATACAGGAAGGAATGGGAAATGTGGGAAGGATATACAGTGCACTTTCATTCATTTCCTTTTCCATCTTTTAGTTGTGCTTTCTGAACATTCCCAGATGTGAAAGATGGTCTTGGAATCAATCCAATCAAGTGCTTTGCACTGTATATGGATTCAGAAAATGGAAGACATTTTCGTTCTTACTCTAGAACTAGAGTTTTTTCTGAGATTTTGCATGGTTTTTATCATCACAAAATTAGTCTGTTGCAAAAATATGTTTTGAAAGCATAGTATCTCAGTTTTACATCAACTTCTCACATGTAACAGCTTTCACTTATTCATTAGTTTATTGGGTTCAACATTTCCGTCAGCTGTAAAACGAGGTACAAATTACAGAGATCACAATGAGATTCAAGAACAGAATATGAAATTCTTAATTGTGAAACAGAGCATAGGAAATCAACAATTTCCCATGATTTTTATTACAGTTGTATTTCTATCCTCCCTCCCCACATCATAAAAACGCGAAAAAATGAGTATTCTTCAAATGGTACAACGCTCTTTTAGAGTACTCAGATGTTAAACTCTACTGACAGCATTAGAACAGAAACTTAAAGATTTAAAAGTATTCTCCTCCAAACCCATCATTTTGATCTGATCTCTTAACCTCTCTAATCTCTCTTTCACTCAGGGAAGGAAAGAAAACTGAATTTAATGAGTGTCTACCAAGCCATGTAGTGGGATGGGTGCTTTCATATACTATATCTCAATCTTCTGTAAAGTTATTATGACTTAAAAAAAACACACACAAAGAAACTGAGCCTCAGAAAAGTTAGGATATTTGCCTAAAGTCACAAAGTTAGTATGAGACAGAAAACTGTAGCTATCAGATTCCTAAATCAACACTTGCTCTATTCCACCAAATCAACCAGGCTGCTGGGGTAGAATTTAAAAGCAGCACAATCACTTGCATTAATATTCTGAAAACTGACCAAGAGCACACTTAGTCCTCAGAAAGCACCTTCTCTAATATAATACCCCTAAACTCCAAATCAAATTTTCACTTATATTTTTTGCCTATATATTTCTTTTCCCCCTTTAATCAATGCAACTTAAAGAACAGGCACCAAACTTTGTTTATCCCTCCATGGATTGGTTGATGGACATTAGGATTGTTTCCAATTTTTAGCTATTATGAATAAAGCTGCTACGAATATTCATGCACAAATATTTTTGTGAACACATATATTCATTTACCTTGGAAAGATACCTACTAGTGGGATTGCTGGGTCTTATGGTAAATTTATATTCAGCTTTTTAAGAAATTGCCATACTGATCTCCATGGTAGTTAGAATACCTTCTAGCAATTGTATGAGTTACAGTTACTCCATAGTATTGCTAATACTTGGTCTTGTCGATTTTTTTTTCCTATCTAATGCTTTTTTTAAATTTTTAAAAAAAATTTTATTATTATGTTAATCACCATACATTACATCATTAGTTTTTGATGTAGTGTTCCATGATTCATTGTTTGTGCATAACACCCAGTGCTCCACACAGAATGTGCCCTCTTTAATACCCGTCACCAGGCTAACCCATCCCCCCACCCCCCTCCCCTCTAGAACCCTCAGTTTGTTTTTCAGAGTCCATCATTTCTCATAGTTCGTCTCCCCCTCCGACTTACTCCCCTTCATTCTTCCCCTCCTGCTATCTTCTTCTTCTTCTTTTTTTTTTAACATATATTGCATTATTTGTTTCAGAAGTACAGATCTGTGATTCAACAGTCTTGCACAATTCACAGCGCTCATCATAGCACATACCCTCCCCAATGTCTATTACCCACACACCCCATCCCTCCCACCGCCCACCACTCCAGCAACCCTCAGTTGGTTTCCTGAGATTAAGAATTCCTCATATCAGTGAGGTCATATGATACATGTCTTTCTCTGATTGACTTATTTCACTCAGCATAACACCATCCAGATCCATCCATGTCGTTGCAAATGGCAGGATCTCATTCCTTTTGATGGCTGCATAACATTCCATTGTGTATATATACCACATCTTCTTTATCCGTTCATCTGTCAATGGACATCTTGGCTCTTTCCACAGTTTGGCTATTGTGGACATTGCTGTTATAAACATCGGGGTGCACGTACCCCTTCGGATCCCTACATTTGTATCTTTGGGGTAAATACCCAGTAGTGCAATTGCTGGATTGTATGCTAGCTCTATTTTCAACTGTTTGAGGAACCTCCATACTGTTTTCCAGAGTGGTTGCACCAGCTTGCATTCCCACCAACAGTGTAGGAGGGGGGTTCCCCTTTCTCCACATCCCCGCCAACATCTGTCGTTTCCTGACTTGTTAATTTTAGCCATTCTGACTGGTGTGAGGTGGTATCTCATTGACGTTTTGATTTGGATTTCCCTGATGCCGAGCGATGTTGAGCACCTTTTCATGTGTCTGTTGGCCATTTGGAAGTCTTCTTTGGAAGAATGTCTGTTTATGTCTTCTGCCCATTTCTTGATTGGATTATTATTTGGGTGTTGAGTTTGATAAGTTCTTTATAGATTTTGGATACTAGCCCTTTATCTGGTATGTCATTTGCAAATATTTTCTCCCATTCTGTCGGTTGTCTTTTGGTTTTGTGGACTGTTTCTTTTGCTGTGCAAAAGCTTTTTATCTTGATGAAATCCCAATAGTTCATTTTTGCCCTGGCTTCCCTTGCCTTTGGCGATGTTTCTAGGAAGAAGTTGCTGCGGCTGAGGTCGAAGAGGTTGCTGCCTGTGTTCTCCTTTAGGATTTGGATGGACTCCTGTCTCACGTTTAGGTCTTTCAACCATTTGGAGTCTATTTTTGTGTGTGGTGTAAGGAAATGGTCCGGTTTCATTCTTCTGCATGTGGCTGTCCGATTTCCCCAACACCATTTGTTAACGAGACCGTCTTTTTTCCATTGGACATTCTTTCCTGCTTTGTCAAAGATTAGTTGACCATAGAGTTGAGGGTCCATTTCTGGGCTTTCGATTCTGTTCCATTGATCTATGTGTCTGTTTTTGTGCCAGTACCATATTGTCTTGATGATGACAGCTTTGTAATAGAGCTGGAAGTCTGGAATTGTGATGCCGCCAGCTTTGCTTTTCTTTTTCGATATTCCTCTGGCTATTCGGGGTCTCTTCTGGTTCCATACAAATTTTAGGATCATTTGTTCCATTTCTTTGAAAAAAGTGGATGGTATTTTGAGGGGGATTGCATTGAATGTGTAGATTGCTCTAGGTAGCATTGACATCTTCACAATGTTTGTTCTTCCAATCCATGAGCATGGAACGTTTTTCCATTTTTGTGACTTCTTCAATTTCTTTCATGAGTATTTTATAGTTTTCTGAGTACAGGTCCTTTGCCTCTTTGGTTAAATTTATTCCTAGGTATCTTATGGTTTTGGGTGCAATTGTAAATGGGATCCACTCCTTGATTTGTCTCTCTTCTGTCTTGTTGTTGGTGTATAGGAATGCCACTGATTTCTGTGCATTGATTTTATATCCTGCTACTTGACTGAATTCCTGTATGAGTTTCTAGCAGTTTTGGGGTGGAGTCTTTTGGGTTTTCCACATACAGTATCATATCATCTGCAAAGAGTGAGAGTTTGACTTCCTCTTTGCCGATTTGGATGCCTTTGATTTCTTTTTGTTGTCTGATTGCTGTGGCTAGGACTTCTAATACTATGTTGAATAGCAGTGGTGATAGTGGACATCCCTGTCGCGTTCCTGACCTTAGGGGGAAAGCTCTCAGCTTTTCCCCATTGAGAATGATATTCGCTGTAGGTTTTTCATAGATGGCTTTTATGATATTGAGGTATGTACCCTCTATCCCTATACTCTGAAGAGTTTTGATCAAGAAAGGATGCTGTACTTTGTCAAATGCTGTTTCTGCATCTATTGAGAGGATCATATGATCCTTGTTCTTTCTTTTGTTAATGTGTTGTATCACGTTGATTGATTTGCAGATGTTGAACCAACCTTGCAGCCCAGGGATAAATAACACTTGGTCATGGTGAATAATCCTTTTAATGTACTGTTGGATCCTATTGGCTAGTATTTTGATGAGAATTTTTGCATCCATGTTCATCAAGGATATTGGTCTGTAATTCTCCTTTTTGATGGAATCTTTGTCTGGTTTTGGGATCAAGGTAATGGTGGCCTCATAAAATGAGTTTGGAAGTTTTCCTTCCATTGCTATTTTTTGGAACAGTTTCAGGAGAATAGGTATTAATTCTTCTTTAAATGCTTGGTAGAATTCCCCTGGGAAGCCATCTGGCCCCGGGCTTTTGTTTGTTGGGAGATTTTTGATGACTGCTTCAATTTCCTTAGTGGTTATGGGTCTGTTCAGGTTTTCTATTTCTTCCTGGTTCAATTTTGGTGGTTGATACATCTCTAGGAATGCACCCATTTCTTCCAGGTTATCTGATTTGCTGGCATAGAGTTGCTCATAATATGTTCTTATAATTGTTTGTATTTCTTTGGTGTTGGTTGTGATCTCTCCTCTTTCATTCATGATTTTGTTGATTTGGGTCATTTCTCTTTTCTTTTTGATAAGTCTGGCCAGTGGTTTATCAATCTTGTTAATTCTTTCAAAGAACCAGCTCCTAGTTTTGTTGATCTGTTCAACTGTTCTTTTGGTTTCTATTTCATTGATTTCTGCTCTGATCTTTACTATTTCTCTTATCCTGCTACGTTTAGGCTTTATTTGCTGTGTTTTCTCTAGCTCCTTTAGGTGTAGGGTTAGGTTGTGTATTTGAGACCTTTCTTGTTTCTTGAGAAAAGCTTGTATTGCTATATACTTTCCTTTCAGGACAGCCTTTGCTGCATCCCAAAGATTTTGAACAGTTGTGTTTTCATTTTCATTGGTTTCCATGAATTTTTTAAATTCTTCTTTAATTTCCTGGTTGATCCATTCATTCTTTAGTAGAATGCTCTTTAGCCTCCATGTATTTGAGTTCTTTCCAACTTTCCTCTTGTGATTAAGTTCTAGTTTCAAAGTATTGTGGTCTGAAAATATGCAGGGAATGATCCCAATCTTTTGGTACCGGTTGAGACCTGATTTGTGACCCAGGATGTGATCTATTCTGGAGAATGTTCCATGGGCACTAGAGAAGAACGTGTATTCCGTTGCTTTGGGATGGAATGTTCTGAATATGTCTGTGAAGTCCATTTGGTCCAGTGTGTCATTTAAAGTCTTTATTTCCTTGTTGATATTTTGCTTAGATGATCTGTCCATTTCAGTCAGGGGGATGTTAAAGTCCCCCACTATTATTGTATTGTTGTCAATGTGTTTCTTTGCTTTTGTTATTAATTGCCTTATATAATTGGCTGCTCCCATGTTAGTGGCATAGATATTTACAATTGTTAGATCTTCTTGTTGGATAGACCCTTTAAGTAGGATACAGTGTCCTTCCTCATCTCTTATTGTAGTCTTTGGTTTAAAATCTAGTTTGTCTGATATAAGGATTGCCACCCCAGCTTTCTCTTGGTGTCCATTAGCATGGTAAATGGTTTTCCACCCCCTCACTTTCAATCTGGGGGTGTCTTTGGGTCTAAAATGAGTCTCTTGCAGACAGCATATGGATGGGTCTTGTTTTTTAATCCAATCTGATAGCCTGAGCCTGTGTCTTTTCATTGGGGCATTTAGCCCATTTACATTCAGGGTAACTATTGAAAGATATGAATTTAGTGCCATTGTATTGCCTGTAAGGTGACTGTGACTGTATATTGTCTCTGTTCCTTTCTGATCTATGCTGCTTTTAGGCTCTTTGCTAGAGGACCCCTTTCAATATTTCTTGGAGGGCTGGTTTTGTGTTTGCAAATTCCTTTAGTTTTTGTTTGTCCTGGAAGCTTTTTATCTCTCCTTCTATTTTCAATGACAGGCTAGCTGGATATAGTATTCTTGGCTGCATATTTTTCCCGTTTAGTGCTCTGAAGATATCATGCCAGCCCTTTCTGGCCTGCCAGGTCTCTGTGGATAGGTCTGTTGCCAATCTAATGTTTCTACCATTATAGGTTACATATCTCTTCTCCCGAGCTGCTTTCAGGATTTTCTCTTTGTCTCTGAGACTCGTAAGTTTTACTATTAGATGTGGGGGTGTTGACCTATTTTTATTGATTTTGAGAGGGGTTCTCTGTTCCTCCTGGATTTTGATGCCTGTTTCCTTCCCCACATTAGGGAAGTTCTCTGCTATAATTTGCTCCAATATACCTTCTGCCCCCCTCTCTCTTTCTTCTTCTTCTGGGATCCCGATTAGTCTAATGTTGTTTCATCTTATCGTATCGCTTATCTCTCGAATCCTGCCCTCGTGATCCTGTAGTTTTTTCTCTTTCTTTTTCTCAGCCTCTTTATTTTCCATCATTTGGTCTTCTATATCGCTCATTCTCTCTTCTGCCTCATTTATCCTAGCAGTTAGTGCCCCCATTTTTGATTGCACCTCATTAATAGCCTTTTTGATTTTGACTTGGTTAGATTTTAGTTCTTTTATTTCTCCAGAAAGGGTGTCTCTAATAACTTCCATGCTTTTTTCAAGCCCAGGTAGTATCTTTAAAGTTATGATTCTGAACTCTAGGTCTGATATCGTACTAATGTCCGTATTGAGTAGGTCCCTGGGAGACGGTACTACCTCTTGTTCTTTTTGTTGAGGTGATTTTTTTCATCTTGTCATTTTGTCCAGAGGGGAATAGATGAATGAGAGAACAAAATGCTAACAGGTTAACAACGTCCCCAGCAAATATACTCTATACAAATCAGAAAAGACCTGAAACCAGGGGAAAAGAAAGGGAAAGAAAGAAAAAAGAGAAAAAAAAAGAAAAAAGAAAAAGATAAAGATAAAAACAAACAAAAACAGAACAAAAGAAAACAAAAAAACAGAATACGATCAAATACGATCAGACTAGTGTATAGATCAGTGCCACACACTAGATTTTGGGTGTATTTTGGTCTGTTAAAAGAAAGTGCCTCCTAATATTTTAAAGCAAGAAAGACTTATATATGTACAAAATAAGGGTTGATACAATGAAGGGATGGAAGATGACTGTAAAGATGAAAATTATAAAAGATTTTATAAAAGGAATTGATAAGATAAGAAGTTGTTTGAAAGAAGAAAGAAGAAGATTAAAAAACAAAGAAGAAAAAGAAAAAAGAAAAGGGAGAAAATGTGATCAGGCAGGAGACTAGAACAAAGCCATATACTAGTGATTTAGGGTATATTTTGATCTGTTAGCAGAAACTGTATCTCAAAATTTTAAAGAGAGAACAACTTATATATATATATATATGCCAAAAATAAGGGTAACTACTATGAAGGGATAAAATATGACTCTAAAAAATGAAAAATAAAAAAAAATTTTAAAAAGGGATTGATAAGATGTTGGTTGAAAAAGGGAAAAAGAAAAATTCAAAAAAAGAAAAAAACAGTTAAAAAAATAACTTTGAAAAACTAATGAATCATGGTAAAAAAGCCATGAATTCTATGTGCAGTATTCCCCTAGCACTGGAGTTCTCCCGTTCTCCTTGATTGGTAAACTTGGTCTTGGCTTGCTGGCTGTTCATGCTGATCTTCTGGGGGAGAGGCCTGTTGCTGTGGTTCCCAAACGTCTTTGCCGGAGGCGGAATTGCCCCGCCCTTGTCCTTCTGGGCTAAGCAATCTGCTCAGGTTTGCTCTCCGGTGCTTTTGTTCCCTCCAAGCTCGGTACAGCTTTGGAGGACCAGAGTCAAAATGGGGCCTCCCAATCTCCACCAGGAGTAGCTCAGAACTCGGGGCCCCGCTCCTCAGTGCACCCCCAGAGAAAAGCAGTCACTCCCGTGTTCCCGGTCTCCGGCCGCACTCCGTGCTCACCCGGCCTGTGACCGAGCATTTCTATCTCTGGCACCGGACCCTGTGTGGAGTCTCCAAACCCAGCAGATCCCCACGGTGCGCTCCCGCGCCGCTCCTCCCGGGGGAGGAAGGAGAGTCTCCCCGGCTCTGCCGCTTGTTGGGTCCCTGCTGGAGGAGCAGGGGCCCGACTGGGCTGCGGATCACGGTTTATGGCAACCCCGAGCTGAGAGCCTATGCCTCGGCTCCATCTCTGCAGCAGGCTACCCCGCTCTGATACGTAGGAGCTCTGCTGCACTCAGGCACCCCCCGGTCTTTCTGTGACCCCGAGGGTCCTGAGACCACACTGTCCTGCGAGGGTTCCACCTCCTGCTTAGCCACTGGAGTGACGTCCCTCGGCGGAGCCAACTTCTAAAAGTTCCGATTTTGTGCTCCGCAGCTCTATCACTTGCCAGAAGCGGCCAACGGAGGCCCCCTCCCCCGCCATCTCTCCTCCCAAATATCACCTCAGATTCACTTCTCTGCGCATCCTACCTTCCAGAAAGTGGTTGATTTTCTGTTCAGAGAGTTGTTGCTATTCTTCTCTTCAATCTCCTATTGAGTTCATAGGTGTTCAGAATGGTTTGATCCCTATTCAGCTGAATTCCTGAGACCAGGCGAAACCCAGGTCTCCTAATCCTCCGCCATTGCTCCGCCCCCTTGTCGATCTTTTTAATTTTTGTTATTCTAAGGGATGAATAGCAGTATGTACTAATGATTTAAATTGCATTTCTCTGATAACAAATAATGTTCAGCCCCCTTTCATGTGGTCATTGGCCATTTATATATCTTCTTTTTTTTCCCATCATTTTACACAATCTGGTTGTGTACATAAAAATTCCACAGGATTTTTTTTATTTAAATTCAATTAGCCAAGATATATATCTTCTTTTGTGAAATGTCCACTGAAATCTTTTCCCCACTTTCATTGGTTTGTCTTCTTATGATTGAGTTGTTCTTGATATTCTGGGTATCAGTCCTTAGTCACATACGTTTTGCAAATATATTCTCCCAGTCTGTGTCTTGCCTTTTATTTTCTTAACTGTGTCTTTCAGAAAAAGAAGTTATTTATCTTGATGAGATCCAATTTAATCATTTTTAAAATTTCATGCTTAAAACTCTTGGTCACCTGTCTAAGAAATCTTTTTCTACCCTAAGGTCACAAAATTATTTTCCTATATTTTCTTCAAGAAGTTCTCCTTGGGGCCAGATAAATAATTGACTTTGACTGATAAATGCAAATTGGCTTTCTTCATTGAATTTTGGGTTTAGTTTTTCTTGACTAAATTCACTGGAAACAATTTAATACACACTGTTTTCCAAAAAGTGGCAAAATATACAAAAAGAATTTGCCACAGATAGTACTGTAAGTTTAAAAAGTTTATTATACTTATTCAAATCTCTAGCACTTAACATAGCATCGCCTATTCAGTAAATATCTGTTAAATAAATGAATTAGTTAATTAACAAATTTTTCACTCACCAGTAGATGACCTCCTATCTCTTATCCCATTCTTCTTGTTCACTTTTTTATCAGCTGTAAAACACGAAATTAGGTCATAAAGGTAAATACTTATAATTATAGTGAATGTTATAAAATTATTAATGTAAACATAGCAATTTAGGGAGGTTGCATTTATTGTCCTAAATATGATCTAATTTAATTCCAAATAAACATAAGGAATAGGAAAAAAGAAAGCTATCAAGAATCAGTGAAGATTCTTGTTTCTGAGAGATAATGAATCAGTTACAAAATAAGGCACTTTGAAATATATAATAAACAAAAAAAATCAGAATTCAAGTTTTGTAGTATCTTTCAGAACTCAGAACTCAGAACTCCCTTTTAGGCAGTGATAAAAAGAAGACACATTTGAGGCACCTGGCTGGCTGGGTTGGTGGAGTGTGTGGCTGTATCTCGGGGTTGGGGGGTCGAGGCCCATGTTGGGTATAGAGATTGCTTAAAAATAAGATCTTAAAAAAAGAGAGAGACCAGCATATAGTACATCATTAGCTAACTAAACATAATAAAAAAATTTTATAATAAAAATAAATAAATAAATAAAAATCCTTTACCTCTCAAAAAAAAAAAAGACATTCATTCTGCTGATGTAAGGAGATGGGGGTATGTCATCTTTTTTCCTTGTTACCCAACAAAACTTTTATTTTTTTTAAAAGATTTTATTTATTTATTTGAGAGAGAGAGAGAAGCAGTATGAGAGGGGAGAAGGTTAGAGGGAGAAGCAGGCTCCCTGCTGAGCCGGGAGCCTGATGTGGGACTCGATCCCAGGACTCCGAGATCATGACCTGAGCCGAAGGCAGTCGCTTAACCAACTGAGCCACCCAGGCGCCCTGCCCAACAAAACTTTTAAAGCCATTCATTTTAGTAAGCTGCCTCTTCCAGTTGTGCAAAACCACCAAGAAAAACAGGGTCTGTGATTGAGAGTCTACTGGGAGCCCTGGAAGGCAGCAGGACATACAGACCTTGCTGAGAAACTACAGCAAGGGGAAAGTAGAGAAGAAATGGGACCACTGGCATCTCAGCAGGAGAGTCTGCGACAGCCACCAAATTTTCCACAGTCCCAGAATAGCATCAAATAGCAAAACATTTCTTTTGACCCAGTGAAAGGAACAGGGGTTAGTGAGAGGAGCCAAAAGCCCCAAGCACCTGATAGTTGAGCTGAGGTGCACAGCAAGGGCCAGTACAGATGGCAAGATAAAATGCCAAGTGCAAAGGGAGGTCAGTCAGTGAATGCCGGCATGAAGATTTAAAAATAAATGAGGATCAGAGCAGACATTATCATAATGATGTTTTGACTCCTTTGACTCTGTTTTGACCCCTTAACTACAGTAACCTACCTGGCTGAAGCTGCTCCTTCATATTCTTTTCTGTGTCCTACCACATCATGTGCATACCCCCCTACCCTAGCATTTCTATTAGGAATGCTTTTACTACCTGTCCTGTTCTATCAAGTCTGTGTTAGGACCACTTCACCTCTATTCCCACTCCTGTGCAAACTCGGGGGTCAGGGACATGAGCCCCCATCTCCCCTGTATGATTCTGTTGTCACAGAGGCATTTAGTCCCATTTCCTTCACATCCGGTCCCCTACTGGTGTCAGTTAGGCCTCTCCTCTCCCACGCTCCCCTGGCCTGTGGAATGTTGTCTGGTCCTAGCTGTGGTTCCCATCGCTCCCTCACCACCCCCCTTTGTTAACCTTGTGCCTGCCTGTCTCGTGTGTGATCACATCCCCAAAAGGGGGGACAAGATAAGGACTTTTTTCACACTTTATAATCATATAAAAACAGTAGGCAAATTGCTTAGTGGTTGGGTTGTTCTACTATTTTCAACATTTAGATTATATTTTGATTAGATTTGCAAGTTAAAGGATTTGTCGTTGTTTCTTTAAATAACAATAATGCATCATACCCCTATGCATAAAGTGCTTCTTCTATTTATAAGGTTGAAAATCCAGCTTTTTAACATTGTAAAGAGAACTTGTATTTCATAAATTTTTGTCCTACTTTGAGCTATATAAAGGCAGTGAAATATAGCTACATTTGTTCTAGAAATGCTTTTCTTCAGAGAGGCTGATTTTTGTTAATGTCTTGATTCTATCTTCAAAGTGCAGACTAGCACTTTAAAAGGGGAAGGGAGGAAAAATTGAAAAAAAAATTCTAAGTTACAGAATGTTGTGTGCCAGGCCTTTCTCGACCTATTGGACTGGGTCTACATGGTAATGGTGGCAGTTTAGGACCCTACCCTGAGGGAGCAGTTCTCTGGGTCTTTGGACTTGCTCTGAACCTTGGGATGTCTCTGTTCTGTTTTCTGGATACTTGGCATGGCCATGGAAGGGTCAATCTGCTTTCCTACTGTATTATAATCTTCTGAAGGGCCAAATCATGTCTCATTAAATTCTATATTCTTAGTGTTTAGCACAATACATAGAACATTGTGGGATCTTAGTGTTTTTTGAATCAGTGATACGGAGGAAAGATTGCTAAAGTATTTCTATAAATATAAGTTTAGATCTAAAGTACTAACATAGCAAATACATATCCTTCTTTCTTCCACACTCTCCAAATGAAACGTTTAGAAACCATAAAATTTATTCTCAAGGAGGGAAACCTAAAGCATAACATTTAAGGTAATTTTTTTATTACTTTTGTCATTTTCTATGGTTCTAAATATGAATTTTATATATAAGAAGTTGACATTAATAAAAAGACTTCTCAGAACACAGAACCATGTATACCATGTGTATGTATATGTCACCTTCAACCGACAGGTCCTTCAGAATCTTATAAAATCCTTTACCTGACATCTCCATCCTCATGTTTCCTGGAAAAGTGCCTAGGTTGCTATCATCAACCCTACTTCCTAGGAGAAAAATAGAAATGATAAAAGCTATGAGAATGGGAAATGCTAATAATTTTCAATTTAAGAAAAAATACTTCCTATTATCTTCAGATTGTCATATTCCATTTCAGTATGAAAAGAAGAAGCTTTTGACATGTATTCAGATGCACACTTTTTAAGTTATTCTATCAGAAATGGAAGCATGTTCTTTTGATCATTTTACAGAGAATATGGCTATAAAGCACAGGAACATTTAACCTAGTACAGCCCATATGATATTGGACATGAAGTGTTACTTGCTGATATTGAGCAGACACTTAGGGGTCAATATTTAACATGTGGTAAATAAAGTGTCAGGCATCCATAGAATGGAGAATCAATTTTCAACTTGTACTCAGAGGAAAAAGTGATTTTTCTTACAAAATGATATATTTGGTATTCTCTGCCAGTCAATTCATCAGGAAGATGTAACAATCATATATGCAGATGAACCAAATAAGTCTAAGAATACATAACAAAACTAACAAAATTTAAGGGAGAAATAGAAAATACAACAATCATAACTGGAAATTTTAGCACCTCTCTTTCAAACAAGTGATGGACTAGCTACCAAAAAAGCCGGTACAGATGATCTGAGGAAGCTATCAACCACCTTTACTTAATTTATATTAATAAAATACTATACTCTTTAATTGTAGAATACACATTTTCAAGTGCACATAGTACATTTACCAAAATAAACCATATGCTGGGCCATAAAACAAGTACCAATAAATTGAAAAGAACTGAAATCATAAAGGATATGTTCTCTGACAGTAATGGAATTAAATTACAAGTAACAATAAAATAACTAAGAAAACCCCAAATATTTAGAAATTAAATGACACACTGCTAAACAGTCCGTGGATAAGAGAAGAAATCACAAAGAAAATAGAACATATCTCAAACTGAATTATAATGAAAACAAAGCATTTCAACATTTATTGAATGCAGCCAAAGCGGTGTTTAGTAAGAAGGGTATGGGTCTTCATGCTTATATTAGAAAATGAGAGAGCTAAAATCAGTCACCATACGTTTCACCTTAAGAAGCTAGGAAAAAAGTAAAGTAGATTCAAAGTAAGTTATAATGATTAAATAATAAGTTTAGATCTGAACTTTCTGAAAGCTAAGGCATAAAGGGGAGCTCAGGTTATTGTCTACACAAAGTAAGCACACTGGTCTTTGGGAGAGAGAAAGTTTTTTTCTGATATTAAATTTCAAGACATTTTTCATGTTCATTACTAAATAACATAATGGGCAATGTCTTCAGGAGACACAGTGACACTTTTGGTATGGCTGTTTTTAACACCAGTTCTCAAAACCAGTTGAGATATATTATTAGGAAGCTGCCTCAAAAAAGGCATTTCTATGAAACATCTCTTCATAAATATTTTCGGCTCATCAAACTACATGTGTGTGCCTACCCAAAAGTAGGTGGAGATAGTCAAAGAAGTAAACCTTGAGCTTCTGCAACCATAGAGGGTGCTTAAAAATGGACAATATGAAGTGATTTGAATGTGTGTGTAATGTTGGCTTGGTGTCAGAAATATTCTTCTCACTTAAATGTGCAAAATATAAATCATTCCTTCCTTTTCAGTACCAGAGGGGCAGGAAAGGGCAGCCGATCAGGGAACTAAGAGGCCTAAGATTACAGAAATATTATGCAAACCAAAAGAAGAAAATGATCCTTAACATTATAATTGACAAACCTTTGCTAAAATTAAACTTTGAATTAGTGTATAAAGAGAAACTGGGTAAAAATAAGGGTGGGGGTAGCCAATACAAAGAAATAACCAAAGAAAACAATGTTTCAATAACAAAAGAAGAAAAATAATAAACCTAAACAGAAATTCTCCTAATAGTAACAGAGGTTTTCACTAGTCTCTTGATGAAGAGTTATTATAAATCAGTATCAGGAACCCACTATTTATCATGTTAATACGTCTCATACAATTACACTTTAGTTAAAGTAGAGTAACTTGCAAACAGCCTAATTACAAGTGCTGTTTTAGTCATTTTAACTAATACTATTTTTTCTTCATAAGGCCCTTAGTGGAAAAGATAATGGCAGTCAAGACTCTGGTCTCAGACTAGGCAGAAGACGTAACTAGTACTCTCTAAAGGGCATGTTCTCTTTTCGTTATGCTATGCATTTGACATGTACAGAATAGACACTAGAAAATTAAGCCAGTGTTAAATCATTTTAAGACCATCTCAAAACCCTAGTTGCAGTCTTCCCAAGAGATCCACAACCCACATATTATCTATCTCTATTCAACTGAAAATTCTTACTTTCAGGTAGAGGTGAAAATCCTGAATTGATTAAATTGCCCACAAACTCTTCTAAATTCACTTTCCCATCCTCTGAAAGAAAAAAATGCAAGTCAGGGAACAGGGGATGTGATCAGAGACTGGCAACTATAGCATAACTGCTATACTGAAAATCAGTTTATAGATTTGGCCTTGAAATATAGACATAAATATTCAGTCAGAAAGACAGACACATGCATATCATTCAGACACATACACTCATCCCCTACAGATCCTCCTTTGTATGACGATATTGAAAATAAGTAGAACCCAACAGGGTAGTAGATAGGAAAGGGCCTTGGATAATCCATGCAGCAGATAAACCCCGTAAGGATTCTTGAAAAGTTCAAACAGATGCATGTCAGCTAAGATAAAGGATATCTAGAAACATGACTCACCTGTGAGAGTCACATTCTGCAGTGATCTTTGAAGCACATCTTCAGGTAATGGAATGTCTATATATTTCATAATGGAGCCTAGGTCATCAGGAGTGACCACATTTTTCCTAATGGCAGCCAGAGCTTTCAGGGGGCCTTCTCTTTCTATATTCAAAAAAATATACAATGTACGAAATTTAAAAAAAAAACACTCAAATATCAGTAGTGGGTTCTGGATGATGATGATGATGATGATAATAATAATTACTTCTAGTAGTAGTACTGCTGCTACTTCTATCACTTACTAAGTATTCTGTCTTGAGCTTCTTGGGCACTATGCTAAGTGCTCTATATACACCATTTCACTTAATGCCACAAAAATTCCTTATTTAACAGATAAAGAAGCCTGGCCTTAGAGAAGCTAATCTGCCTAAGCATACACAGTTACTAAATGTGAAGCCAAGTGTGAAGTCTGATTTCATAGGCAGAATGTTTAGCCACTAGGCCAAACAAATCATTGCAAATATTTAATTAGAGATTGAAGAATGATTACATAAAAAGAAATCTCAGGACATCTGCTTATACTCATCTCTAGCATATCTGAGGCTGGGAATTCCATTAAAGCTATGATAACTAATCATACAAGTAATTTTCTTGCCAAAAATTAGATAACCATCCATAGTTTGATGTGACTATTCTTAATTTTTTTCATTCAGTGGATACTTGGATGTCTCCAACACATACATACAAAAATGTCCCCCAAATAATGGAGAGACTGGCACTGCTATATCAATACCAAAGAAAGATAATGTTCATTTCTGAAAGTACCATGTATGAATTGTTCAAGAAAGAAATCTTAAATATTATATTATCATAAACCCTATCCCATCATAAACATTAACCCTGTGAGAGATTTGCTTATAAGCCACATATCTGGAAAAGTTTTATAGGCCCCATTTAGAAAACCAAAGATTAAGGACAAAATATTTTGTCAATTGAAAAAACACCATTTTGGTTACATCCTAAATACCTTGGCTCTGGTGAATAGTTTCATCCCTTATAGCTACCTAAATTAGGCCTTTTGAATTTAGTTCAGTTTTAATTTTGGAAATTAAAATTTAGAGGAAATTAATCCATTTCAATTAATCTCAAGAATATGGGCTGCTCCAAGGAGACCCAGGGGATCCAAAACAGTGGTGAATTTACTAACCAAGGCTCATTTAGCCTAAACTTCAAGGAGACCCAGAAGTTCCACAGACATCACAGATATCTCACTGTTGGAGAAGTCAGTTAACTGAACACATTAAAACCAGATTATATTCAATGTCTCACAGCTAAGGTAGTGGAGTAATGGGAAGAATAACCTATTACATAATATGGAGGAAGCCTATATGTTTCAACATGTTCCTATACGTTTCCGTAATCTTCTCATGATAAAATCCCATTTTAATAAAATGATAATAGGATAAAAAAGAAAACACTGATTTTTAAAAAAAAATTTAGTATAGCTGACATACAATGTTACATTAGTTCCAGTGTACAACTTAATGATTTGATAAGTTTATACATTATGCTATGTTTACCACAAGTGTAGCTACCATCTGTCCCATTACATCACTATTACAATATCATTGCATTCCTTATGCTGTGCCTTTTATTCCTGTGACTTATTCATTCCATAACTGGAGGCCTCTATCTCCCTCACTCCTTCACGCATTTTGCCCAACCCTCAAACCTGCTCCCTTTGGGCAATCATCAATTTGTTCTCTGTATTTATAGGTTTGATTCTGCTTTTTGTTTATTTGTTGTTTGGCTTTACTTATTTATTTATATTTTTATTTTCAAGTAATCTCTACATCCAATGTGGGGCTCAAACTTACAACCCCAAGATCAAGAGTCACATGCTCTGTAGACTGAGCCAGCCAGGCACCCCTGTTTGGCTTTTTTTAGACTCTACTTATGAGTGGACTCATATGGTATTGGTCTTTCTCTGTCTGACTTATTTCACTTAGCATAATACCCTCTAGGACCATCTATGTTGTCTCAAATGGCACGATCTCATCCTTTTTATGGTTGTATAATATTCCATTGTATAAATATACCACATCTTCCTTATTCATTCATCTGTTAACACTTAGTTTGCTTCCATGTCTTGGCTATTATAAACTATGCTTCAATAAACACAGGAGTGCATGTATCTTTTTGAATTAGAAGAGAACACCGATCTTATTCCCACAGAATTTCAAAATGTCCAAGACACTGGCAACTGATGGCAGCCATCTTGGATCACAAACTTGGATACTAAGATGAATCACCCAGATGGATTTTGTACTTTTATCCTTTTTGAGTGATGGAAAAAATACTATAATTTCGAGAAAAGGTCAGGACTAGGATCCCTTATTGATTTGTCATCCAAAGTACATTTGTTATATACATGATGTGCTTTGGCATTAGAAAACTGGACAAATGCATATAATCAAAACAAAAGAATTCCAATCAAAATTTTTATTGTTAAAAAATTCTCACTTACTTGAAACTTTTGTAAAATATGGCATTTTCATTAACTGAGTCAGACAATCTTTTAAGTCCACTTTCCCCTCGTCTGAAAATGAAACATAAAGAAGTGAATGGTCTTTGATCCAAAGATACAAAAGAATGAGGTCACAAGATAAGCATGCTTACTAAACCTTCAGAACCAAGTTAGTCCTGTTTTCTAATTCTGATCCTGCTAAACACATCTCAGACTATGAAAAGGAATATGATTATGATGACTCCTGTGGTCTTTTTTGTTGTAGAGCCAATGAGCATTTTATGGATTTTACACTTATTTACAATTGTGACCATTTTTTTTGTATGTTTCCTCTCTGCTATGACATTCTCTTAATTTTTCAGCATTACAAGTCCTACTATAACCATTTATTTTTTGTGTTTTTTTAAATTTTATTTATTTATTTGAAGAGAGACAGAGACAGAGCGAGAGAAAGGGAGAAAGCACAAGAGGGGAGAGGGAGAAGCAGGCTCCCTGCTGCAGCCCAACACAGGGCTTGATCCCAGGACCCCGGGATCATGACCTGAACTGAAGGCAGATACCCAACCCACTGGGTGCCCCACCATTTATGTTTTGAGGGAAGACAAGAAGATATTCACTAGAAGTATCATAAACCAAACTCAACCATAATACCTAACGAAGACTATACATACTTATAAGCAAAGCTATATTAATAAAGGAAATGTGCAGTCTTTTACTTTTTATTAGTCATATACTGAGAACTTAAGACAAAAGAATACCATAAGGCTTTGCACATAAGCTAAACATCCTACTGGCAGGATTTCAAAAATACCAGTGTAGCCCTTTGAGGACTGTGGGGAAACCAAACTGGTAGTGTATATCACCACAATAAGGCTTGTCCCTGTGCTTTATGGGCTTGAGAGAGCTTCATAGCCCCTGTCCAATAAGAATGTATGATTCAAACCTCAGGAGGCAAAGAAAGGGAAAGAAGAGAAGAAGATCATACTTCCCTAGGATAAATTCAATATTAGAATAATCCAAAACAAACTCTCATCCAAGCCTAATAGGGAAAATCTAATGTTATTGAACTCACTACAATTGACTCCTAATCGATCAACTCTGTGGATTTATGAGTAAAAGTAAACACAAGTTTGATATGTAATAAATGACTCAGAAAAGGAATACTTACTATCAAGAGGAATGGATGTAAGCACCTCCTGTAATTCTTCCTCTGGGAAATAAATCCCCAGGCCTTTCAGTATAGATTTTACTTCATCAACATCAACTTTTTCACTGGTGACTTTGTTTAAGGCATTTGCAAGTTCATTAACCTCTATCAGGAGAAAATATTTTCAGTTTAGATACAAATTCTAAATAATTAGCTTAATCATAATTCAAAAAATTAGTATAGATACCTAGCATTTTTTTGAAGATTTTATTTATTTTTTGACAGAAAGAGAGACAGCGAGAGAGGGAACACAAGCAAGGGCAGTGGGAGAGGGAGAAGCAGGCTTCCCACTGGGCAAGGAGCCTGATGTGGGGCTCGATCCCAGGACCCTGGGATCATGACCTGAGCTGAAGGTAGACGCTTAATGACTGAGCCACCCAGGTGCCCCCATACCTAGCATTTTTTAAAAGATGATATAGTACTCACCTTAAATACTCTCTTGAGGTACATATGCATCTAACTCTCATTTCATATATATAAAATAGATTAGTTATATAAAGCAAACTCATAGTAGAAATTAAACCTTGATATCTGTCTCCTTCTTGTCCATCTATCTGTTTCTCATGTTTCCTACATCCTTTCTGTATGTGACCAGTGATCTCTCTGATGCTCCCCAGTCACTGTCACCTCAATCTGCCTTTTTCCCATTCCTTTATTAAACTTGTCTTATACTGACTCTCTTTTACTTACAGTTCAGAACCTTGGTATACATGCTAACAGCTAATAAAGCTGCTAACAGAATGATTAATTTTTTAAAAGATTTATTTATTTATTTATTTGACAGAGAGAGAGACACAGCAAGAGAGGGAACACAAGCGGGGGGGGGGGCGGGTGGGAGAGGAGAAGCAGGCCTCCTGCTGAGCATGGAGCCTGATGGACTCTGGGATCATGACCTGAGCCAAAGGCAGACCCTTAATGACTGAGCCACCCAGGCGCCCCTGGAATGATTATTTTTATTAAATAACTGGAAACGAATGTTAATGTAAGAGAGACTTTTGCCCCCCCCCCATATGTCAGTCTCCTCTTTATTTAATAACAAATACGTTAATAGTGGCCTAATATAGGTAATAACATATATGTTATTTCCTACCCTAGAACCATTCACACCTTCTTCCTTTGGTCTGGAAGACTCTTCTCCCAACTCTTTCAGTGGTTGATTCCTTCTCATCCTGTAGGTTTCAGCCTGTCACATTTCAGAATATGCTTTCCTGGCCATCGTATCTAAATTAAGTCACTGTACCTTAATGCTCTACCTCCTCCTTGCACATTTTCTCCCTAATATTTAGCACAATTTGTAGTTATTTATTTGTTCATCTGTCTTTCTTCAATGAGTTCTCTGGGGTCAGAGACCAGTATTTACCTATCTTGCTTACCAGCACAGTGCCACTTGTTTGTTGAATGAATGGACTGAATAAATGATCTTCCTGCTTCTCGTGACTCCTTAATCCAATACACTGTTAAACAATCCTTAGAGACAGCTTGGCACCTGACTCTCTTGCCCAGAGAATATACTGAGACCTGTTTTAAGCTAACATTTAATACTCTCTTCAGTGTAGACCTATCAACTATCTCTCATTCCTCATTTTTCAAATCCTACTTATGTCTCCATTCTTTCCCTTCTAATCTCTAGGTCTCAGTGTTTTCTTGCTTTCCCTCTGCCTACCAAGATGTTCCCCTTCCTTCAAAGCCTTCCTCCATTTTTTTCATAGGAATCTAATCTTCATCTGAACCCTTAAAATAATGAATATGCATCACTAATTCGATCTTATAGCATATTAGTTATGTTTTTATGTAAATTGGCCTATCTTTTCATCTAGATTTTAAGATTCTCATGGCCTACCTCATGCATATTTTTGTGTTCAATATATGTGTGCTGATCATGATGCTATTAACCTGTAAGTTATAGCATAAAGTTAATTTTTAAACTAAACCATTAAGCTATAATACAGAAAAAAATATATATCTTCACATAGAGTCCAACACTTGCTTGTTGTGGGGTTCTGGTTAAGGTACAATTTTTTCAAACTTCACTCTTCTCATTCTTTATTATAAGACTCCTACTTAACAGTAGAGTCATAAAGAATAGTTGATACGAAATAAATTATGTGAAAGTGCTTGGTAAAACATCAACACTATACAAATGTATTATTATTGCCAACCAACTATTACGACATTATTTGAAACCAAACAAAATAAAATGTCTTTAGAGAATATGAAATAAAACTACGCACACTTTTGTCCTCAAGATACTTTTTATACTGAAAATAAGAGTTGGAGAAGAGTGTTGGTAAGTTCATAAAACATTAGGCTATTAACTCATTTTTAAATAGAGTTAGAGCTTTTCAAAATTCCAGTCAAAATGAACCATGAGAGACTATGGACTCTGAGAAACAAACTGAAGTTTCTAAAGGGGAGGGGGCGTGGGGGGATGGGCTAGCCTGGTGATGGGTATTAAAGAGGGCAGGTACTGCATGGAGCACTGGGTGTTATATGCAAACAATGAATCACCGAACACTACATCAAAAACTAATGATGTAATGTATGGCGATTAACATAACATAACAAAAATAAATAAATAAATAAAATAAATTCTAGTCTAAAGTTAGATACTTCACAGAGGACATCCATCACGTGATGCCACAAAATGTTTCTTGGTGCCACAATCGAAAGCACAAAGATTCAAGTTGGATGGATCACTGATCCCAGTAAGTTAAACATGTATATTTTCATCAGGATGAAAATTCACATATTCTCTATGCAACGACAAAAAGGAATGAGAAAGCTCTTTATATTCTGATATGAATAAATATTCAAAATATATTGTTAAAAAAAGGAGACAGAGCAACATACGCATTATGCTTCCACCTATGTAAAAAGTGTGTGGAGGGAGAATATATATATACATATATACATTCATATTTTCTTGAACGCTCTAAATACTACCTACATAAGAAACTAGTTACTTATTAGTTAGTTACTGGGGATAAGGAATAGGAATTGAATAGAGAGAGACCAGGTAGGAGGGAGATTTTCACTGTGTACCTTTAAATACTTTTTTATTTATGACCTGTGTGAATGTATTACCTAATTTAAAAACTTAAATTTATTAATTAAAACATTTTAGGGTCACTTATTTTTGGCATTCTTGTTAGAAGACATATCATTTGCTTCAACTACAAACTTATAATATTAAAAACTAGACTTTCATGAACATAGGAAACTCACCTTCATCTGAACTCTTAAAATACTAAATGTACACCATTCATTTAGTCTTGTAGCATATGAGTTATACTTTTATGTAAGTGGTCCATCACTTTTCGACAACTAGCTAAAAATTTCTGATATTCTCAATGTGTATAAAACTTCCTAATTATTCTCACCTCTAAAATCTTGCAAACGCTTATTGCTCTTCAATGCTAAAAGGGCAGTCTTTAGGGAAACATCTCCCTTTTCTGTAAAGACAAAAATAGTACAAAGAAAAATTAATAAATTCAAGAAACAAAGCACTTCCACTGTGAGCTAGGTTGGTTCACTTACTGTCCCCTTAAAGCATCTTATGATTTTTCTAGGATGTAAACTTTTGTCCAGAATGCAATCTACACTCTACCTATATAAATCCTATTTATATGTCAAAACCAGCTTGTAAGTCTAGTTTTCTAAAAAGCCTTCCCTTGCGCCTCTACGATACCCTGCTAAATGCTACTCTTTCTTTTTCCTTTCCTTCACAATCTATTTTCTGGAAAGAAATGTTTTTATTCATCACATCCTCATTCACACTTCAAACTGCTCTAATCTGGCTTCCATCTCCTGGAAACCACTTTTACCAAGTTCACCCATTAACTATTTATTGCTGGGGCACCTGGGTGGCTCAGTTGGTTAAGTGACTGTCTTCGGCTCAGGTCATGATCCTGGAGTCCTGGGATCGAGTCCCACATCGGGCTCCCTGCTCAGCGGGGAGTCTGCTTCTCTCTCTGACCCTACCCCCTCTCATGTGCTCTCTCTCTCTCTCTCTCTCATTTTCACTCTTTCAAATAAATAAACAAATAAACAAATAAAATCTTAAAAAATACTATTTATTGCCAAACTAATGAGCACTTTTTAATTTTTTGGTCTTATTTAATACTTTCCTCCTTCAAGCTCTTTTTTTCTCTTTGCTTTGTTGCTATAGCTTTCTTTTGGTTTCCCTCCCACCATTCTAGCTAATTCTTAATGTCCTTATGAACTATTCTTTCTCTACCATTACTTAAATGTTAGCATGCCCCAGTGCTTTATCCTTGGTCCTCTTCTCATCACACTATATAAGTCATTCCTGAATTCTCCTGTAAATACAAAGTGTATGTTGATAACTTTCAAGTTTCTATTTCTAGGCTAGACCATTGTCTATTGCATATCTTCAACTCTATGTCCACAAGCCTCTCAAACACAATATATCCTTTTGGGGGGGATTTAAAACACAAATGAGTTAATGATGTTATTTCTATGCAAATAACAAATCTTTGGGACAGATCAAATGCATTTTTTACTTCCATATTGCCAAACTTTGATTTGATTGGTTCTTTATTATCACCATGTGGCAGCTGGAGCAGCACTCACTTTAGAGGGAACCTTCCCTAATTCCAGTCTATCAAGGAAGATCTGCACGTTAAAAACTCACTTTTATCAGCAAGAATTCAGAGAATGGCAGGTGGCAAATAAAACTCTTAGTGGATTATTCTAATTGCATTTTCTTTTACCTTCATATCTTAAAAAGTTGTAAGAAAAGAGAGAGGACAACTTTCTATGGTTTTGACAGTTGTGTTTACATCATTCTCTAATGAATACTGTTCCAAGTTTTCACGGACTCTGAGTACGAACCTAGTTTGAAATGTCTAGTGTCAGCTTGTACAATGGGTGTATAGAAACAAGAATTAGGAATAATTGGATGCATTTGATATATAAAAGTATTGACTAATATTTTTACAAATCATTATGACATTCTCTTACTTATTTTCGCAATTTTCTTTACCGATTTATTGCTTTATATTGAAGACAGAAGAG
Source organism: Eumetopias jubatus (assembly GCF_037043125.1). Classification (NCBI taxonomy): domain Eukaryota; kingdom Metazoa; phylum Chordata; class Mammalia; order Carnivora; family Otariidae; genus Eumetopias; species Eumetopias jubatus. Next base: position 97,316,424 of record NW_028274816.1, read on the forward strand.
TCAAACACAAAATAATAAAGCATAAAATTCAAATAAAAGAATGAAGAATTAAGATGAGGCAAAATTAAGGCAAGCAATAATTAGATTAACTTACATCTTCTTCTTAAAACAAAATCTGATTTATTATAAATCAAACCCCCCTAAATCTCAGTTTAAATGGTTATTCTGGGTTTTATATAATACTTCTGAAAGGAATTAATTATCACACATTAATTGATTAAAAGAATATCTGAGTGTTTTTTGAAACATCAGTTTTAATGTGAGATAATGAATATTTATCTAACAACATCTTACTTTTTAAACAACTAAAAAAAGAAACTTGAAATTGCATCTAGATGGCAAACTTTATAAATGTCCACCTATCCAGTAAATGTAGTTCCTAATAAGTTTTTTTAAAGCAAAGATGCATATATTGTGCATTCAGAAATATGCAAACACCTATATTTTTCCCATTAGCTGGAAGAACCTGAAAAATAAGTGGGATGAATATGACTTAGGTCAAAGTAAGAAGTGGAAACCCAACAAGCACATAGGCTTCTTGTTTGATCTTTCCACCTACCTCACATTGTATTGCGACTTTATATATTTACCCTGTTCTCCCAACAGAATACTTTAAATTTGCTTACAGTTTAAGCATTCATTTTTCGTCAGTAACCAAATGCCTATATTTGCAGATTTTCAAAATATATCCTTTCCTCATAACTCTCATGGAAATTTCTCCAAAATAATCACTTTTCTCAAGCAATTATAAAGCAAAATTGTCTCAATGATGGTAAATATGGCATGTTATTGAAATGCAAGAAAAAAGCTTCCATATCTGGCTGAATGAGTTAAAGAAATCTTCAAGGAAGTCACATTTTTACTGACTTGGCAGTATATCTGAAGGTTAACAGAAAGACTGATGAAGAAAATATATAGAAATATAAGTGAGTATGATGTGTTCTGGGAACTATAAGTAGTTTCTTAATTTTAGATTTAAATTATTCTATTGTGTTTATTAAGTGTCTTGACACCTTACAAAAAATGTGTAAGAAAGTTTGTGGGAAAAGGTTAATCTAAAGAGGTCAGGTAACAGGAACTAGATTTAAAAAAAAAAAGCCCTGTAATTTGAGAAGGAATTTAGATTTATCTATTCTCATTTCAATCTGTTCCCTCCATCATGCCCTTCATCAAACACACTATATCCTAAGCTGAACTCACCCTTGCACTAAAGCCTGATTCTCCTCCTGTATTCCCCAGCTTATTAAGAGGCATCACCAGGAAATGTCCCCCAAGCCAAAAATCTGTTAGTCATCCTCGATTCCTCTCCCCTCCCTAATTTAACCAAACAATGATGAAGTTCTGCCTCCTAGAACTCATATCTGTTCCCTTCTTCCCATCCCTAGAGCCAATGCCTTACTTCAACATTATTTTTAACCTGAATTACTGAATGCCTTCTAAAATGTCTCTTTGCCTCCAAACTTGCCCTCCTCTGCCCTTTCTTAATGCTATCAGAATGCTTATTATAAAGTGCAAAATTAGTCACGTCATCTTTCAACTTTGAATTCTTCAGTGACCCTCTAGAGCCTTCAGGATAAAATTCAAACTCTGCTGCCCCGAGGGAAAAAAAACACCCTAGTGGATCTGCTCTTGACTATATGGCCACTTCAATTCTTTCTTCCTCACTCCTTCTGCCACTATGCACTACCAAGTCGATGATCAAACTTTGATTCACATCAACATGAACTGTAAAGCTTGTTAAACACACACATGCACAGACACACACACACACACACACACACACACACACACACACACACACACACACTTTGGCCATGATGCAGAAATCTGAAGCAAGAGATGTAAGCATCTGTGTTTTTAACAAATTCCTCAGGTAGTTCAGATGTGAATCAGTCTGAGATCCACTGGTATACAACCTACTGGACTATTTAAGAGTTCCTTGACTTCTCCTCAAGCTTTGTTCTTCTATATTTGTACATACTGAACATTCCTTCCTAACTCCTTCCAGTCGTTTTCCCTGCACTCCCAATTCTTGGGTAGCTCCTACTCATATTTTAAATCCCAACTCCAGGGGTGCCTGGGTGGCTCAGTCAGTTAAGTGTCTGCCCTCAGCTCAGGTCATGACCCCAGGGTCCTAGGATCAAGCCCTGCATCAGGCCCCCTGCTCAGTGGGGAGCCTACTTCTCCCTCTCCTTCTGCTGGTTCTCTCTCTCTTTCAAGCTTGCTCTCCCTCTCTCAAATAAATAAATAAAATCTTTAAAAAAATTAAAAAAAAAAAAACTCAACTCCAACAGTATGTCCTCCAAAAGCCTCTTCTGACTATCCAATCCAACCCTGTGTGGGTTAGGTACCTATTGTATACATTCCCATAACACTCTATGTTTACCTCTGTCACCATATTTAACAATTGGTATTCTCATTGCTTGTCATCTCAATAGACTGTAAGCTCTTTTATCTTTATATATTTAGTGCCTAACAAGCAAATAGGTGCTTAATAAACTTTCATTGAATGAATGAAATTGTTCTCCTCTCATTACTCTTATTCTACTACCATACTCACAACACTCTGACACCAGATATGGAGGGTTGTTTTCCCCCACCAAGCAATTCTCTGCAACACCAACTGAGCATCCTATAATTTAACTCAATTCTGACACTATCTACCTGGAGATGGCATCAGGTCCCACAAGTTAAGGGATCAGTCCCATGAGACTGTCCTTCCCACTTCAGATGCCAATCACAAGTAGTAGATCCCCAGATTACCCACAACTTATGTCCAACTTGGCTACAAATCGGAGGTTTCCATGACTTTCTCCCCTATGGATTCAATTATTTGCTAGAATAGTTCACAGAACTCAGAGAAACATTTAATGTTTACCAGTTTATTAAAGGATATGATAAAGTACTTATGAACAGCCAGATGAAGAGATACATAGGGTCTGGGAGATCTGGGAGGGTCCCAGGAATAGCAGCTCTGTCCCTGTGGAGTTGAGGTGAGTTACTTTCCCAGTATGTGGATGTGTTCACCAACCTGGAAGCTCTCTGAACTATTGGGATTTTATGGAGGCTTCCTCACATAGGCATGATCAATGATTCACTCCATTTCCAGCCCCTCTCCCCTCTCTGGAGACTGGGGGTAGAGCTAAAAATTCCAAGGTTCTAAGCATGGCTTATCTTTTTGGTGACCAGTCACCACCTAGGAACAAGATGCCCACCCAGAATTGCCTATTAGAACAAAAGATACCCCTAGTGGTCTCATCACTTAAGAATTTACAAGTGTTTTAGGAGCTCTATGCCAGGAATGGGGTCGAAGACCAAATATATATTTCTTATTACAAATCACAGTATCACATCACTGTTTCCCTGGCTATTATTAAAGCACTGCCATGTAACATTGCAAATGCACTGAGCTTTTATCTCCTATATTGTTATATACCCTTTTGTTGTTTATAGCTTGCCTCACCAACTAGACCGAAAGTTTCCTAAATATGAATACTTTGTATTTATTTGATTACATTACATATTACATGACACCTCATATAACAGGCACTTGGGATCAGGTCTGTTGCATAGCGATGCAGGCCATGCATTGCCTAACGTCAAAGGGTGCTGTTGACACAGATGACAACATGCCCCCAGAAGTTGTGCTGTGCAGTGGCCCCATTTAGTACTCTAAAAAAGAAAATACTTTTAGGAATTGATTTTAAATTTTTAAAAACCACATAATAATTGGCAAAATTTGAAAATTATATATTGTTTTCTCTGAAAGCTCTTAGGATTCACGTTCAATCTATCTCCTGCCATAAATATCTCACGCCAAGGGGAGAAAGTCTTCCCTTAGTCTATTCCTGGCTAAAAGCAGTTTTACTTTAGCACAAACTTCACAGAGAATTATTTCATCTTCCCTGATTTACATAGTAGATGCTAAAAACATACATACAAATTACACTCTGATGGAATCAACATAGAATACTTGATGGGGTTTTTAAAATCTTATTAATCTTATTCAAAGATTTTTCTATCAAGATAAATTTATGATCTCAATAGAACTGCTCTGTTAGAGTGTTTTTTTCCATTAGAATAATAAAGAAAAAAATTGTTGGGGAGCGATGAATGGAGGACAGGGAAGGGGAATGGAAAATTTACTGTCCCTTTATTTGGAAAGCCAACTTATTATATGTACCATCAACATCAAGCGTTTTCTCTAACATCTGGTATTCTTCAGGCTTTACAGAAACATTGAGGTCATCAAAAGCATCTTGCAAGTTGTTAATTTGAATTTTGTTGCAGTCCATCAAGTTGACAGTCTGGAGGGCAGTAGATAAATCTGAAAACACATGAGGATTCTGTAAGTCATATATCTCAACTAATATTAACTCTATGATTCCAAAATTAATAAGCCAAATATTCCTTTATTCCAGGCATATTTCCCTGAGATGTTCAGTTATTTTTGTCTTAATATAAAAAAATTAGGATGACTGAGGTTTTTTTATTTAACTGAATAAAACTATCAGTTTTTTTAAAGTTAAAATAGGCCATTATTACATCTCCTAGGGAAATGTTTAATTTTGTATCAGTGAGAGGGAATTTGGGGCTTATCTCTGTGTATATGAAACAGCCCAAATTTCAGAGTATAAAAATATTAGTCCTGAATTTCCTTCTACTTACATATTTTGCTGCTCCTTTCATTTTTTGCTTATTCCTCATAACTTTTACTCTATTATTAGAAGTCTCCCCAGAAGTATGGGAGGATTAAGGTTTTCAGGAATATATTGTGCCTGAAAGTGGAAGTGGCCTTTACTTTTTAACCCAAACGTACGAGAATTAAATGCTACAAAATCTGTAGATGAAATATGAATTGAAGAGTTTCAAGATTACAGGTAATAGATGTAAGGGTTTTTCCACAAAGAAAATAAAAATGTTGGAGGTTCTTTCAGGCTGAAGCACTCTGCATTCTTCCCAGGTCTTATCCAAACCTCTAGGAGTTTTCCCCTCTAAATGGGGTCCTTAGGATTAGAGCCATGCCTCTATTTATCAATGAGTTACACAAATCATCATACACTCAAGGTCACTGTTTGGATTATAATCTCTAGTTTATCTGGGGGAATATTTAAAAGGAGGCAAAGTAGAGGCACACAAAGGAATTGCAGAGAAGTGTTGTACTTTTTAATAAGACATTATTAGACAAGAAATTTTCCAACAGATCTTAATTCATGAGGGCCTTTAATTTCTCCAATAAATTCCAGCAGACTTTTTTTGTAGAAATTACAAACTGATTCTAAAATTCACATGGCACTGGAAAAGACCTAGAATAGCCAAAAGAACTTTTTTTAAACTAGAACAAAGTTGGAGGACCGATACTACCTGAGTGCTTTCAATGTTTATTATCAAGCTACAGTAATGAGACAATGTGGTATCAGTGTAAAGACTGACAAACTGACAAAGATCAATGGAACAGAATAGAGAATCCAGGAAATATATATACAAATATAGACGATTTTCTACAAAAGTACAAAGGAAATTCAGTATAGAAAATACAGAGAAAGTATAATCTTTTCAACAACCAACCATGCTGGAACAAATGAATGTCCATATGCAAAATAAAATGAAACAAAAAGAAACTTTGATCCATACTTTATTCTATATATAAAGATTAAAGCTTTATATATAGATTATATATATGATCTATATATAAAAATAGATCACACACCTAAAATGCAAAACCAAAACCCATAAAACTTTTAGAAGAAAACATACAATAAAACCTTTGTAACTTTAGGGGAGGCAAAGATTTCATACGTGTGACACCAAAAGCACAATACAAAAAAGAAAAAAACTGATTAAACTTCATCAAAATTAAAATTAATGCTCTTTTAAAGACACTTAAGAAAATGAAGAGACTCAGAAAATTTTACTCAGTATAAGACTCAGAGAAAATATTTTGCTAAGTGTATTTCTGATAAAGGACAGGTACATACAGAAATACAAAAACAAACAACCCAACTTTAAAAATGAGCAAAGATCTGAACAGACACTTTACAAAGAAGATATACAGATGGCAAATACGCACATGAGAAGATGTTCAACATCATTAGTCATTAAGGAAATGCAAATTAAAACCACAATGAGATACCACTCCACACTTACTAGAATGATTAAAATTAGAAAGACTGACTATACCAAGTATTGGCAAGGATTTGGAGGAATTGGAACTCTCATTCACTGCTGGTGGAAATGTAAAATAGTGTGGCCACTTTGGAACCAGTTTGCAGTTTCTTAAAAAGTTAAATATAGGGGCGCCTGGGTGGCTCAGTCGTTGGGCATCTGCCTTCGGCTCAGGTCATGATCCCGGGGTCCTGGGATCGAGCCCCACATCGGGCTCCCTGCTCAGCGGGAAGCCTGCTTCTCCCTCTCCCACTCCCCCTGCTTGTGTTCCCTCTCTCACTGTCTCTCTCTGTCAAATAAATAAATAAAATCTTAAAAAAAAATAAAAATAAAAAGTTAAACATACACCTACCATACGAGCTAGCCAAGCTTTGGTAACTACTCAAGAGAAATGAAAGCGTATGTTCATACAATGACGTACACAATTGTTCATAGCAGTCTTATTTGTAAGAGCTCCAAACTAGAAATAGCCTAATGTGTATCACCAGGTAATAGATAAACTGTGGTATATCAATAAAATGGAGTGCTATCCAGTAATAAATAAGAATGACTTACTGATACATGCTACATGGATGAAGCTCAAAATAATTATGCTGAATGAAAGCATCCAGCAAAAAAAGAATATAACCATTTTATAAAATTCTGGTACATGCAAATGAATCTATGCTGACAAAAAGCATACCAGGGTTTGCCTGAGGACGAGGAAGAGGATAGGAAATGACAGGAGAGATTACAAAGGAGCATGAGGAAGTTTTGGGGGTGAGGGATGTGTTCATTACCTTGATTATGATGGTAGTTTTATAGGTGTGTGCATATATCAAAACTTACCAAACCGTGCACTTTAATTATAAAAACATACAGCTTTCGTATATCATTTATACCTCACAACACTGTTTAAAAATAATAATGACAAAAGGTAATGGAAACTATGACAAATATTTAAAATGAAATATTGATTGACCCACCTTCAAATTCAGGAGCTGGCTTATTTGTGTTCAAAGCCTCCAAAATTTGTTTCAGACTTACTTCACTATTTTCTAAAAAGTAAAGTATAAGGATTATAAAATGGCGAAGTGTCAATATTTATAACCGTTAAACTAACCATGACAGGAAATGGGGGATGGGCAAATTTTGTTAATTTTTGAAAATTAGCTAGATAAAAACTCATCAATTTAAAATAGTTTTACCAAGAATCTGTTCCCTTAAAACGAGAAAAAATTTCTAATTGTACTATTTGTCTTAATTAAATTTTGATGTATACATTTTACAAATATGATGCCAGATAAACAGAGGGAGCCTCTTCAAAATATTTCCAAGAGAAGGGGTGCCTGGATGGTTCAGTTAGTTAAGCATCTGACTTTTTTTTTTTAAGATTTTATTTATTTATTTGACAGAAAGAGACACAGCGAAAGAGGAAACACAAGCGGAGGGAGTGGGAGAGGGAAAAGCAGTCTTCCCGCGGAGCAGGGAGCCCAATGCCGGGCTCGATCCCAGGACTCTGGGATCACGACCTGAGTTGAAGGCAGACACTTAACCATCTGAGCCACCCAGGCGCCCAAAGCATCTGACTCTTGATCTCAGCTCATGTCTTGATCTCAGGGTCGTGAGTTCAAGCTCTGCATTGGGCTCCACACTGGGTGTGGAGCTTACTTAAAAATGAATGAATGAATAACTAAATAAATAAAATTTCCAAGAGAAAAATACTAATTTTTAATTAGTTCTCAGTATGCCTATGTTCTCATTATGTTTCTAAGACCTAGTTTATCTAAACTATGCATATATAAAACAAATTTCCTAAGCTCACAGTAGAACTAGGACTTCATTAAGCTCAACATAGATTGTTCTTTCAAAAAGGGCTCACCATCAATAGATGCTTGACCCAGAATCTCCTGGAATGTCTTGTTGCTTAGTGGAATTCCTGCACTCAAGAGTTGGAAGCTCAGTTCATTTGCAGGCATCTTATCATTTCTGATCTTATCAAGAGTTGTAATCTCTTTAAATAAATCTGTAAATATATGAAGAATAGAGAACAAATGAGGAAGCTGGGGCAAAAGACCTTTCTTAGACTTAACACCCTGACCTGCAGAGAGTAGGTGTATTACAAAAGTTATTCTGAATTAAAGGGCTTTCAAACATATCAATGGGCTTTGTTTTCAGATGCCACTTAAACAACAAGCAAAATTTAATATACCCCTTGCCAGCTAAAAGTTGAACTTCTGCAAAATTTTTGTAAAAATTTGCTTTTATTTATTATTTCCCCTCAAAGGTAAAAACTACTATGTGCTCCAGTCTTTCATAGACTCTAAGCATTTCAAGCATAGCTAGGTAATGGCTCTTAGAATGAGGTCAGCTAGCAGAAATAGAATGCAGGTAGTTGGAGAAAGAAAAATGAAAATATAAATCTGCTATAGCCTGAAAAACACGTAGTCACATCCAATCCTAGGATTAGAGAGCCTCTCTTTCTTACCGTCTACCTAGTAGTTTTAGATGCGCTAGATCTTGTTTTCTTTGTACTTTCTCTTACAATGTTTCACTATAGGTGAGATAAAGAAGCACGTGGAATTTATTAGAGGTGAGAGAAAATTGTATTAGATTCATGGGATACCTTACACTGAAGCATATACTGAGAAAAACTGCTTTAAGGAAGCATATTCAAGCATGTGATTCTAAATAATTCATTATAGTCAAAGTATAGATTGAATATGATAAGGAATAAGAAAGCAGATTATAACACCACAATAAAGCAAAGAAAACTTAAGGAATTAAAAGCACAGGGCAAAACAAACTATACTTTAGAAAAAGAATATCACAGAATGATCTTAGAAATTTATTTTTAATTTTCATTCTTTTACTATACTTACTGTTGAATGGTGTTGATGGTTTTGATGAATTAGTGAAAACATCAATTATATCTTTTACAGTCTTTTTATTTTCTGCAAAGTTAAATAAAATAGGGTTTAAATAGATTTCAACCTCATTAAGGCAGGGATCTGGTATTGCTTTAATATAATTTCATTCAGTTTTCAAACTTCTATGACTATAATGCATAGTAAGAAGAACATTTAGATTGTGAACATGCGTGCTCACACACAAATACACACACGCATAGAAATAAATGTTTTATAAAACAATACTTACCCTTATCATATGTGATGCATGCTGATATCTTCCAACAAATTCCACCTTATTCCATTTCATTTTAAAATGCTATTCAGGACTTAGTAAATTTATTTCACAAATTTATTTCACAACCCAGTATTGTGACCCATGGTTTAAAAAAATTACAAACAGGTTATATAGTACAAAATATATGCACACCTATAACGAGTATGAATGCATAGAGCCACTCCCTGCAGAGATGATTTATACACAAAGACAGCAAAGGAAGAGAAAGAATTAAAAAAAAATTCCTTTGGAAGAAAGTTCTGTTTGGTGAGAAAAGAGAAATTCAACTTGTTTTTACTGTCACCACTCCCTAATTTAACCCTGAAGTGAACAAGCAAAAACTATACATAAAAGAAAATATATAAAATTATTAATCTTTCCAAGTAAGTAAAAACCCTTACAAAACCTAATAGCTGAATTTTGATTTCTTCTGAATTATCCATAATATCACACATAAATATTTCTTATTCTTTGGAGGACAGGGTTCAGGACATACTACCCCCAAAACATTGTACCCTAGCATATTGAATATTTTAAGCTGAAGAAATTTGAGAAATGGAAGGTGCAGTTAGGATTCAGACTTCCCCAACCTCCCTGAAGCAGATCATAAGACTCTCACGTGAGAGATGCTCTGCTATACCCACAGGAAAGGAGTATCCTTATCTCTGAAGACTGAGGGTTGGAAGGACACCCAGAGGAAACTGAATGAACAGGCCTTGTTAAATTTCCCCCAGTTTACCACCCTTAGCTCATATCATTTTGCCCTATCACATTTTCCACCATTTTCTACTTAACCACTTCTTTGGGTCTTCGTTTCCTTATGTATGCTCCCCTTTCATGTAAAGTTTATATTAAATTTGTATGCTTTTCTCTTGTCTCTGTCTTTTGTTACAGAGCTCTAGCTGAGAACCTAGAAGGGTAGAAGGAAAAGACTTTTTTCCCACTCCTACAGAAGCCTGCTTCAGGGATCACAGGCTCACAGACTGAATATAGTTGAAATTCAGTCGTGTTCATTGTCTTAGGGAGTGTTAGGGTTTTCTTCTCATTGGAATTTAACTATCTTAATATAGGACATGTGCTCTCAAGTTATCCTACAGTCCACATCCCTTCCTTTTGTCTTATACCCAATTCATTTTGTTAATTTGCATTATGTGCCTGGCTACTGCAGATATTTGAGTTAGCTGACTCTGGTCTGCTTCAAAAGTTATGCTTCTCTGGAAGCTTATTGTAATTTGTTTAAAGAGCAAATTGGAGCTTTTGCACTGTACCTCTTGAAGTGGTGGATAATTTGACCCATCTTTCCTGTTCTTTTTTTTTTTAAGATTTTATTTATTTATTTGTCAGAGAGAGAGAGAGAGAGCACAAACACAAGCAGGGGGAGCGGCAGGCAGAGCAGGCAGAGGGAGAAGCAGGCTCCCCGCTGAGCAGGAAGCCGGATGAGGGACTAGATCCCAGGACCCTGAGACCACGACCTGAGCCGAAGGCAGATGCTTCACCAACTAAGCCACCCAGGCGTCCCCCATCTTTCCTGTTCTAAGCAGTTTGGCCTTAAGTATTTCCTCACTCCTGAGATTTTTGTAGATTAAAAGTTTTTGTAGAGACTGCTTGTGCAGAAACCTAGAGTTGTTGAAGAAAATATACCAAATGCCTAAATAGAGAGGAAGAATTTCTCCTGAGGCAAAGAGAGAGAAAGAAAGAGAGGGAGGGAATGGGAGAGCTGAGGGAGAGAGAGAATGGAAGTCTGATGGGAAAGAATGAGAATTGCCCTGTGGGAGCACCCTATTCCCATATCCCTTCCCCACAGATGCAGGATCACCACAGGCTCCATCCACTAGGTGTCAGTAGAAATACAGCGCAAGGGAGTTTTAAAAGCTCTTCCTCTATCTCCTACATTATAGTATGACCTTGAAATGGGAGAGGGTGCCAGTAATGAACCAGCCTAGATATCTGGATCAACCCTCCTAGTAAAAACAAGTAAAAATTCTAAGTAAAATTATTGCTTTAAAATGATCTTAAATCCATCAATTTGCTGCCAAGAAAGTAAGAAATTTCCAGGCCAAACAACTGATGGAAGGTTGTACCCCAGAAACACGGCAACAGTTTTTCACCCAGAGTATTTGCCAAAGACAAAACAAAAACAAAGCAACATTGAACGAATTTTAGTTTGTATTTTCAAAGGTCAGACAAAGCCTAGGTTTCTCCCAAACTGGGGGGTTTATCCTCAACTTACAAAAATGTTTCTCTAGATTTCAATACCCAGAGAAAATATCAAGAATACAAAAAAGTTCCTCCTTTATAGATAATTTGACTTTTCTTTCTAGCTACCTTTTTTTTAAAGATTTTATTTATTTATTTGAGAGAGAGAGAATGAGAGAGAGATAGAGAGCACAAGAGGGAAGAAGGTCAGAGGGAGAAGCAGACTCCCTGCTGAGCAGGGAGCCTGATGCGGGACTTGATCCCAGGACTCCAGGATCATGGCCTGAGCCAAGGGCAGTTGTTTAATCAACTGAGCCACCCAGGCGCCCTCTCTAGCTACCTTTAAGATTTTCTTTCCTTCTGGTAGGCTGCAGTTTCATCATGATAAACCTATGTATGTATGGATTTCCTTTCATCCTATGTGGGATTCACTGGACTTCTTGAATTGGTAGGCTTAGGTCTTTCTCATTCTAGAAAATTCTCAGCTATAGTTCTCCAAATATTTTCTCTGCAACCATTCTGTCTCTTCTCCCCTGAATGGATATATATCATGTCTTTTCAGTTTTTCTTTTTTTAGCTTTACTGAGATATAATTGACATATAACATTATATTAATTATAATGTAAGTATAAAGTACATAACATTGTAATCTGATATACATATATATTTTAAACCAATTACTGGAATAAGTAGCCTTTTCATTCTGCCTTCCTCTAAGCCTCTTTCTTGTATTCTATTTCTCTTTCTATGCTACATTTTCTATCATTTCTTCAAACTATTTTGCAGTTCATATTTCTTCACCTATGTTTAATCTGCTGACATTACTGTCCACTAATTAATTTTAATTGCTACTTTTTTAATTTCTAGAAGTCCTGTTTCTTTTTTTCAAATTTTAGTTTCCCCTCACATGGTTCCAAATTTATCTTTTTTTTCTTCAGAAGGATAGGAATACAGGAAGAGTGAAATCAAAAGAATGGAAAATATATATCTAAAAAATATAGTTAATAATACTGTATTGCATATTTGAAGATTGCTAAGAGAGCAAATCTTAAAATTTCTTAACACAAGAAAAAAATTTTTGTAACTATGTATGGTGATAGATATTAACTAGACTTATTGAGGTCATTTCATAATACATATATGAAATATATATTAAAATGTCACAAAATAAGCTTAAACAAATTGTGGAGAAGAAAGTGATAAAGATAAAAACAAAAATTGAGGAAATAGTCAACAAACACACAATAGAGAGGATCAGAAAGCTGAGAATTAATTAAGAGTTATTAAAATTGACAAACCATTAGCATAGATGATCTAAAAAGAAAAAAGAACCAATACGAGGAATAAGATGGGAACATTACCACAAATGCTGCAAATATTACAAAACTACTAAGCGCTTATTGTTAAAAACTTAATAGCACTATAGCAATAATTTTTCATATGAAAAGGACAACCTCTTTGAAAAAAACAAACAGCAAAGTTTGACTCAAGAATAAAAAGAAAACCTAAGTAATCCTATGGCATGAAAGAAGATGAATGAGTAATTAAAAACCTACCCAAAAAGAAGTATCAAGGCTCAAACAACTGTGTTGGTAAATACCACGAGACATGAAAAGAATATGCAATTCCAATGTTACCCAAACTATTCCAAATTTAGAAAAAAGAGAAAATACTTTTCAAATTATGAGGATAATCTGACACTGAAGCCTGACAATAGTAGAATGAGAAAATACCAGGTTAGTCTTACTCACAGAGATGTAGAAATCGTAAACTAAGTATTAGAAAAATGAACCCAGCAATATGTAAAAAGGATAATATATCATGACCAAAATGGGTTTTTCCAAAATTTTAGGTTTAATTTAATATTTAAAAATTCAATATAATTCACCACACTCACAGATTACAAGAAAAACTCCTATGAGCTATCTAAACAGATGCATAAAAATTGTTTGGGAAATTCATGATAAACCAAATAAATATAAATTCTATCCTTTAGCAAGAAAGGAATAGAAGGCTATTTCCTCAGTCCAGTGAACAGCATTTATGAAAATACCACAGTAAATATTACATTTATTGGTGGAACTCTGTTTGTAAGAATTACCCTATCTCTGGAATCCAGGGTTGGGGAAATGGAAGAGCAGGACTCCATCATATTTATTATTGTGACCATCATAATCTAATAAAGGAGTATCTGGTTTTAAAATATGGATAATAAGACTATTTGCTTCTATTTGTCTTCTCCAAATAAAGAATATCCATACACTTTCCAAAAGGGTTCTAACAGTTCACAGTGACCAATATATAAACATTATTTCTATAACAACCTTCCTAAGCATACAGTATTATTATTCTTTAAAAAAAAATTACCTTGTGTGAACATGTATACTCTAAACAGGAAACCTGTGAGGTAACTCAAGTACTTACCGTCTGTTGCACAGTTCAGTAACGCCTCAGGTTTTTCTTTACTTAAAAGTTTCTCCAGACTCTCCAAGGCAGATAAAAGGTCTTTAACTTCAACTTTCCCATCAAAGACACTATTAACAATGTTAGATGCATCTTCTATTTCTATATAGAGGAGTGACAAAACGTAAAGATATTTAGTTGGTCGGTCTATCCAGATAAGCACTTCACAACTTGATTTGGGTGAAATGTATTCATTTTCTTGAAAACACAGTCTTGAGGGTTTTGCCTCTCTGAAATATTCTCCAAACTGAGAGCTCCACATAATTTATAGGTTTAAATGCTTATATTATAAAACAAGAAACACTGCTCCTCATCTAGCTCCCTGCTCAGTGGGGAGCCTGCTTCTCCCTCTGCTTGTGCACTCTTACACGCTCTCTCTCAAATAAATAAATAAAATCTTAAAAAAAAACAAGAAATACTGAAATATTTTACTATATTAGTTCAATTCATGAAGCTAAACAAAAACAACAAAATATCAAAAAGATCCCAAAGAAAACAGTGCCATTATTGTCGGGGGAGGGTGGGGGAGGAAGCAGCCCTTCGGTCTGCATCCAAATGTTTGGAAAGAATGACAGTGTTGTTGATAAGATGCCAATGATTCGGTGCTTTATTAGCTTAGTTTTATTATTCACTTATATATTTTAATCTCCTTTGTATCCAAGTTATGATGGTTTTCTTTTTTATGTCCTATTTTTTCCCCTTCATCATATTTCCTAAAGCATTCTCTATTAATCTTTGGAAAGAACAAAGTTTTGGTTATATGGATAATTTCGTTTGTGTGTGTGTGTGTGTTCTATTTCACTAAGTTCTACCTTCAACTTTATTAGCTCCTGACTAGTACTTTTTGGGGGGATTGTTTTTGCTGTTTTGTTGTTTATGTTGCTGGTAAGCTTCATGAGTTGAACATTTAAGAAAAATTATTTTCAATGTTTCTTTTCTTTTTATTATGTTCACTTAGCCAGCATATAGTACACCATTAGTTTCTGATGTAGTGTTCAAGGATTCAATAGTTGTGTATAACACCAAGTGCTCATCACAACACGTGCCCTCCTTAATACCCATCACCTGGTTGCCCCATCCCCCCACCCCCTCCCCTCTGTAACCCTCAGTTTTTTTCTCGGAATCCAGAGTCTCTCATGGTTTGTCTTTCTTGTTTTCTAATAAAAGCATTTGATACTATAAAATATCCTGTAAGATTGTTTTGGTCACACTTTACATTGTTTTGATATGTAGTGCTTTGAATGTCATCATTTCTAAAAATTCTTACTTTCAGGTTTCATTTATTCTTCAACCAAAGAATTACTTAGAAGACCATTTGTTTTTAGTCTTAAAAGCAACATTTTTCCATAGTCTCATTCCAAATTCTTTTAATTTCCAAATTAAAAGTAATATTGCAAATTCTTTTAACTTCCAAATTAAAAGTAATTTTAATGTTACTACATGATGGTCAGACTATGTGTTCTGAATGACTTCTGATTTTTAGAATTCATTGAAATTTTTCTCTGTGACTTAAATACATCATCTATTTTTGTGATTATTCCATAAGCATTTGAAAAGAATGTGTATTCTAAGTTTTTAGGATACAAAGTACTATATAATCTGTTTCTTAAGTCAAGTTTATTAATATTGTCATTTCAATCTCAATCTCTTTCTCAATTTCTTTCAATTAATCTCTCATCTTTCTATTTAGAATTATGTGAGAAACAAGACAGAGGATCATAGGGGAAGGGAGGGAAAAATGAAACAAGAAAAAACCGGAGAGGGAGACAAACCATAAGAGACTCTTAATCTCAGGAAACAAACTGAGGGTTGCTGGAGTGGAGGGGGGTGGGAGGGATGGGGTGGCTGGGTAATGGACATTGGGGAGGGTATGTGCTATGGTGAGCACTGTGAATTGTGTAAGACTGATGAATCACAGAACTGTACCCCTGAAAAAAATAATACATTATATGTTAATAAAAAATAAAATAAAATATAAATAAATAAATAAATAAATAAATAATAGAATTTTGTGTTCACCTGAAAAAATATATAAATACAGTGTTGTCTTACAGGCATTAGTAGAAATCTAATTTACATAAAGGGTGCGGTGTTCATTTATTCTATTTTTTCCTTTCTTCATGGAATCATATTATTATTGAGGTCTCTTTCTGGTGCAAATGTAAATCTAGTTATTGTTATGATGTGTTATATGTATGGACCATGTTTTAGTCAACCATTTCCCTAATGATGGACGCCTACGTTGCTTTCATTTCTATCCTCCCATAGTGTTGCAGGGAGCACCCTTGTACATGTCTCTACGAGAAACTTCTCTGGGCTATTTATCTAAAAACAGATTTACTGGGCCATAAGAAACATGCATACTTATTTGATAAGTACTGCTAGGTTGCAATCTGGAATGCTGTACCATTTTACCTACTCACCAGCAATTTGTGAGTATTTCCAACTCTCTTTATAAACATATTTAGCTATTTGGGTTTCACCTCCTGTACTGACTTCTTAGATCCTTACTTATTTTTTCAATTGATTTTTCTTTCTACTGCTGATTTGTGGAATTTCCTTATATTTTGAGATATTAATCTTTTGTTAATTATCTTGTGATTGTCTTCTTCCAGTCTGTTATATATTTTAGAGTCCTTCATTTACAAGAAATCCTTAATTTTGATGTAATTACATCCTTTTTCACCCTATGGTTGTGCTTTGGGGGAGTAGTATTTTTAAGAAGGTATCCACGACCATAAGGCACAATATTTTTTCTTACATTTTCTTCCATCAGCTGTCTAGCTTTACCTTTGAGATCCATTTTCATCTCCACTTGATTCTTGAAGGTTATTTTTGTATATGGTATGAAGTAGGGATTCTACTCTGTTTTCTCCCACAGAGTAAGTCAATTTTCTCAAATCATATACTAAATATCTTTTCCCCCACTGACTAATGATGTCATCTCAATCACATTCCAAGTTCTTATTAATAGGAGTCTCTGTTGGTCTATATTATGATGGACCAGTCTATTTGTAACACTATATTAAAGTAGCATTATAATATGTAATAATATCTGATAAAGTAAGTTCCTCTTCATTATTTTTTCAAAAGGGTCTTAGCTATTCATAGACCTATAATCTTCCAAAAAAATATAAAATTATTTTGTCAAGGTTCCCACCTATCCTGAGATAGTGAGTGCAAATGCATTCAAAGTGCAGATTAATTTAGAAAGAATCCACTGATTTTAATACTCATTTTAAAACCCCAGTGTGAGGACTATAATTCTCAATCTCAATGTCTGTGGTCCAAGGCTGTTTTAGTATCTCCATGATAGAACTGTGACCGAAAAAAGTTAACCATTTAGCTAAAGTTTTTGACAAAAACTAGAGCGTAAATGTAAAAATAATAATAATAATAAAATGAGGAAATAAGAAAGAAAAGAAGAGAGCAAAGTCAAGAGAGGTGATTAAAAAACCAAAATCTGATTACTTTGATAATAAAATGGATAAACCTGTCAGCACTGATAAAGAAAAAAGAGAGAACAGAGCAATAAAACACACGAAAAGGAAGAAACACAGATAACAGAGATTTTTAAAGTAATTCAAGGGGCTCATGGGTAGCTCCGTCAGTTAAGTGTCCAACTCTTGATTTTGACTCAGGTCATGATCTCAGGGTCATGGGATGGAGCCCTGAGTGGGGCTCCATGCTCAGTGGGGAGTCTGCTTCAAAGATTGACTTCCTCTCCCCCTCCCCCCAACTCTCTCTCAAATAAATAAATCTTTCTAAAAAAGTATATGAAAATTTTGTGTTCACATGTTTGAAAACCTAGACTTTAAAAAATATACACATCAACTATGTTTAAATGAGAAAATGGGGGGGAAAGGGGCTTGGTAGAGTATATATAAAATATATATAATTTAGGAACTCCTGGGTGGTTCAGTCGGTTAAGTGTCTGCCTTCAGCTCAGGTCATGATCCCAGGGTTCTGGGATCGAGTCTTGCATCGGGCTCCTTGCTCAGCGGGGAGCCTGCTTCTCCCTCTACCTGCTACTCCCCCTGCTTGTGTTGTCTCTTTCTAATAAATAAATAAATTAAATATTTTAAAAAATATATACATATAATTTATACACACACATACCTATATATACACCAACCAAAAAAAAAATGAAGTTTCTGTTCATATTCATTTCAAATTCCATACTTACTTTGGCACTCGATAGATTCATCACTGTTGTTCAATGCTGTGATAAAATCCTTAAAATTCACCACTTCATCTTTTTTTTTAAAGAAAAAGAGAAAGAATTTAGATATTCTTGTAAAGAAGACCATTTGATGTTATAAAACCAGAGCTATAAACACAAAAATAACAGGGAGGACTGGCAATCCTACTGTGATGTAAATGATATGCAGATTAGACCTGAAATAAAGCTGTTGGAGATATACTCTGAAAATCAATTCCTTTAATACAAACCCATCAATCGAAAGAAAAGAAAATACATTTTTAATATGGACTCTGAAAAACAAACTGAGGGTTCTAGAGGGGAGAGGGGTGGGAGGATGGGTTAGCCTGGTGATGGGTATTAAAGAGGGCACATTCTGCATGGAGCACTGGGTGTTATACACAAACAATGAATCTTGGAACACTACATCAAAAACTAATGATGTAATGTATGGTGATTAACATAACAATAAACTTTAAAGAAAAAGATATAAAGGGGATATATCTTCTTAGGCATATAGGGTGAAACTTCTGAAATACTCAAGCTTTGCTATTTTAAATTAAAATAATTACTCACCAATAGGATTAGTATTATCCAAAGCCTCCTTTATTTTATCATCTGTTAGATAGATTCCGATGACATTTAAATTTTGCTGAAGGTCAGGAATGGCTGTAATTTCATTTTTGTGAATGTTGATGTTGTAAAATTGACTTTTATCTCCTGAGAAGAGATAATCATCTCCAATTAGAGAGGACTTTTCATGTTTCCCCTTTATGTTTTAAAGATAAGTGGGAAAAATTATTCCAATATATAAAATTATACTTAAAAGACAGTATTTGTATTTATCTATGGACTGCTCTGTTCCTAAAATAATTTAAAATAGGTGATGATACTCATATGTGGAATTTAAGAAACAAAACAGAGGAGCGTAGGGGAAGGGGGAAAATAAAACAAGATAAAATCAGAGAGGGAGACAAACCATAAGAGACTTAATCATAGGAAACAAACTGAGGGTTGCTGGAGGGGAAGAGGGTAGGAAGATGGGGTAACCAGGTGACGGATATTAAGGAGGGCACGTGATGTAATGAGCACTGGGTATTCTTTTTTTTCTTATAAATTATTTGTTTCAGGGATACAGGTCTGTGATTCATGAGTCTTACACAATTCACAGCGCTCACCAAAGCACATACCCTCCCCAATGTCCATCACCCAGCCACCACGTGTGTATATGTATACACACACACACACCACATCTTCTTTATCCATTCATTTGTTGATGGACATCTAGGCTCTTTCCATAGTTTGTCTATTGTGGACATTGCTGCTATAAACATTGGGGTGCAGGTGCCCCTTTGGATCCCTACATTTGCATCTTTGGGGTAAATACTCTTCTATAAGACTGATGAATCAGCTCTTTCTGCCACCATCTTGGTTCCGCATTCCCCTCACAAAATGCCTGGTAAAGCCACAGAAACCGTCCCTGCTACAGAAGGGGAGTTGCCACAGCCCCAGGCTGAGACAGGGTCTGGAACAGAATCTGACAGTGATAACTCAGTACCAGAGCCTGAGGAACAGGATTCCACACAGGCAACCACACAAAAAGCCCAGCTGGCAGCAGCCACTGAAATTGATGAAGAACCAGTCAGTAAAGCAAAACAGAGCCGGAGTGAAAAGAAGGCACAGAAGGCTATGTCCAAACTGGGTCTTCGACAGGTTACAGAGGTTATAAGAGTCACTATCTGGAAATCTAAGAATATCCTCTTTGTCATCACAAAACCAGATGTCTACAAGAACCCAGCTTCAGATACCTACATAGTTTTAGGGGAAGCCAAGATCGAGGATTTATCTCAGCAAGCACAACTAGCAGCTGCTGAGAAATTCAAAGTTCAAGGTGAAGATGTCTCAAACATTCAAGAAAACACACAGACTCCAACTGTGCAAGAAGAGAGTGAAGAGGAAGAGGTTGATGAAACCGGTGTGGAGGTTAAGGACATAGAACTGGTCATGTCACAAGCAAATGTGTCGAGAGCAAAGGCAGTCCGAGCCCTGAAGAACAACGGTAATGATATTGTAAATGCTATTATGGAATTAACAATGTAAACCATCTGAAAATGAGGAATTTTTTGGTGTTTCAAAAAGAATAACTGCAGCTTGTTTTGAAATTTGTACTGTTTCTAACATTAATAAAGTTATGGCTTCTTGTTGGATAAAAAAAAGACTCATGAATCACTGACCTCTACCTCTGAAACTAATAATATATTATATATTAATTAATTGAATTTAAATTTAAAAAAAAGAAACCCCCCCAAAAAGAGAGCTATAATAGATAGACACTAAACAAAAGAGAGCAGTGTAG
This sequence comes from Eumetopias jubatus, assembly GCF_037043125.1. Classification (NCBI taxonomy): domain Eukaryota; kingdom Metazoa; phylum Chordata; class Mammalia; order Carnivora; family Otariidae; genus Eumetopias; species Eumetopias jubatus. The sequence continues at coordinate 97,336,970 of NW_028274816.1, forward strand.
CTATACAAATATGACAAAGTAGACCTTATGTGAAGAGGAATTTTTGGAGATAAAGAGAAACATTTCATTATGACATTTTAATCCATGAGATGAACATAACAGTTCTAAATTTGTATGTACTTAATGAGAGAGTCTGAAAAACATGTATTACAAAAACTGAAAGAACTAAACAGAGAGATGGATAATTATAATGTGAAATATTTAAGTGCACCAAGAATAATTATTTTCATATATTGCCTATGGATAATTTGATAAACTTTCTGTAAAATAATTTAGCAATATCAATTAAAAGCTTTATTTTAAATAAAATAAGATAGGTGACAACAAGTACACATAAATGTATAAATGTAAATAAGGAAATTGGGGGAAAGGAACAAAGGAACAACAAAAATAAGACAAAAGAGAGCAATAGACAAAGTACATTACATAAGGTCATATATATAAATTTTGCAATACCAAATGTGTACATCTAACAAGAGCTTTCTTGTAAGCAAAAACTTAAAGAATTAAAGGGAAGAATAGATGAGCCCACAATCAGAGCTGCAGATTTGAACACCTTGCACTTAGTAATTAATAGAACAAGTAGAATAAACATCAGTAAGAATTAGAATATTCAATCAAACTAGCAAACAATCTAACCTAATGGATATTTATAGAACACTACCCGACAACTACAGAATATATGTTCTTTCAAGTGCACATGGAATATTCACCTAGATAGACCACATGCTAGTCTTTAAAACAAATCTAATCAATTTAAAAGCTTTTAAATTGTGCAAAATAAATTCTCTGGCAAAGGTTATTAAATTAGAAACCAGTAACAAGACGATGGACTCTGAAAAACAAACTGAGGGTTCGAGAGGGGAGGGGGGTGGGGGGATGGGTTAGCCTGGTGATGGGTATTAAGGAGGGCACGTTCTGCGTGGAGCACTGGTGTTATGCACAAACAATGAATCATGGAACACTACTTCAAGAACTAATGATGTAATGTATGGTGATTAACATAATAATAAAAAAATAAAAAAAAAAGAAACCAGTAACAAGATACCTAGAAATTGTCCAAATATTTGGAAATTAAATAGTACATTTCTAAACAACTCATATTTCAAAAAGCTATCACAAGGTAAATTAGAAAATATTTTAAATAAGTTATTATCAAGCATAACATATAAAATTTTGTGAGAGCAATGAAAGTGCTCAGAGGGAAATCTGTAGCTTTAAATGTTGGAAAGGCATAAAATCAGTGGTATAAAAAGTACTGGTATAAAATTCTTTTTTTTAATTCCTTTTTATAGTTGTACAATATAGAAGCTATAGTTTATTTAACTAATCTCCAATGTTTACACTTTAAGTATTTTCCATAATTTTGCAATTTCAAATAATTCTGTAATGAATAATTTTATGCATCTGTATTTACACACTGGTGCCGGGTATCTTCAGGGAAAATTCCTAGAAGTGGAATTGCTGAGTCAAAAGGTAAATGTATATATAGTTTTGTTAGACATTGACAAATTCCCTCCAGAATGGTAGTATTTTACATGCTCATGAGTTATAGATAAATGCCTTTTTCCCTACAACCTGACAAACAGAATATGTTGTTAAGGTTTTCAGTTTTTGTCAGTCTAATGGGTGAGAAATTGCATCTCTATTTTAGTTTGCATATTTCATATTATGAATAAAATCGAACATCTTTTAATATGTTCATGGGCCATTTTATATCTTTTTTATGACTTGTATATCCATGACTTTTGCCCGCTTTTCTATATTTCTTCTGTGATATACATTGCAAATAGTTTCTCCCATTTTGTTCTTTGTTCTTTGACTTTACCTATGGTATTGTATTGATAGACACAATTTGGGGTTTTTAAAATGTTTTCAAAGACCGATGTCAAAGAGCTTACTGCCTATGTTTTCTTCTAGAAGTTTTGTGGTTTCAGGGCTTATATGCAAGTCTTTAATCCATTTTGAGCTAATTTTTGTGCATAGTCTAAGATAGCAGTCCAGTTTCATTCTTTTGCATAGAGCTGTCCAGTTTTCCCGAAACCATTTATCAAAGAGTCTGTCCTGTCCAATTGTATATTCTTGGCTGCTCTGTCATGAACAAATGACCAAATATGCAAGGGCTTATTTCTGCACTCTCTGCTCTGTTCCATTGATCTATGTGTCTGTTTTTATGCCAATACCATATAAGTTTTATTACTATGGCTTTGTAATAAAGTTTGAAATCAGAAAGTAGAATGGCTTTAGCTTTGTTCTTTCTCAAGATTGCTTTGGCTATTCAGGGTCTTCTGTGGTTCCATACAAATTTTAGGATTATTTGTTCTAGGTTTGTGAAAAATGCCATTGGAATTTTGATAGGGATTACAATGAGTGTGTAGATTGCTTTGGGTAGTATGGATATTTTAACGATATTTGTCTTTCCAATCCCTGAGAATGGAATATCTTTCCATTTGTTTGTGTCATCTTCAATTTCTTTTGTCAGTGTCTTATAGTTTTCAGTGTACAGGTCTTTCACCTCCTTGGTTAAATTTATTCTTTTTGGTGTAATTATAATGGGATAGCTTTCTTAATTTCTTTTTCTGATAGTTTATTAGTGAATAGAATGCAACTGGTTTTTCTATATTGTTTTTATATTCTACAACTTTATGGAATTTGTTTATTAGTTCTAAGTTTTTTTGGTAGGGCCTTTAGAGTTTTCTATATATAATGTCATATTATCTGCAAATAGTAACAGTTTTACTTCTTTCTTTCCAATTTGGATGCCTTTTCTTTTTTTTTTTTTGTCTAATTGTTCTCAGTAGGACTTCTAATACTATGAATAAAAGCTGAATAAAAGTGGTGAGAAAAATTATAGCATAGGGAATAGTCAATAATACTGTAATACCATTTTGTGGTGACAGATGGTAACTACACTTACCATGAGCAGAACTAAGTAATACAAAGAATTGTTGAATCACTATGATGTACCCCTTAAAATAATACAACACTGCATGTTAACTGTACTTCAATAAACAAAACTAAACTAAAAAGTGACAAGAACGGGCATCCTTGTCTTGTTCCCGATCTTAGAAGAAAAGCTTCCAGTTTTTCACCATTGAGTATGATGTTAGTTGTGGCCTTGTCATATATGGCCTTCATTATGTTGATATATGTTCTCTCTATACCCACTTTGTTGAGAGTTTTTATCATAAATGGGTGTTATCTATCATAAAATCATATTTGGAAGTTTCCATCAATTTAAATATACACTTACCGTGTATCCCAGCAATCCAACTTCTTGGTATTCAACTAAGAGATATGAAAATATACATACACACAAAAACCTGTACGTAAATGTTTAGAAGCTTCATTCATAATCACCAAAACCCAGAAACAATTCAATAGTCTATCAATTGGTGAATGGATAAATTGTACATTCATATAATGGAATAATACTCATCAATAAAATGAAACAAATTACATGCAAAAGGTTAATGAATATAAAGTATAATATGCTACGTGAAAGAAACCAGACTCAAATGAGCTTCATATGTTATGATTTCATTTATGTGACATTCTAGAAAAGGCAAAACTTTATAGAATCAAAGAACAGATCTGTGGTTACCAGGAATGAAGTTTCAGGGAGGCGACGGACTATACAAAGACATAAAGGAATGTCTGGGGTGATAAATTCTATGTGCTGTTTAGTAATGGTTACATGACATTATTTTCAAGAATTCAAAGAACTGTATGCCTAAAAACAGGTGATTTTACTATATGTAAGTTACAGTGTAATAAACATAAATTTGCCCTAAAACAATGTAGTCAAGATAGTGGCTGAGGATATATTCAAAACAAAAAAGACAGGCATAAGATCCACTTTGCTAGGTTTTTCAAAAGTTTTAAAAATTATTTTCTAATCATTTATAACTTTCCAATAAATTTAGGTCAGGTATACCTAGAGAATAATCTCAGAGAATAACATATAATCTAGTAATTTTCTAGCACTACTAGAGTAAAACTACCTACAATTCTGAGTTTGGGGTAAGCTTAGCAGTCTTTGCCATATAATCTGGACAAAAATTATATAACCCAATATTGTATTGTTTTATCTTCATATTGTTTCTTACTTACCTGTGTTTTAACTATCTATTCCTGTGTTGTCTTAACATGAAAACCACTGCCTGTCCTTCCCGATATAGGCAGTGGATACATATTAAGTAAAACTTACCTGTGACTTTAGGAATTCTCAATGTATTGCAGAACTTAGTTAAAAATTCTTGAATGGTAATCTTGCCATTTTCTGTAATGCAAAGTAAAGTTTGGCTGAAAGAGTTACTGATTCTGAATTAATATGTCAGAAGCTAATAGTCAAATTATAATAAAAGTGAAAAGCCTAGGAGTCAGCCTATACTATTCCTTCTTCCTTAACTTCTGCATACATATGATTACCAATTTCCATTTAATTATTTCCAGATACTTCTTGAATATATCCCTATGCTAGTTAATGCCTGTGGTATTACAACAGCATTGTTAAAACTCTATGCCATTAGTCTCATTTCTCTACATTTATTTTCTGCAATGCAGCAAGAAGAGGTCTTTCTCTTTTAAAAAAAAAATCTGGTTACTCCTCTGAATAAAACCCTTCAGTAGTTCTTACTTGCCCCAAAACTACAAAAAAACCCCAAAACAAACAAACAAACAAAAACATATCATGGGTAGGGTAAGAGGCTATAGATCAATATTCCTTACAAATGTTAAAGTCTAAGTAAAATACTAGAAAGTAGGATTTAGCAGTATATCTAGAAATTAAAGTTCTAGATACTTTCAAGACATACATTCTCATGGAGAGCAACAGGCTTTCAAGGAGGAAAACCAGTTCTTAGAGGAGGAGAAAAAAATCTTAGCTATTACAATGGTTTGTGGCCACAGTACATCAGCAAATATTTATCTGTGGTGTTAAATGTTCATGGGCTGTGGGGTGGTAAAAAAGAACAAAAATGTCCAGAGTCCAGAAATAAACCCCCACATAGACTCAACTAATATTTGACAAGGGAGCCAAGAACATTTAATGGAGAAAGGATTGTCTCTTCAATAAATGGTGTTGGGAAACTGGATAACTATATCCAGAAAAATGAAATTAGGGCTCCATCTTATACCACTCACAAAAAAGTTACCTCAAAATGGATTAAAGACTTAAATGTAAGATCTGATATTGTAAAATTCCTAGAAGAAAATATAAGGAAGCAGCTTTCAGACACCAGTCTTGGCAATGATTTTTTGAACATGACACCAAAACACAAACAACAAAAGCAAAAATCAACAAGTGGGACTACATCCAACTTAAAAGCTTTTGTACAGAAAAAAAAAATCAGCAAAATGGAAAGGCAACCTACAGAATGAGAGAAAATATTTGCAAACCAAAAATCTGATAGTTAGTATCCAAAATATATAATTCACACAGTTCAATAACAAACAAACAAGCAAACAAAATGATGAAAAAAATGGGCAGAGTAACTGAATAGACATTTTTTTCCAAAGAAGACATCCAAATGGCGAACAGGTACATGAAAAGGTGTTCGACATCACTAATCATCAGGGAAATGCAAATCAAAACAACAATGAGATATCATTCACACCTGTTAGAGTGGCCATCATCAAGAAGACAAGAGATGAAGGTTTGCATGGATGTGGGGAAAGGGAACCCTCATACACTGTTGATGGCAATGGAAATTGATGCGGCCACTATGGATAACAGTATGGAGGCTTGCCCCAAAATTAAAAATAGAACTACCATATGATCCATCAATCCCCCTTATGGGTATACGTGTAAAGGAAATGAAAAAAGATCTTTAAGAGATATCTACACTCCCATGTATTTTGCAGCATTATTCACAAAAGCCAAGATATGGAAACAACCTAAGTGTCCATCAACAGATGAATAAACAGATGTAGCATATATATATATATATATATATATATATATATATATATATATACACACACATATATATATATACACATATACAACGGAATATTATTCCACCATGAGAAAGAAGGAAATTCTGCCATTTGCAACAACATGGATAGGTCTCGAGGGCATTATGCTTAGAGGAGATAAGCCAGACAAGGACAAATACTGTATATATCACCAAGTGGAATCTAAAAAAGCCAGTCTCATAGAAACAGAGTAGAATGGTCATTACCAGCAACTTGGGGAGTGCGTTGAGTTGGGGAGATGTTGTTAAAGGTACAAATTTGCAGTTGGAAGATGAGTAAGTTCTGGAAATTTAATGCTGTGCTGACCTAATACTGTATTATATACTTGAAAGTTGCTAAGAGACTAGACCTTAAATGTTCTCACCACAAAAAAGAAATTATAATTATGTGATGTGATAGAGGTGTTAGCTAACACTATGGTGATAATCATATTACAATATACATGTATCAAATCAACACAATATATACCCTAAACTTACAAAATATTCTATATCCATTGTATCTCAATTTTACAAAAAGGAAAAGAAAAATTCTGTGGAGACTGAGTGAAAAAAAAAGCTCCAAATCACTAATACCGAGAATGAAAATGAAGATATTATTACAGATCAGGCAGACATCAAAAAAGATAAAAAGTGAGGTCAAGGACAACTTTATCCAGTAAATTTAAAAAGTCAGATGAAATGGACAAATTCCTATAAAAATAGAGCCTGCCAATATTAACAAGAAAATATAATATTTTCTTTGTAATCCCATACAATTTAAGAAATTAAAACAATAATCCAGAACTTTCCCATAAATAAATCTCTAGGCCCATTAGGCTTCACCTGTGGGTTCTACTTAACATCTGAGGAATCTCTTACAGAGAATAGAAAAATAAAGACTACTCTCCATCTCTTTTGAAAATAGAGCAAAGATAATATTCAACAATATCAGTCATTAAAATAATGAAATTATTTTGTACATTTATAAATATCTGTGTCCCTGAGCCAACACCACGTGCAATACCCCCAGAGGTATTCCTGGATATCAGCATAGTTTACCTTCCAAAGGGCTGATACCTGGCAAAGGGCCTCAAGGACTCTTGTATTCTGTGCATGGCATTCTGACTGAGTACCATCCATGCCAGTCAGTTCAAAGTAACCTCATGTCCCAAGTACTGCCACCTACAGGTATAAAGTAGGCCCTGACTTACCCGTCTGTTTGGTTTCACAGGGCCCAGGCTTGGCACACCAGGGCAGCAGTGATGTTCCCCAGTCATCCCACTGCAGCTCCCATAGGATGCCTTCCATTGCTGTGTATCCCATCCATACATCTCCCACCCCCACTGGTAGATGATGGCCTTTATAACACAGATGCATTCAAACTACTCACCAGGTTCAGGTTCATGTCTTAATACTTCATTAAGTAAAACATTAGCTGCATAAAAGTCATTGTTCATCAATAATGCTTTGAGTTCAGAGGCATCAATTAGATCATTCTGGAGAATTTGGGTAGTAGCTAAGAGTAGCTGTGTAGCTGCAAAAAAAGAGCAAAAACAAATATTTCAACAGCAGAAATAAGAGTATATTATTCACTTTCACTTAAAAAGCTTGGGTTGCATAAAAGAATTTTATTTTGTTTTTTTTTTCTAAAGATTTTATTTGAGAGAGAGTGCGAGAGAGTGCATGCGCAAGAGAGCTGGGGCGGGGAGGGATGAGGCAAAGGGAGAGGGAGAAGCAGGCTCCCCACTGAGCAGGGATCCCAATGCAGGGCTTGATCCCAGGACCCCGGGATCATCACCCGAGCTGAAGGCAGATGTCCCACTGACTGAGTCACCCAGTGCGCCAACATAAAAGAATTTTACATGAAACTACCAGTATAGTTTTAAAAACCATTATGTATTATAATAGCTAGCATTACTGAAAACTTACTAAGTGCTACAGACTGTTCTAAGTACTTCTACTTTACATATTTAAGCCTTATTACAATTCCAGGATAGGCATTATTATCCCTGTTTTTCAGATGAAGAAACTGAGGTTAAGTGATTTACTAAAGAATGTGTTGCTAGTAAGTGGCGGGGCCAGGATTCAAGTTCAAGCACCATAGTTCCAAAACCCATGCTCTTAACTAATGTGCCTTTCAAGTTGACATATGTAAGTGGTCAACCTTTCTGCCTTTGGCTACATAATACTTCCTATGTGGCCTCTGAAATAACTGTGAAGCATTACAAATGAGTTTACATCAAAATTTGCATTATTTCACTTAAAGTTATGTTACAGAGACAAAACAGAGAAGAAGCAGCAGCAGCTGCTGTTGCAGCTACAAGTCATGCTCTTTCTATTTATCTTATAGCCCCATAAACCCTGACAGCTTTGGTTGCTTTCCAATGCCTTCAAACAGTTGTGGTTGTTGATGCTGTTTAATTTAGTCCAGATATTACTAGTTATTCTCAGCAGGAGGGTTGGTTTGATAGAAGCTACTCCATCATAGCCCAGAAGTAGAACCAGGTGGATCAAGCTTACATGTAATTCTGATGCCCTGCTCTGGTTAAAGATTATTGCTTAAGTTATTTCTTTACCACAAAGCTGTAGTAATCATGACCATGTGGTACTGGAATAAGAATAAATAAAAATCAATGGAATGGAATTGAGAGTCTAGAAATAAATTCATACACTTACGATCAATTGATTTTTGACAAGGATGCCAAAACCCTTTAATGAGGAAAGTATAATCTTGTCAACAAATGATGCTGGGATAACTGAATATCTGCATGCAGAAGAATTAAAGTGGACTCCCATCTCACACTACATACAAACATTAACTCAAAGACTGAAATTAAAAGGCTAAAACTATAAAACTCTTAGAAGAAAACATTAGTATAAATCTTCATGATCTTGGATTATCTTTAGATGTGACATCAAAAGAAGTGACAAAAGAAAATATGAATTGGATTTCACCCAACTTAAAAACTGTGCTGAAATCAGTGGCATTTCTATACACCAACAACAAGACAGAAGAAAGAGAAATTAAGGAGTCGATCCCATTTACAACTGCACCCAAAACCATAAGATAACTAGGAATAAATCTAACCAAAGAGGCAAAGGATCTGTACTCAGAAAACTATAAAATACTCATGAAAGAAATTGAAGAAGACACAAAGAAATGGAAAAACGTTCCATGCTCATGGATTGGAAGAACCAACATTGTGAAGATGTCAATGCTACCTAGAGCAATCTGCACATTCAATGCAATCCCCACCAAAATACCATCCACTTTTTTCAAAGAAATGGAACAAATAATCCTAAAATTTGTATGGAACCAGAAGAGACCCCGAATAGCCAGAGGAATATTGAAAAAGAAAAGCAAAGCTGGTGGCATCACAATCCCGGACTTCCAGCTCTATTACAAAGCTGTCCTCATCAAGACAGTATGGTACTGGCACAAAAACAGACACATAGATCAATGGAACAGAATCGAGAGCCCAGAAATGGACCCTCAACTCTGTGGTCAACTTATCTTTGACAAAGCAGGAAAGAATGTCCAGTGGAAAAATGACAGTCTCTTCAACAATTGGTGTTGGAAAAATTGGACAGCCACATGCAGAAGAATGAAACTGGACCATTTCCTTACACCACACACAAAAATAGTCTCCAAATGGTTGAAAGACCTAAACGTGAGACAGGAGTCCATCCAAATCCTAAAGGAGAACACAGGTAGCAACCTCTTCGACCTCAGCCGCAGGAAGTTCTTCCTAGAAACATCACCAAAGGTACAGGAAGCCAGGGCAAAAATGAACTTTTGGGACTTCATCAAGATAAAAAGCTTTTGCACAGCAAAAGAAACAGTCCACAAAACCAAAAGACAACCGACAGAATGGGAGAAGATATTTGCAAATGACATATCAGATAAAGGGCTAGTATCCAAAATGTATAAAGAACTTATCAAACTCAACGCCCAAAGAACAAATGATCCAATCAAGAAATGGGCAGAAGACATGAACAGACATTTTTCCAAAGAAGACATCCAAATGGCCAACAAACGCATGAAAAAGTGCTCAACATCGCTCAGCATCAGGGGAATCCAAATCAAAACCTCAATGAGATACCACCTCACACTAGTCGGAATGGCTAAAATTAACAAGTCAGGAAACGACAGATGTTGGCGGGGATGGGGAGAAAGGGGAACCCTCCTACACTATTGGTGGGAATGCAAGCTGGTACAGCCACTCTGGAAAACAGTATGGAGGTTCCCCAAAAAGTTGAAAGGGTGGGGGGGATGGGTTAGCCTGGTGATGGGTATTAAAGAGGGCACATACTGAATGGAGCACTGAGTGTTATACGCAAACAATGAATCATGGAACACTACATCAAAAACTAATGATGTAATGTATGGTGATTGCTTCAAAGGACACCATCAAGAAAGAAAAAAGACCCTTGAAATGGAAGAAAAGATTTGCAAATCATGTCTCTGATAAAGGTGTAGTATCCAGAATATATCAACTCTTACAACTTGACAAATAACTCAATTTTAAAATAAGCAAAGGATACATGTCTCCAAAGAAGATACACCAACAAACACATGAAAAGATGTTCAACATCATTAGCCACCAAGTAAATGCGAAACAAAATCATGGTGAGATCCTTGTTAGACTAGTCTATAATAAAAAAGACAATAACAAGTGTTGACAAGGATATAAAGAAATGTACATTGCTTGTGAGAATGTAAAATGGGGCAGCTGCTTCGGAAAACACTCCAGCAGTTCCTTAAGTTGAACATAAAGTTATCATATGACTCAGCAATTCCATTCCCAGGTATATACCCAAGAGAAATGAAAATATACGTCCACACAAAAACCTGTACTCAAAAAAAGTATACAAATATTCATAGCAGTATTATTGATAATAGCCCAAAAATGGAAACAACCCAAATGTCTATGAACTGATAAATGGCTAAAGAAAATGTGGTATAATCATATAATAGAGTATTATTCCACCACAAAAAGGAATGAAGTACTCATTTATGCTATAATACAAATGAATCTTGAAAACAGTATGCTAAATGAAAGAACTCAGACACAAAAGTCACATGTAATAGGATTCCAGTTATATGAAACATTCATAATAGGCAAATCAATATAGACAGAAAGTAGATTAGTGGTTGTCAGTGGCCAGGGAGAGGTGGAAATAACTACTAAAGCCTACAGGGTTCTTTTCGAGGCAATGAAAATGTCCCAGAATTAGAGTGTGCTGGTTGCACAACTTTGTGAATATGCCAAAACCCACTGAACTGTACAATTAAAAAGGATGGATTTTACGGTATGTGAATATCTCAATAAAAATGTACATCTAATAAATAATGCCATCAATAATAAAGGTGTTCTAATTTTAGAGATATTAAAATATAAAAAAGAAAAGACATTTGTTTCACCAAAGCATTGTGAAATACATTATGACAGGTGTGTCTGCATCTGTGGAGAGTTCTTTGTAGGTGTTCCCTGTAGATGTAGGGGTTAGGAAAAGATGTCGGTATTGAAATTTCAATACCTCCCTAATTTTAAGGAGGACAAGAGGAACTTCGGGGACAAAGACCAAGCAACAGTCTTTATACAGCAGGGGCAAAATGATGTGGTTAGGCAACAGAGATGATATGGCAATAAGAATGATATGGGGATCAATACCACGAGGATTTAGAGAAACCGATTAGTTGAAGTTAAGATTTCCATAAATGAAATAGATGGGCAGTCCAGCTGAGGAGACCTGAAAACTCCAGAGGCCTAACCTGAGATGACACAACAGAGAGTAGTGATCCCTCACTCGATTTCCAGACTGGATTTCCTTCATAGATCCAGAACCCCTTGAATGAAGAAAAACTTACCTCCTCTTGAAGAAGGACTTTGTAATCACAGCAAAGGTGTTTACTATGTATCTTCTTCAACTCTGTTTTATTTCTTTTCCCTCCATTAAAACTTTGTCCCATTTCCCCATTTTATATTGCTATATTATTTCTACTTTATAAGCTGCTTAAAATCCTTTTTAAAACTATTGAGACTACAGAGTAAAAACTTGAAATACAGATATTGATTTTTTAATATGATTTCATATCTTTATTTTACAGGCATTTTTCTTTGAACTAGTAGTATTCACTTACCTATGGACTCTTTGAAGTGTGGACTTTCTTTAATTCTTTCAAAGAAATCTTTTAAATTCACCTCCTTATTATCTGTAAAGTCAAAATCAAGCATGCTGACATTAAAAACCTGATACTGTGAATTTGTACATAAAATAAATGTTCTAACTTAAAACACCTAAAATTCCATTCTACCTTATTTTCTATCTCAAATGACTGAAACTGTTTCAATATAATTTTTCATACTTTTAGAAACTATCCATTGAACAGTTAATGATCTCAATAGCTAATTTTTTTTTAGTTCTACTATATGTTGTCTAATTGAACATAAAAAAAAGAAAAAAACTTACATAACTTTTCAGTTCCTTATACATACTAAGGATCCTTTTATGATGCTTTACATTTATTAACCAAAATCTTTACAATAATTCTATAACATGGGTATGCTTGATATCTTTAAAAGATGAAAGCAAAGAGAAATTAAATAACTTGTCTAAGTCACAAAAGCCAGAAAGTGCTAGAGGATGTGGTATTGAACTGACGTAGCCTCAGGCCAGAGGTTAACTATTAGGACACACACACACTTGAAGTAAGACACAGTAATGTTACCACAGCAGAAAATATACAGCTATCAACTACATTAAGGAGACTTTAACTTACAACAAAATGGCAAGCTGGATAGCACAGAAATCATCACGCTACAAATCCCTAGAGATGCTGTATGAACTACAATATTCTATAAATGCATGACTAAGTTATAGGAAAAGTAAATAATAATAAGTTAAGTGGGCACAGAGATCAAGAGTAGAAAAGAGTGAGCCTACAGCTATTTGGGGATACATATCAGAACCCAAAGTGGCAAGGTGCTTGATTTAAATGCTCATGCATATTCATAAAAGAAAACTTGGGTCCATGCTACATGGAGAGTTTGAATTTAGATACCAAATAAAACTGGGATGCTTTGCAAATCAATCAATGTGATACAACACATTAATAAAAGAAAGAACAAGAACCTATGATCCTCAGCCATCAAAAGGAATGAGATCTTGCCATTTGCAACGACATGGATGGAACTGGAGGGTGTTATGCTGAGTGAAATAAATCAATCAGAGAAAGACATGTATCATATGACCTCACTGATATGAGGAATTCTTAATCTTAGGAAACAAACTGAGTGTTACTGGAGTGGTTGGGGGTGGGAGGGATGGGGTGGCTGGGTGATAGACATTGGGTAGGGTATGTGCTATGGTGAGCACTGTGAATTGTACAAGACTGATGAATCACGGATCTGTACTTCTGAAACAAATAATGCAATATATGTTAAGAAAAAAAAGAAGAAGATAGCAGGAGGGGAAGAATGAAGGGGAGTAAGTCGGAGGGGGAGACAAACCACTAGAGACGATGGACTCTGAAAAACAAACTGAGGGTTCGAGAGGGGAGGGGGGTGGGGGGATGGGTTAGCCTGGTGATGGGTATTAAAGAGGGCACATTCTGCGTGGAGCACTGGGTGTTATGTACAAACAATGAATCATGGAACACTACATCAAAAACTAATGATGTAATGTATGGTGATTAACATAACAATAAAAAATTATTAAAAAAAAAGAACCGATGATCCTCTCAATAGATGCAGAAAAAGCATTTGGCAAAGTACAGCATCCTTTCTTGATTAAAACTCTTCACAGTGTAAGGATAGAGAGTACATACCTCAATATCATAAGAGCCATCTATGAAAAACCCACAGCGAATATCATACTCAATGGGGAAAAACTGAGAGCTTTCCCCCTACAGTCAGGAACACAGCAGGGATGTCCACTGTCACCACTGCTGTTCAACATAGTACTAGAAGCCCTAGCCTCAGTATTCAAACAACAAAAAGAAATAAAAGTCATCCGAATCAGCAAAGAAGAAGTAAAACTCTCACTTTTTGCAGATGATATACTTTATGTGGAAAACCCAACAGACTCCACCCCAAAACTGCTAGAACTCAAACAGGAATTCAGTAAAGGGGCAGGATATAAAATCAATGCACAGAAATCAGTTGCATTTCTATATACCAACAACAAGACAGAAGAAAGAGAAATTAAGGAGTCGATCCCATTTACAACTGCACCCAAAACCATAAGATAACTAGGAATAAATCTAACCAAAGAGGCAAAGGATCTGTACTCAGAAAACTATAAAATACTCATGAAAGAAATTGAGGAAGACACAAAGAAATGGAAAAACACTATTTCATGCTCATGGATTGGAAGAACAAATATTGTGAAGATGTCAATGCTACCTAGAGCAATCTACACATTCAATGCAATCCCCCTCAAAATACCAACAACTTTTTCAAAGAAATGGAACAAATAATCCTAAAATTTGTATGGAACCAGAAAAGACTCCGAATAGCCAGAGGAATATCGAAAAAGAAAAGCAAAGCTGGCGGCATCACAATTCTGGACTTCCAGCTCTATTACAAAGCTGTCATCATCAAGACAGTATGGTACTGGCACAAAAACAGACACATAGATCAATGGAACAGAATAGAGAGCCCAGAAATGGACCCTCAACTCTATGGTCAACTCATCTTTGACAAAGCAGGAAAGAATGTCCAATGAAAAAAACACAGTCTCTTCAACAAATGGTGTTGGGCAAATTGGACAGCCACATGCAGAAGAATGAAACTGGACCATTTCCTTACACCACACACAAAAATAGACTCCAAATGGTTGAAAGACCTAAATGTGAGACAGGAGTCCATCAAAATCCTAGAGGAGAACACAGGCAGCAACCTCTTCGACCTCAGCCGCAGCAACTTCTTCCTAGAAACATCACCAAAGGTAAGGGAAGCAAGGGCAAAAATGAACTATTGGGACTTCATCAAGGTAAGAAGCTTTTGCACAGCAAAAGAAACAGTCCACAAAACCAAAAGACAACCGACAGAATGGGAGAAAATATTTGCAAATGACATATCAGATAAAGGGCTAGTATCCAAAATCTATTAAAAACTTACCAAACTCAACACCCAAAGAACAAATGATCCAATCAAGAAATGGGCAGAAGACATGAACAGACATTTTTCCAAAGAAGACTTCCAAATGGCCAACAGACACATGAAAAAGTGCTCAACATCGCTCGGCATCAGGGAAATCCAAATCAAAACCTCAATGAGATACCACCTCACACCCGTCAGAATGGCTAAAATTAACAAGTCAGGAAACGACAGATGTTGGCAGGGACGTGGAGAAAGGGGAACCCTCCTACACTGTTGGTGGGAATGCAAGCTGATGCAGCCACTCTGGAAAACAGTATGGAAGTTCCTCAAAAAGTTGAAAATAGAGCTACCTATGACCCAGCAATTACACTACTGGGTATTTACCCCAAAGATAAAATGTAGTGATCCAAAGGGGCATATATACCCTGAAATCTATAGCAGCAATGTCCACAGTAGCCAAACTATGGAAAGAGCCAAGATGTCCATCAACAGATGAATGCATAAAGAAGATGTGGTGTATATATATACAATGGAATATTATGCAGCCATCAAAAAAATTGAAATCTTGCCATTTGCAATGACGTGGATGGAACTGGAGGGTATTATGCTAAGCGAAATAAGTCAATCAGAGAAAGACAATTATCATATGATCTCACTGATATGGGGAATTTGAGAAACAAGTCAGAGGATCATAGGGAAGGGAGGGAAAAATGAAACAAGACAAAACCGGAGAGGGAGACAAACCATAAGAGACTCTTAGTCTCAGGAAACAAACCGAGAGTTGCTGGAGTGGAGGGGGGTGAGAGGGATGGGGTGGCTGGATGATGGACATTGGGGAGGGTGGGTAGTATGGTGAGTGCTGTGAATTGCATAAGACTGATGAGTCACAGACCTGTACCCCTGAAACAAATAATACATTATATGTTAATAAAAAAAAAAAAACTGGGATGCTTAAAGAAGTTCAATCCAGTGAAAGGGAGATTAAAACACTGTATTCACAGCCGCAGGTAAACAACAAGGAGACCTAAATCTTCCTAATTCTGAGAGGCAGTGGGGAAAAAAAATCTCCTGTGAAGAATCTCTTGCATCTCTTGTGGGTTTGGAGTCTAAATTTATGCTGCTCTCATGATATGAGAAACCCCAGGTCAAAACATATAAATTGACTGAGGTCAATAATAATCTAGGGTACCTGGCAAAGGCAATAACCAAACTGTGCTGGGGAGGTATTCTTAAATCCAGACTCATGGGATTCCCATAGAAAAAACAAGCTGGTTAAGATAAGCCCCAAATAAAAAGCCACCTAAAACCAGTGAAACTCATCGGCTTCTAAAAGTATTCCCACATGATTTGACACTTAAGAGTGAATATATAATAGGAAAGGAGATCAAGTACATATTACATGAAGTTAAAAATGGAAAACACAGATAAATATATGCCCACTTGGAAACAATGACCAAAAATAAATAACTGTTCTTCTAAAATGTAGTGAAACTTTGGGTATTTCCTCTGGTTAAAAAACAGAATGAGACAAGTACTATAAAAGGACAGATGAAGGTAGATCCCCTCTGAAGAAAGACTGCATATCAAAATGAAGCAGCTGGTATCATGTCTGTTTTAACACAATGGTATTTTCCCACCCATGCTTATAAGAAATGAATGGTAATTATCTAAACAAGCATACATATCCAGATAAGTATGAACAGATAGATATGGTCAATAAATATTTAAATTAGAAGACTATTTTGGCTCTAATTTGTATCAACCTAAGTCTCCAGTGTGACTACCCTTAGCATTTTACCCACATATATATGCTTTAAGACTATTTCTCATAAACAGGGAAAAATGAAAAGAATTTCAAACCAAAAAAATGCTCACCACTGATGTCACAACATTTAAGGGCTTCACTGATGTCCTCCTCAGTCAAATTAACATTCAAACTTTCCAGGGCACGTTCCAAGTTAGGTATACCAATCTTGCCATTATCAACACTTGACAAGATACGAGCAGCTTCTTTAATCTCTACAAAGATAAATAAATATATACAAGATACTATTGTTTTAAAAAGTGCAAAATATTTTGTCCGAAGTCCATTATAGGTGAACAATCAAATTAAGTATATATATTTAACTAAAATCTCTGTAGAAAAAAAGTAAAATATTTTCTATTTAAAACTAACAGCCGGGGCGCCTGGGTGGCTCAGTCATTAAACATCTGCCTTCGACTCAGGTCATCCCAGGGTCCTGGGATCGAGCCCCACATCGGGCTCCTTCCTCACTGGGAAACCTGCTTCTCTCTCTCCCATGCCCCCTGCTGTGTTCCCTCTCTCGCTGTGTCTCTGTCTAATAAACAAATAAAATCTTTAAAAAAAAAAAAGCCAAGATATGGAAGTATCTCAAGTGTCCATTAGTAGGTGAATGAATAAAGATGTAGTATATTGTGGAATATGACACAGCCATGAAAAAGAATGAGTTTTGTTGTTTGTTGATTTTTTTTTTTTTTTTTTGCTATTTTGCCAACATGGATGGACCTAAAGGGTATTATGCTAAGTGAAATACGTCAGACTGAGAAAAACAAATACCATATGATTGTACTCATATGTTGAAGCTCAAAAACAAAACAAATAAAAAAACAAACAAAAAGCAGAATCAGGGGGTGCCTGAGTGGCTCACTTGGTTAAGCATCTGCCTTAAGCTCGGGTCATGATCCCAGGGTCCTGGGATCGAGCCCCGTGTAGAGTTCCTTGCTCAGCGGGGAACATGCTTCTCCCTTTCCCTCTGCTGTTCCCCCTGCTTGTGCTCTCTCTCTCTGTCAAATAAATAAATAAAATCTTAAAAAAAAAAAAAGCAGAATCAGACCTATCAATATAGAGAACAAACTGATAATGTCCAGAGAGAAGGGGGGGTAGGATGGGCAAAATGGGTGAAGGGGAGTAGGAGAGACAGGCTTCCAGTTATGTAATGAATATGTCATGGCACAGTGTAGGGAATATAGTCAATGATATTGTAATCGCTTTGTATGGTGACCGATGGTAGTTACATTTGTGGTGAGCATGGCATAATGTATAAAGTTGAATCACTATGTTGTACACCTGAAGCAAATATAACATTGTATGTTCACTATACTCAAATAAAAAATTTTTAATGAAAAATTATATTATTTTGATATTAATGAATTAAGATGACTTAAGTTATTTAATATTTTTATTACTTTATTTTTTTCTAAGTAAGCTCTATACCCAACATGGGACTTGAACTCCTGACTCTGAGATCAAGAGTCACATGCTCTACTGACTGAGCTAGCCAGATGCCCTTATTTTTGTTACTTTATACGGTAAAAATACTGAGCATTTCTAGTATCATTTAAAAAATATGAATGGGTACTTATAATATGAAATAAATGCTATGAATGAGACACGGTTTAATGAAAGCTTATAACAAAGGAAGCTGACCTAGACTAGCAGATAATGATAGGCTCCCTAGAGGAACCTGACACGCATCTGAAAGATGAGTAAACATTAACTAGGCAAAGAGGGTCAGGGAAAAATATTCCAGGAAATAAAATATGCAAAAGCTTTCTGGTGGGAGGAAAAGAGAGATCTAAGGAAATGAAAGAAAGCCAACGTATCTGAAATTATAGAAAATAAGGGTAATGGTACAAAATTGTGCTAGAGGACTAGGACATGTAGGATTTTGATCTTTATCTAACAGCAATGGAAAATGTTTAAAGAGTTATAAATAGGGAGACATAACATGATCAGATTACTTTTTTGAAAAAAATATTACTCTGGCTGGAGTGGGAAAAATTGACTAGGAATCCACTGGCACCTGGCAATGATCCTAAAAAATAACTCTTTTATAGGGAATGCTTTCATATATATATACAATATATAAAATATATATAAATAGTGTATAAAAAGTGTATATATATTTTATATATATATTTTATATATATATAAAGTTCTTACCATCTGCTTTTGGTAGTCTCAGATTTGAAGACAAAGCTTCTTTCCTAAAATCTGCAAATTTAGAGGGAGAGAGATTATGCCATAAGGAACAGCATCCTGATTTTATCCAGTTTGAAAGAAAGCCAATGGATAGATTACTTCATTTCTCAGTAACATTTCTCATTGACTATTCCCTTTTTCTCAAAATCTTCCACTGGCTTCCAGAATATTATTCTCTACTCATCTTCCTCTTACTTCTTAGACTCCATGGATTTGTCAACCTCCACCAAGCTCCTTAAATGTGACTGAGATTCTAATGTCACAAATGTTCCCTTTCTCCCTAAGAGGGCAGGTTAATGCCCAGGCCCATATATTCAGTAAAATACTTAATTATTAGTCTGAATTGTCCTTCTCTAGTTCTGCTTGCCTACCTATATATCTAGTCCTGGAGCTTTTCCTTAGGACAAGTTGCAGTTACACCCTTCATCCTATACACTTTCTACAAAAATGCAAATTGCTATAGAGATCTATTTGAGAGACAAGTGATAGAAATAAAATATGTCCATTTGCATAGATGGACCATATTACAGTCAGAGAGCAGTTTAGAACAACTCAGAACTAGTCCAGGTATTACCTTAAAACAAAAGGAGGTTAGAATAAAAATACATTCTATTTATCTTTTTTTTTTTTTTTACTTGTTCTAAGCAGGATTAAAAACAACAACAACAATAACTAACCTATTAAAAAGTACTTTCAAAATAGGTTTGGCAATTTTATAATTCTAAAACAGGATTTCTCAACCTCAGCAAAATTACATTTGGGTCCAGATAATTGTTTGGGGGCGATACTGTCCCATACATTATAGGATGGTTAGCAGCATCCCTTGCCTCTACTCACTAGATGCTAGCAACCCTCCCCCATCAGTTTTGACAATCTAAACTGTCTTCACACATTGCCAGTTGTTCCCTGAGAGGCAGATCTGATCTTATTTTTTACCTGAAGCTAAATTTAAGGCAAGAAATGGCTTTCCAAATAAGGATATATCCCAGCAGAGAATATAGAGAGGTCAGGAAAATTCTTTGTAAATAGATCAAAGAGCAGCTATATATGAGTGTTATATAGACAAATGTTCTAATTCTTCCAACGATAACTTGCACTTTTCAAAGGGCTTTCACCTAAAAAATAAAAAGCTTAGAAAACTATTAAGACCTCTCTAGGGGGGCGGAGCAAGATGGCGGAGGAGTAGGAGACCTAGATTTCTTCTGGTCTCAGGAATTCAGCTGAATAGGGATCAAACCATTCTGAACACCTACAAACTCAACAGGAGATCAAAGAGGAGAGTAGCAACAACTCTCTGAACAGAGAAGCGACCACTTTCTGGAAGGTAGGACGTGCGGAGAAGTGAATCCGAGGCGATATTCGGGAGGATAGACGGCGGGGGAGGGGCCTCCGCCGGCCGCTTCTGGCAAGTGCTAGAGCCCGGAGCACAAAATTGGACCTTTTAGAAGTCGGCTCCGCTGAGGGATGTCGCTCCAGTGGCTAAGCGGGGGTGGAACCCTCATGGGACAGTGGGGTCGCAGGACCCTTGGGGTCACAGAAAGACCGGGGGAGCCTGAGTGCACCAGAGCTCCCAGGTATCGGAGCGGGGAAGCCAGCTGCAGAGACAGAGCTGAGGCGCGGGCTCTCAGCTTGGGGTTGCCATAAACTGTGATCCACAGCAGGGACCCAACAGGCGGCAGATCCGGGGAGACTCCTCTTCCTTCCCGGGGAGGAGCGGCGCGGGAACGCACCGCAGGGATCTGCTGGGTTTGGAGACTCCACACGGGGTCGGGTGCCACAGATACAAACGCTGGGTCACAGGCCGGGTGAGCACGGAGTGCGGCCGGAGACCAGGGACAAGGGAGTGACTGCTTTTCTCTGGGGGCGCACTGAGGAGCGGGGCCCTGAGTTCTCAGCTCCTCCGGGTGGAGATTGGGAGGCCACCATTTTTGCCCTGGTCCTCCAAGGCTGTACAGAGAGCTTGCAAGGAACAAAAGCTCCTGAGATCAAACCTGGGCAGCTTGCTTAGCCCAGACCGACAAGGGCGGGGCAATTCAGCCTCCGGCAAAGACATTTGGAAACCACAGCAACAGGCCCCTCCCCCAGAAGATCAGCATGAACAGCCAGCAAGCCAAGACCAAGTTTACTGATCAAGGAGAACGGGAGAACTCCAGCGCTAGGGGAATACTGCACATAGAATTCATGGCTTTTTTTTTTACCATGATTCATTAGTTCATCAAAGTTAATTTTTGTTAACTGTTTCTTTTTCTTTTTCCCTTTTTCAACCAACATCTTAACAATCTCTTTTAAAAAAAAAAACATTTTTTATTTTTCATTTTTAGAGTCATATTTTATCCCTTCATAGTAGTTACCCTTATTTTTGGCATATATATATAAGTTGTTCTCTCTTTAAAATTTTGAGATACAGTTTCTTCTAACAGATAAAAATATACCCTAAATCACTAGTGTATGGCTCTGTTCTAGTCTCCTGCCTGATCACATTCTCTCCCTTTTTTCTTTCTTTCTTTTTTTTTTAAATCTTCTTTCTTTTTTCAAACAACTTCTTATCTTATCAAGTCCTTTTATAAAATCTATTATAATTTTCATCTTTACAGTCATCTTCTATCCCTTCATTGTATCAACCCTTATTTTGTACATATATGTCTTTCTTCCTTTAAAATTTTAGGAGGCACTTTTTTCTAACAGACCAAAATACGCCCAAAATCTAGTGTGTGGCACTGATCTATGCACTAGCCTGATCATATTTGATCACATTCTGCTTTTTTTGTATTGTTCTGTTTTGTTTTTATCTTTTTTTTTTCTCTTTCTTTTTTCTTTCTTTCCCTTTCTTTTCCCCTGGTTTCAGGTCTTTTCTGATTTGTATACAGTATATTTGCTGGGGACGTTGTAAACCTGTTAGCATTTTGTTCTCTCATTCATCTGTTCTCCTCTGGACAAAATGACAAGACGAAAAAAATCACCTCAGCAAAAAGAACAAGAGGTAGTACCGTCAGCCAGGGACCTACTCAATACGGACATTAGTACAATGTCGGACCTAGAGTTCAGAATCATGACTTTAAAGATACTAGCTGGGCTTGAAGAAAGCGTGGAAGTTATTAGCGAAACCCTTTCTGGAGAAATAAAAGAACTAAAATCTAACCAAGTCGAAATCAAAAAGGCTATTGATGAGGTGCAATCAAAAATGGGGGCACTAACTGCTAGGATAAATGAGGCAGAAGAGAGAATCAGTGATATAGAAGACCAAATGATGGAAAGTAAAGAGGCTGAGAAAAAGAGGGAGAAACAACTACAGGATCACGAGGGCAGAATTCGAGAGATAAGTGATTCGATAAGACGAAACAACATTAGAATAATTGGGATCCCAGAAGAAGAAGAGAGAGAGAGGGGGGCAGAAGGTATATTGGAGCAAATAATAGCAGAGAACTTCCCTAATGTGAGGAAGGAAACAGGCATCAAAATCCAGGAGGCACAGAGAACCCCTCTCAAAATCAATAAAAATAGGTCAACACCCCAACATCTAATAGTAAAACTTACGAGTCTCAGAGACAAAGAGAAAATCCTGAAAGCAGCTCGGGAGAAGAGATATGTAACCTACAATGGTAAAAATATTAGATTGGCAACAGACCTATCCACAGAGACCTGGCAGGCCAGAAAGGACTGGCAAGATATCTTCAGAGCACTAAACGAGAAAAATATGCAGCCAAGAATACTATATCCAGCTAGGCTGTCATTGAAAATAGAAGGAGAGATAAAAAGCTTCCAGAACAAACAAAAACTAAAGGAATTTGCAAACATGAAACCAGCCCTCCAAGAAATATTGAAAGGGGTCCTCTAAGCAGAGAGAGCCTAAAAGCAGCAAAGATCAGAAAGGAACACAGACAACACACAGTAACAGTCACCTTACAGGCAATACAATGGCACTAAATTCATACCTTTCAATAGTTACCCTGAATGTAAATGGGCTCAATGCCCCAATCAAAAGACACAGGCTATCAGATTGGATTAAAAAACAAGACCCATCCATATCCTGTCTGCAAGAGACTCATTTTAGACCCAAAGACACCCCCAGATTGAAAGTGAGGGGGTGGAAAACAATTTACCATGCTAATGGACACCAAAAGAAAGCTGGGGTGGCAATCCTTATATCAGACAAACTAGATTTTAAACCAAAGACTGTAATAAGAGATGAGGAAGGACACTATATTCTACTTAAAGGTTCTATCCAACAAGAAGATCTAACAATTGTAAATATCTATGCCCCGAACATGGGAGCAGCCAATTATATAAGGCAATTAATAACAAAAGCAAAGAAACACATTGACAACAATACAATAATAGTGGGGGACTTTAACACCCCCCTGACTGAAATGGACAGATCAACTAAGCAAAAGATCAACAAGGAAATAAAGACTTTAAATGACACACTGGACCAAATGGACTTCACAGACATATTCAGAACATTCCATCCCAAAGCAACGGAATACACATTCTTCTCTAGTGCCCATGGAACATTCTCCAGAATAGATCACATCCTAGGTCACAAATCAGGTCTAAACCGGTACCAAAAGATTGGGATCATTCCCTGCATTTTTCAGACCACAATGCTTTGAAACTAGAACTCAATCACAAGAGGAAAGTCGGAAACAACTCAAATACATGGAGGCTAAAGAGCATCCTACTAAAGAATGAATGGGTCAACCAGGAAATTAAAGAAGAATTAAAAAAATTCATGGAAACCAATGAAAATGAAAACACAACTGTCCAAAATCTTTGGGATACAGCAAAGGCAGTCCTGAGAGGAAAGTATATAGCAATACAAGCCTTTCTCAAGAAACAAGAAAGGTCTCAAATACACAATCTAACCCTACACCTAAAGGAGCTGGAGAAAGAACAGCAAATAAAGCCTAAACCCAGCAGGAGAAGAGAAATCATAAAGATCAGAGCAGAAATCAATGAAATAGAAATCAAAAGAACAGTAGAACAGATCAACAAAACTAGGAGCTGGTTCTTTGAAAGAATTAACAAGATTGATAAACCCCTGGCCAGACTGATCAAAAAGAAAAGAGAAATGACCCAAATCAACAAAATCATGAATGAAAGAGGAGAGATCACAACCAACACCAAAGAAATACAAACAATTATAAGAACATATTATGAGCAACTCTATGCCAGCAAATTAGATAACCTGGAAGAAATGGGTGCATTCCTAGAGATGTATCAACTACCAAAACTGAACCAGGAAGAAATAGAAAACCTGAACAGACCTATAACCACTAATGAAATTGAAGCAGTCATCAAAAATCTCCCAACAAACAAAAGCCCAGGGCCAGATGGCTTCCCAGGGGAATTCTAGCAGACATTTAAAGAAGAATTAATACCTATTCTCCTGAAACTGTTCCAAAAAATAGAAATGGAAGGAAAACTTCCAAATTCATTTTATGAGGCCACCATTACCTTGATCCCAAAACCAGACAAAGATCCCATCAAAAAGGAGAATTACAGACCAATATCCTTGATGAACATGGATGCAAAAATTCTCACCAAAATACTAGCCAATAGGATCCAACATTACATTAAAAGGATTATTCACCACGACCAAGTGGGATTTATCCCTGGGCTGCAAGGTTGGTTCAACATCCGCAAATCAATCAACGTGATACAATACATTAACAAAAGAAAGAACAAGAATCATATGATCCTCTCAATAGATGCAGAAACAGCATTTGACAAAGTACAGCATCCTTTCTTGATCAAAACTCTTCAGAGTATAGGGATACAGGGTACATACCTCAATATCATAAAAGCCATCTATGAAAAACCTACAGCGAATATCATTCTCAATGGGGAAAAGCTGAGAGCTTTTCCCCTAAGGTCAGGAACGCGGCAGGGATGTCCACTCTCACCACTGCTATTCAACATAGTATTTGAAGTCCTAGCCACAGCAATCAGACAACAAAAAGAAATCAAAGGCATCCAAATCGGCAAAGAGGAAGTCAAACTCTCACTCTTTGCAGATGATATGATACTTTATGTGGAAAACCCAAAAGACTCCACCCCAAAACTGCTAGAACTCATACAGGAATTCAGTCAAGTAGCAGGATATAAAATCAATGCACAGAAATCAGTGGCATTCCTATACACCAACAACAAGACAGAAGAGAGACAAATCAAGGAGTCAATCCCATTCACAATTGCACCCAAAACCATAAGATATCTAGGAATAAATTTAACCAAAGAGGCAAAGGATCTGTACTCAGAAAACTATAAAATACTCATGAAAGAAATTGAAGAAGACACAAAGAAATGGAAAAACGTTCCATGCTCATGGATTGGAAGAACCAACATTGTGAAGATGTCAATGCTACCTAGAGCAATCTGCACATTCAATGCAATCCCCACCAAAATACCAACCACTTTTTTCAAAGAAATGGAACAAATAATCCTAAAATTTGTATGGAACCAGAAGAGACCCCGAATAGCCAGAGGAATATTGAAAAAGAAAAGCAAAGCTGGTGGCATCACAATCCCGGACTTCCAGCTCTATTACAAAGCTGTCCTCATCAAGACAGTATGGTACTGGCACAAAAACAGACACATAGATCAATGGAACAGAATCGAGAGCCCAGAAATGGACCCTCAACTCTGTGGTCAACTTATCTTTGACAAAGCAGGAAAGAATGTCCAGTGGAAAAATGACAGTCTCTTCAACAATTGGTGTTGGAAAAATTGGACAGCCACATGCAGAAGAATGAAACTGGACCATTTCCTTACACCACACACAAAAATAGTCTCCAAATGGTTGAAAGACCTAAACGTGAGACAGGAGTCCATCCAAATCCTAAAGGAGAACACAGGTAGCAACCTCTTCGACCTCAGCCGCAGGAAGTTCTTCCTAGAAACATCACCAAAGGTACAGGAAGCCAGGGCAAAAATGAACTTTTGGGACTTCATCAAGATAAAAAGCTTTTGCACAGCAAAAGAAACAGTCCACAAAACCAAAAGACAACCGACAGAATGGGAGAAAATATTTGCAAATGACATATCAGATAAAGGGCTAGTATCCAAAATCTATAAAGAACTTATCAAACTCAACACCCAAAGAACAAATGATCCAATCAAGAAATGGGCAGAAGACATGAACAGACATTTTTCCAAAGAAGACTTCCAAATGGCCAACAGACACATGAAAAAGTGCTCAACATCGCTCGGCATCAGGGAAATCCAAATCAAAACCTCAATGAGATACCACCTCACACCCGTCAGAATGGCTAAAATTAACAAGTCAGGAAACGACAGATGTTGGCAGGGACGTGGAGAAAGGGGAACCCTCCTACACTGTTGGTGGGAATGCAAGCTGATGCAGCCACTCTGGAAAACAGTATGGAAGTTCCTCAAAAAGTTGAAAATAGAGCTACCTATGACCCAGCAATTACACTACTGGGTATTTACCCCAAAGATAAAATGTAGTGATCCAAAGGGGCATATATACCCTGAAATCTATAGCAGCAATGTCCACAGTAGCCAAACTATGGAAAGAGCCAAGATGTCCATCAACAGATGAATGCATAAAGAAGATGTGGTGTATATATATACAATGGAATATTATGCAGCCATCAAAAAAATTGAAATCTTGCCATTTGCAATGACGTGGATGGAACTGGAGGGTATTATGCTAAGCGAAATAAGTCAATCAGAGAAAGACAATTATCATATGATCTCACTGATATGGGGAATTTGAGAAACAAGTCAGAGGATCATAGGGAAGGGAGGGAAAAATGAAACAAGACAAAACCGGAGAGGGAGACAAACCATAAGAGACTCTTAGTCTCAGGAAACAAACCGAGAGTTGCTGGAGTGGAGGGGGGTGAGAGGGATGGGGTGGCTGGATGATGGACATTGGGGAGGGTGGGTAGTATGGTGAGTGCTGTGAATTGCATAAGACTGATGAGTCACAGACCTGTACCCCTGAAACAAATAATACATTATATGTTAATAAAAAAAAAAAAACTGGGATGCTTAAAGAAGTTCAATCCAGTGAAAGGGAGATTAAAACACTGTATTCACAGCCGCAGGTAAACAACAAGGAGACCTAAATCTTCCTAATTCTGAGAGGCAGTGGGGAAAAAAAATCTCCTGTGAAGAATCTCTTGCATCTCTTGTGGGTTTGGAGTCTAAATTTATGCTGCTCTCATGATATGAGAAACCCCAGGTCAAAACATATAAATTGACTGAGGTCAATAATAATCTAGGGTACCTGGCAAAGGCAATAACCAAACTGTGCTGGGGAGGTATTCTTAAATCCAGACTCATGGGATTCCCATAGAAAAAACAAGCTGGTTAAGATAAGCCCCAAATAAAAAGCCACCTAAAACCAGTGAAACTCATCGGCTTCTAAAAGTATTCCCACATGATTTGACACTTAAGAGTGAATATATAATAGGAAAGGAGATCAAGTACATATTACATGAAGTTAAAAATGGAAAACACAGATAAATATATGCCCACTTGGAAACAATGACCAAAAATAAATAACTGTTCTTCTAAAATGTAGTGAAACTTTGGGTATTTCCTCTGGTTAAAAAACAGAATGAGACAAGTACTATAAAAGGACAGATGAAGGTAGATCCCCTCTGAAGAAAGACTGCATATCAAAATGAAGCAGCTGGTATCATGTCTGTTTTAACACAATGGTATTTTCCCACCCATGCTTATAAGAAATGAATGGTAATTATCTAAACAAGCATACATATCCAGATAAGTATGAACAGATAGATATGGTCAATAAATATTTAAATTAGAAGACTATTTTGGCTCTAATTTGTATCAACCTAAGTCTCCAGTGTGACTACCCTTAGCATTTTACCCACATATATATGCTTTAAGACTATTTCTCATAAACAGGGAAAAATGAAAAGAATTTCAAACCAAAAAAATGCTCACCACTGATGTCACAACATTTAAGGGCTTCACTGATGTCCTCCTCAGTCAAATTAACATTCAAACTTTCCAGGGCACGTTCCAAGTTAGGTATACCAATCTTGCCATTATCAACACTTGACAAGATACGAGCAGCTTCTTTAATCTCTACAAAGATAAATAAATATATACAAGATACTATTGTTTTAAAAAGTGCAAAATATTTTGTCCGAAGTCCATTATAGGTGAACAATCAAATTAAGTATATATATTTAACTAAAATCTCTGTAGAAAAAAAGTAAAATATTTTCTATTTAAAACTAACAGCCGGGGCGCCTGGGTGGCTCAGTCATTAAACATCTGCCTTCGACTCAGGTCATCCCAGGGTCCTGGGATCGAGCCCCACATCGGGCTCCTTCCTCACTGGGAAACCTGCTTCTCTCTCTCCCATGCCCCCTGCTGTGTTCCCTCTCTCGCTGTGTCTCTGTCTAATAAACAAATAAAATCTTTAAAAAAAAAAAAGCCAAGATATGGAAGTATCTCAAGTGTCCATTAGTAGGTGAATGAATAAAGATGTAGTATATTGTGGAATATGACACAGCCATGAAAAAGAATGAGTTTTGTTGTTTGTTGATTTTTTTTTTTTTTTTTTGCTATTTTGCCAACATGGATGGACCTAAAGGGTATTATGCTAAGTGAAATACGTCAGACTGAGAAAAACAAATACCATATGATTGTACTCATATGTTGAAGCTCAAAAACAAAACAAATAAAAAAACAAACAAAAAGCAGAATCAGGGGGTGCCTGAGTGGCTCACTTGGTTAAGCATCTGCCTTAAGCTCGGGTCATGATCCCAGGGTCCTGGGATCGAGCCCCGTGTAGAGTTCCTTGCTCAGCGGGGAACATGCTTCTCCCTTTCCCTCTGCTGTTCCCCCTGCTTGTGCTCTCTCTCTCTGTCAAATAAATAAATAAAATCTTAAAAAAAAAAAAAGCAGAATCAGAC
The DNA here is from genome assembly GCF_037043125.1 of Eumetopias jubatus. Taxonomy (NCBI): domain Eukaryota; kingdom Metazoa; phylum Chordata; class Mammalia; order Carnivora; family Otariidae; genus Eumetopias; species Eumetopias jubatus. The sequence goes on from NW_028274816.1 coordinate 97,365,960, forward strand.
CTATCAATATAGAGAACAAACTGATAATGTCCAGAGAGAAGGGGGGGTAGGATGGGCAAAATGGGTGAAGGGGAGTAGGAGAGACAGGCTTCCAGTTATGTAATGAATATGTCATGGCACAGTGTAGGGAATATAGTCAATGATATTGTAATCGCTTTGTATGGTGACCGATGGTAGTTACATTTGTGGTGAGCATGGCATAATGTATAAAGTTGAATCACTATGTTGTACACCTGAAGCAAATATAACATTGTATGTTCACTATACTCAAATAAAAAATTTTTAATGAAAAATTATATTATTTTGATATTAATGAATTAAGATGACTTAAGTTATTTAATATTTTTATTACTTTATTTTTTTCTAAGTAAGCTCTATACCCAACATGGGACTTGAACTCCTGACTCTGAGATCAAGAGTCACATGCTCTACTGACTGAGCTAGCCAGATGCCCTTATTTTTGTTACTTTATACGGTAAAAATACTGAGCATTTCTAGTATCATTTAAAAAATATGAATGGGTACTTATAATATGAAATAAATGCTATGAATGAGACACGGTTTAATGAAAGCTTATAACAAAGGAAGCTGACCTAGACTAGCAGATAATGATAGGCTCCCTAGAGGAACCTGACACGCATCTGAAAGATGAGTAAACATTAACTAGGCAAAGAGGGTCAGGGAAAAATATTCCAGGAAATAAAATATGCAAAAGCTTTCTGGTGGGAGGAAAAGAGAGATCTAAGGAAATGAAAGAAAGCCAACGTATCTGAAATTATAGAAAATAAGGGTAATGGTACAAAATTGTGCTAGAGGACTAGGACATGTAGGATTTTGATCTTTATCTAACAGCAATGGAAAATGTTTAAAGAGTTATAAATAGGGAGACATAACATGATCAGATTACTTTTTTGAAAAAAATATTACTCTGGCTGGAGTGGGAAAAATTGACTAGGAATCCACTGGCACCTGGCAATGATCCTAAAAAATAACTCTTTTATAGGGAATGCTTTCATATATATATACAATATATAAAATATATATAAATAGTGTATAAAAAGTGTATATATATTTTATATATATATTTTATATATATATAAAGTTCTTACCATCTGCTTTTGGTAGTCTCAGATTTGAAGACAAAGCTTCTTTCCTAAAATCTGCAAATTTAGAGGGAGAGAGATTATGCCATAAGGAACAGCATCCTGATTTTATCCAGTTTGAAAGAAAGCCAATGGATAGATTACTTCATTTCTCAGTAACATTTCTCATTGACTATTCCCTTTTTCTCAAAATCTTCCACTGGCTTCCAGAATATTATTCTCTACTCATCTTCCTCTTACTTCTTAGACTCCATGGATTTGTCAACCTCCACCAAGCTCCTTAAATGTGACTGAGATTCTAATGTCACAAATGTTCCCTTTCTCCCTAAGAGGGCAGGTTAATGCCCAGGCCCATATATTCAGTAAAATACTTAATTATTAGTCTGAATTGTCCTTCTCTAGTTCTGCTTGCCTACCTATATATCTAGTCCTGGAGCTTTTCCTTAGGACAAGTTGCAGTTACACCCTTCATCCTATACACTTTCTACAAAAATGCAAATTGCTATAGAGATCTATTTGAGAGACAAGTGATAGAAATAAAATATGTCCATTTGCATAGATGGACCATATTACAGTCAGAGAGCAGTTTAGAACAACTCAGAACTAGTCCAGGTATTACCTTAAAACAAAAGGAGGTTAGAATAAAAATACATTCTATTTATCTTTTTTTTTTTTTTTACTTGTTCTAAGCAGGATTAAAAACAACAACAACAATAACTAACCTATTAAAAAGTACTTTCAAAATAGGTTTGGCAATTTTATAATTCTAAAACAGGATTTCTCAACCTCAGCAAAATTACATTTGGGTCCAGATAATTGTTTGGGGGCGATACTGTCCCATACATTATAGGATGGTTAGCAGCATCCCTTGCCTCTACTCACTAGATGCTAGCAACCCTCCCCCATCAGTTTTGACAATCTAAACTGTCTTCACACATTGCCAGTTGTTCCCTGAGAGGCAGATCTGATCTTATTTTTTACCTGAAGCTAAATTTAAGGCAAGAAATGGCTTTCCAAATAAGGATATATCCCAGCAGAGAATATAGAGAGGTCAGGAAAATTCTTTGTAAATAGATCAAAGAGCAGCTATATATGAGTGTTATATAGACAAATGTTCTAATTCTTCCAACGATAACTTGCACTTTTCAAAGGGCTTTCACCTAAAAAATAAAAAGCTTAGAAAACTATTAAGACCTCTCTAGGGGGGCGGAGCAAGATGGCGGAGGAGTAGGAGACCTAGATTTCTTCTGGTCTCAGGAATTCAGCTGAATAGGGATCAAACCATTCTGAACACCTACAAACTCAACAGGAGATCAAAGAGGAGAGTAGCAACAACTCTCTGAACAGAGAAGCGACCACTTTCTGGAAGGTAGGACGTGCGGAGAAGTGAATCCGAGGCGATATTCGGGAGGATAGACGGCGGGGGAGGGGCCTCCGCCGGCCGCTTCTGGCAAGTGCTAGAGCCCGGAGCACAAAATTGGACCTTTTAGAAGTCGGCTCCGCTGAGGGATGTCGCTCCAGTGGCTAAGCGGGGGTGGAACCCTCATGGGACAGTGGGGTCGCAGGACCCTTGGGGTCACAGAAAGACCGGGGGAGCCTGAGTGCACCAGAGCTCCCAGGTATCGGAGCGGGGAAGCCGGCTGCAGAGACAGAGCTGAGGCGCGGGCTCTCAGCTTGGGGTTGCCATAAACTGTGATCCACAGCAGGGACCCAACAGGCGGCAGATCCGGGGAGACTCCTCTTCCTTCCCGGGGAGGAGCGGCGCGGGAACGCACCGCAGGGATCTGCTGGGTTTGGAGACTCCACACGGGGTCGGGTGCCACAGATACAAACGCTGGGTCACAGGCCGGGTGAGCACGGAGTGCGGCCGGAGACCAGGGACAAGGGAGTGACTGCTTTTCTCTGGGGGCGCACTGAGGAGCGGGGCCCTGAGTTCTCAGCTCCTCCGGGTGGAGATTGGGAGGCCACCATTTTTGCCCTGGTCCTCCAAGGCTGTACAGAGAGCTTGCAAGGAACAAAAGCTCCTGAGATCAAACCTGGGCAGCTTGCTTAGCCCAGACCGACAAGGGCGGGGCAATTCAGCCTCCGGCAAAGACATTTGGAAACCACAGCAACAGGCCCCTCCCCCAGAAGATCAGCATGAACAGCCAGCAAGCCAAGACCAAGTTTACTGATCAAGGAGAACGGGAGAACTCCAGCGCTAGGGGAATACTGCACATAGAATTCATGGCTTTTTTTTTTACCATGATTCATTAGTTCATCAAAGTTAATTTTTGTTAACTGTTTCTTTTTCTTTTTCCCTTTTTCAACCAACATCTTAACAATCTCTTTTAAAAAAAAAAACATTTTTTATTTTTCATTTTTAGAGTCATATTTTATCCCTTCATAGTAGTTACCCTTATTTTTGGCATATATATATAAGTTGTTCTCTCTTTAAAATTTTGAGATACAGTTTCTTCTAACAGATAAAAATATACCCTAAATCACTAGTGTATGGCTCTGTTCTAGTCTCCTGCCTGATCACATTCTCTCCCTTTTTTCTTTCTTTCTTTTTTTTTTAAATCTTCTTTCTTTTTTCAAACAACTTCTTATCTTATCAAGTCCTTTTATAAAATCTATTATAATTTTCATCTTTACAGTCATCTTCTATCCCTTCATTGTATCAACCCTTATTTTGTACATATATGTCTTTCTTCCTTTAAAATTTTAGGAGGCACTTTTTTCTAACAGACCAAAATACGCCCAAAATCTAGTGTGTGGCACTGATCTATGCACTAGCCTGATCATATTTGATCACATTCTGCTTTTTTTGTATTGTTCTGTTTTGTTTTTATCTTTTTTTTTTCTCTTTCTTTTTTCTTTCTTTCCCTTTCTTTTCCCCTGGTTTCAGGTCTTTTCTGATTTGTATACAGTATATTTGCTGGGGACGTTGTAAACCTGTTAGCATTTTGTTCTCTCATTCATCTGTTCTCCTCTGGACAAAATGACAAGACGAAAAAAATCACCTCAGCAAAAAGAACAAGAGGTAGTACCGTCAGCCAGGGACCTACTCAATACGGACATTAGTACAATGTCGGACCTAGAGTTCAGAATCATGACTTTAAAGATACTAGCTGGGCTTGAAGAAAGCGTGGAAGTTATTAGCGAAACCCTTTCTGGAGAAATAAAAGAACTAAAATCTAACCAAGTCGAAATCAAAAAGGCTATTGATGAGGTGCAATCAAAAATGGGGGCACTAACTGCTAGGATAAATGAGGCAGAAGAGAGAATCAGTGATATAGAAGACCAAATGATGGAAAGTAAAGAGGCTGAGAAAAAGAGGGAGAAACAACTACAGGATCACGAGGGCAGAATTCGAGAGATAAGTGATTCGATAAGACGAAACAACATTAGAATAATTGGGATCCCAGAAGAAGAAGAGAGAGAGAGGGGGGCAGAAGGTATATTGGAGCAAATAATAGCAGAGAACTTCCCTAATGTGAGGAAGGAAACAGGCATCAAAATCCAGGAGGCACAGAGAACCCCTCTCAAAATCAATAAAAATAGGTCAACACCCCAACATCTAATAGTAAAACTTACGAGTCTCAGAGACAAAGAGAAAATCCTGAAAGCAGCTCGGGAGAAGAGATATGTAACCTACAATGGTAAAAATATTAGATTGGCAACAGACCTATCCACAGAGACCTGGCAGGCCAGAAAGGACTGGCAAGATATCTTCAGAGCACTAAACGAGAAAAATATGCAGCCAAGAATACTATATCCAGCTAGGCTGTCATTGAAAATAGAAGGAGAGATAAAAAGCTTCCAGAACAAACAAAAACTAAAGGAATTTGCAAACATGAAACCAGCCCTCCAAGAAATATTGAAAGGGGTCCTCTAAGCAGAGAGAGCCTAAAAGCAGCAAAGATCAGAAAGGAACACAGACAACACACAGTAACAGTCACCTTACAGGCAATACAATGGCACTAAATTCATACCTTTCAATAGTTACCCTGAATGTAAATGGGCTCAATGCCCCAATCAAAAGACACAGGCTATCAGATTGGATTAAAAAACAAGACCCATCCATATCCTGTCTGCAAGAGACTCATTTTAGACCCAAAGACACCCCCAGATTGAAAGTGAGGGGGTGGAAAACAATTTACCATGCTAATGGACACCAAAAGAAAGCTGGGGTGGCAATCCTTATATCAGACAAACTAGATTTTAAACCAAAGACTGTAATAAGAGATGAGGAAGGACACTATATTCTACTTAAAGGTTCTATCCAACAAGAAGATCTAACAATTGTAAATATCTATGCCCCGAACATGGGAGCAGCCAATTATATAAGGCAATTAATAACAAAAGCAAAGAAACACATTGACAACAATACAATAATAGTGGGGGACTTTAACACCCCCCTGACTGAAATGGACAGATCAACTAAGCAAAAGATCAACAAGGAAATAAAGACTTTAAATGACACACTGGACCAAATGGACTTCACAGACATATTCAGAACATTCCATCCCAAAGCAACGGAATACACATTCTTCTCTAGTGCCCATGGAACATTCTCCAGAATAGATCACATCCTAGGTCACAAATCAGGTCTAAACCGGTACCAAAAGATTGGGATCATTCCCTGCATTTTTCAGACCACAATGCTTTGAAACTAGAACTCAATCACAAGAGGAAAGTCGGAAACAACTCAAATACATGGAGGCTAAAGAGCATCCTACTAAAGAATGAATGGGTCAACCAGGAAATTAAAGAAGAATTAAAAAAATTCATGGAAACCAATGAAAATGAAAACACAACTGTCCAAAATCTTTGGGATACAGCAAAGGCAGTCCTGAGAGGAAAGTATATAGCAATACAAGCCTTTCTCAAGAAACAAGAAAGGTCTCAAATACACAATCTAACCCTACACCTAAAGGAGCTGGAGAAAGAACAGCAAATAAAGCCTAAACCCAGCAGGAGAAGAGAAATCATAAAGATCAGAGCAGAAATCAATGAAATAGAAATCAAAAGAACAGTAGAACAGATCAACAAAACTAGGAGCTGGTTCTTTGAAAGAATTAACAAGATTGATAAACCCCTGGCCAGACTGATCAAAAAGAAAAGAGAAATGACCCAAATCAACAAAATCATGAATGAAAGAGGAGAGATCACAACCAACACCAAAGAAATACAAACAATTATAAGAACATATTATGAGCAACTCTATGCCAGCAAATTAGATAACCTGGAAGAAATGGGTGCATTCCTAGAGATGTATCAACTACCAAAACTGAACCAGGAAGAAATAGAAAACCTGAACAGACCTATAACCACTAATGAAATTGAAGCAGTCATCAAAAATCTCCCAACAAACAAAAGCCCAGGGCCAGATGGCTTCCCAGGGGAATTCTAGCAGACATTTAAAGAAGAATTAATACCTATTCTCCTGAAACTGTTCCAAAAAATAGAAATGGAAGGAAAACTTCCAAATTCATTTTATGAGGCCACCATTACCTTGATCCCAAAACCAGACAAAGATCCCATCAAAAAGGAGAATTACAGACCAATATCCTTGATGAACATGGATGCAAAAATTCTCACCAAAATACTAGCCAATAGGATCCAACATTACATTAAAAGGATTATTCACCACGACCAAGTGGGATTTATCCCTGGGCTGCAAGGTTGGTTCAACATCCGCAAATCAATCAACGTGATACAATACATTAACAAAAGAAAGAACAAGAATCATATGATCCTCTCAATAGATGCAGAAACAGCATTTGACAAAGTACAGCATCCTTTCTTGATCAAAACTCTTCAGAGTATAGGGATACAGGGTACATACCTCAATATCATAAAAGCCATCTATGAAAAACCTACAGCGAATATCATTCTCAATGGGGAAAAGCTGAGAGCTTTTCCCCTAAGGTCAGGAACGCGGCAGGGATGTCCACTCTCACCACTGCTATTCAACATAGTATTTGAAGTCCTAGCCACAGCAATCAGACAACAAAAAGAAATCAAAGGCATCCAAATCGGCAAAGAGGAAGTCAAACTCTCACTCTTTGCAGATGATATGATACTTTATGTGGAAAACCCAAAAGACTCCACCCCAAAACTGCTAGAACTCATACAGGAATTCAGTCAAGTAGCAGGATATAAAATCAATGCACAGAAATCAGTGGCATTCCTATACACCAACAACAAGACAGAAGAGAGACAAATCAAGGAGTCAATCCCATTCACAATTGCACCCAAAACCATAAGATATCTAGGAATAAATTTAACCAAAGAGGCAAAGGATCTGTACTCAGAAAACTATAAAATACTCATGAAAGAAATTGAAGAAGACACAAAGAAATGGAAAAACGTTCCATGCTCATGGATTGGAAGAACCAACATTGTGAAGATGTCAATGCTACCTAGAGCAATCTGCACATTCAATGCAATCCCCACCAAAATACCAACCACTTTTTTCAAAGAAATGGAACAAATAATCCTAAAATTTGTATGGAACCAGAAGAGACCCCGAATAGCCAGAGGAATATTGAAAAAGAAAAGCAAAGCTGGTGGCATCACAATCCCGGACTTCCAGCTCTATTACAAAGCTGTCCTCATCAAGACAGTATGGTACTGGCACAAAAACAGACACATAGATCAATGGAACAGAATCGAGAGCCCAGAAATGGACCCTCAACTCTGTGGTCAACTTATCTTTGACAAAGCAGGAAAGAATGTCCAGTGGAAAAATGACAGTCTCTTCAACAATTGGTGTTGGAAAAATTGGACAGCCACATGCAGAAGAATGAAACTGGACCATTTCCTTACACCACACACAAAAATAGTCTCCAAATGGTTGAAAGACCTAAACGTGAGACAGGAGTCCATCCAAATCCTAAAGGAGAACACAGGTAGCAACCTCTTCGACCTCAGCCGCAGGAAGTTCTTCCTAGAAACATCACCAAAGGTACAGGAAGCCAGGGCAAAAATGAACTTTTGGGACTTCATCAAGATAAAAAGCTTTTGCACAGCAAAAGAAACAGTCCACAAAACCAAAAGACAACCGACAGAATGGGAGAAAATATTTGCAAATGACATATCAGATAAAGGGCTAGTATCCAAAATCTATAAAGAACTTATCAAACTCAACACCCAAAGAACAAATGATCCAATCAAGAAATGGGCAGAAGACATGAACAGACATTTTTCCAAAGAAGACATCCAAATGGCCAACAGGCACATGAAAAAGTGCTCAACATCGCTCGGCATCAGGGAAATCCAAATCAAAACCTCAAAGAGATACCACCTCACAGCCGTCAGAATGGCTAAAATTAACAAGTCAGGGAACGACAGATGTTGGCAGGGATCTGGAGAAAGGGGAACCCTCCTACACTGTTGGTGGGAATGCAAGCTGGTGCAACCCCTCTGGAAAACAGTATGGAGGTTCCTCAAACAGTTGAAATTAGAGCTACCATTCGATCCAGCAATTGCACTACTGGGTATTTACCCCAAAGATACAAATGTAGGGACCCGGAGGGGTCCGTGCACCGCAATGTTTATAGCAGCAATGTCCACAATAGCCAAACTGTGGAAAGAGCCCAGATGTCCATCGACAGATGAATGGATAAAGAAGATGTGGTATATATACCCAATGGAATGTTATGCAGCCATCCAAAGGAATGAGATCTTGCCATTTGCAATGACGTGGATGGAACTGGAGGGTGTTATGCTGAGTGAAATAAGTCAATCAGAGAAAGACATGTATTATATGACCTCACTGATATGAGGAATTCTTAATCTCAGGAGAAACTGAGGGTTGCTGGAGTGGTCGGGAGTGGGAGGGTGATGGACATCGGTGGCTGGGCTGATGGACATTGGGGAAGATATGTGCTACAGTGAGCACTGTGAATTGTGTAAGACTGTTGAATCACAGATCTGTACTTCTGAAACAAATAACGCAACATATTTTAAGAAAAAAGAAAAAGAAGAAGATAGCAGGAGAGGAAGAATGAAGGGAAGTAAGTCAGAGGGGGAGATGAACCAGGAGAGATGATGGACTCTGAAAAACAAACTGAGGTTTCTGGAGGGGAGGAGGGTGGGGGGATGGGTTAGCCTGGTGATGGGTATTGAGGAGGGCACATTCTGCATGGAGCACTGGGTGTTATGAACAAACAATGAATCATGGAACAGTACACCAAAACAAATTATGTAATATATGGTGATTAACATAACAATAAAAAATTAAAAAAAAAAGAACTACAAAAAAAAAAGACCTCTCTAAAATTCATAAAAGGAAAGGGATTAACTTTGAAATGAAATTACTCTAAAAAGAAACATTTCAAAGCCATACAACAACATATATAAATACTTTGAGACCAACTTTAGAAACCAGTCCAAGAGATTATCCAGGAATTTGATACTGTAATAACTAAATGGATATATCTGTGGATATAGAATATAAGGTATATCCCTAAATTTGGTCTGTAGTAAATCATATTTCAATACATTTATGCTATTATTTAGGAACTAAATATTATAATATTAACTAAATATTATTAGGAACTAAGTATTAAGATTTAATTAGTATTTGGTAAAATATTTAAAAATCCTTAGATAACATTTTAGAAGAAATTTTTATTACAAGTCACTCAATTAACTCACCCTCACCAAAGGAATCATCCAGTATTTCTTGAAGACTATCATCAGTGAAATAAATTCTATTGGCATTTCCAAGTACACCTGCATATTTGTCCTTATCAGATTGATCACTTTCTTCCATAGAGTCCAATGAATTGATGATGTCATTCAATGCTACAAACACAGAGAATATATATACAACATGTACTTTAGTCCATGGATCCAAATCTTTGGAACATAACAATAAAACTGATGGACTCTTCCAGATTTGCACTGTCCAAAATGGCAGCCACTACCCACATGTGGCCATTTAAATAAGTAGAGCAATCCATTCTCCACTATAGTTTTCTATAACCCTTTATCTTTATTCTTAAAATTATTTTCTTAAAATTCTGGGTTCTGGGTGGGCTATTCCTATATGAACAAAAAAGTATGCCAAAGTTTCTCTAGTCATCTATTAATGAGTTCACCATTTCAGTAAAAAATACCCTCATTCTTCACAACTGCTCTCAAACCCCAATCCTTCCTTTTCCACTTTCTTTTCCTATACCCCTTGCTCCTGTCACCTCACTTCACCCAATTTAGAGAATCAGCAAAGCCTATTATGTTTAGCACAATAACATCAAACATCTAGAAGAGGAAATCCGCAACTGACCTCCCTGAATGGCTCAGTCGGTTGGGCATCTGACTTTTGATTTAGGCTCAGGTCATGATCTCAGGGTCTTGGGACAGAGCCCCATGTTGGGCTCCACACCTAGAATGGAGTCTGCTTGGGATTCTCTCTCCCTCTCCTCCTCCCCTCACTGGTTCCCTCTCTCTCTAATAAATAAATGAATATATAAATAAAATATTTTTTAAAAAACCCTTCACATTTCTAAAGTATATATCTAAAAAATCATCTCTCAGGATTTGTTAAAAGAAATGTATAATAAGTTACTTTAAAATTAGCTAGTTTATGTAGAAGTATAATTTAACTCATTATGTGGCTCCATTTTTTAGTCATTAGTCATTGGCAAGAAGTTTCAAAAACAGGCCATGTGGAAGGGCTGAAGGGAAGTGTGAGTCTAGAGAAAAGATGATTCAATGTGAAAGAAAAAAATATGAGTTCTTCTCACATCTCTGGAGGGCTACTGATAGGAGGAAGAGTCCAAATGTTAAATATGGTTTGGGAATGGAATTATAAGGCAGGATTTCCACCAAATATGTAGAATAATTGACCAGTCCTGCAGCTGTCCAAAATTATGGAATGGGCTGCTTCAAAAAGTCATAAGGATTTCCAAGACAAATAGTAGGATGAGTATGTATTACCATTAGCCTGTCCCTGAAAGCCACTAATGTGGTTTTTAAATAAACATATAATAATTGAAGAAACTCCATATCTAATGAGCATGGAACTATCAAATCCTCTACTATAGACCTCATTCTCTGACCACAATAAAATATAGCTAAAAATAAACAACAAAGATAGAACAATAATGAAATTCAAATTGCTTTAAAATTTTTTTAAAATTGCTTTAAATTTTAAAGTTTTCTCCTAAACAACTCTTACATCAAGGAGAAAATCAAAATATGACTGAAAATACTTAGAAAACAACAACAATGATATACAAAGACCATTAGATAAACCAAAATTTTACTAAAATGAAAATGATAGTCTTAAACATTTAATGTCCAGTAAGAAAAAAAAGTAAATAAACAACTTAGAAAAACTATAAAATGGGCATAAGAGAACAATAGAAAGGATTTCATAAAGACAAAAGCAGAAATTAATTTTTTAACTATAAAATGTTTTGTTAGTAGACATAGAAAAAGGTAAGGTGTACATATGTGCAAATTCAAGAATGAGAAAATAACCAGATACAAAAAATCAAAAGAATTATCAGGGCTGTATTAATATTCTGATAAATCACCTGAATAAAATAAATTTCCTAAGAGAATAAAAACTACCAACACTGATAAAATAAGACAGAAAATGGCAAAAATCAAATCACCAAAATCAAAGATGAATTATAAACTAGAAAAAAACTGCGATAGGACAGAACATTGATGTGCCTAATATATAAAGAGCTCTTTACAAATTCATATGAAAAAGACAATCTAATTGAAATATAATCAAAGCACACTTGACAATCATGAAAAATATGTTTTACCTCACTAGTCATTAAAGAAGTATGTATTAAAACAATAATAGAATTTTTTTACCAGAATTTTCAATAACTAATATCCATTATTGATAGAAGTGAACTTTTATAACCCTTCGGGAGGAAAATTAAGCAGTAGCTGTTAACATCTTATATCTGCATATATTTTGGTCTAGCACTGTGACTTCTGGGGAATTTATCCTCCAGGAAAACTTTGTGCACATATATACATATAAGGATGCTCATCAAAATGTTTGAATGGCTAAAAATTGGCAATAACCTAAATATCATCAAAAGTGTTGTGGATAAAATTATAGTGCATCCCTACCATGGAATATTATGCAGTCTTTAAAAAGAATGAGGTAGTTTATATGATATAATGGAACATGGAACAATATCTAAGATATACTGTTAATTTCTTTTAAAAAGCAAGTTGTGGAATATTATGGACAGAGTAATTTAATTTTTAAATAATAATTTAAGAATACACAAATATTCATACATGCCAATAAAAAAGCCAAAAAGGATACTTAACAAACATTAACAGGGATATTTCCAGAGGGTGACATTACAAGAGCCCTATCTTTATATTTCTTACATTTCTGGTCACTATATTTTTTATAACAGTTTAAAAACTGCTATTATTATATAATAAAGTTTTCTTATTTAGCTATTGGAAAACATTACAACCTCATGATTTTCCCAATCGTTTCCACTGAAGTAAAAATTCCTTTAAGATTTTATTTATTTATTTATTGAGAAAGAGAGAGTGTGCGTGCATGTGTGTACTCAATCCCACGTGGGGCTCAATCCAATGACCCTGAGATCATGACCTGAGCTGAAATCAAGAGTTGCATGCTTAACAGACTGAGAGCTCCTCAAGTAAAAATACTTAAATGAAAAAAACTGTAGGAAAGTTTGCCACAAGTGGAAATGTTCAAATACAAATGTAAAATCTTTTGGCACAAATACTACTACAAATAAGATTTAAGTACCAAATGTAGTATTTGACTAGGTGACCTCTGAACGAGTCCTGTGCTGTGGCCATTCAACAGTTTTACCATAAAGCTCTTACCAAGAAAATTGGAAAACTTCTGGTTGTCCTTCAAAGCCTTCATACAGTCTTTAACATTCACGATGTTGTCATCTGGAAGAGAGAGAGAGGAGATAGACAAGAATCCCTGAATAAGGTAAGATTAAAAAGCTAGTATGAAAATCAAAATCATCAAACAATTTCTTAAACACTTTATATACAAGATACTTTGGATTCATTTTCAACCATTATGCTTCACAATTAACCTTACAAGATTGTAGATATACTATTTCTGATTCTACCTTTAAGGGAACTAAAATACCAAGAAAGTTATAAGTTTAATAACTTCCCTTGGTGCAAAGTGGCAAATCTAGGTTTCCTATTCACAGAACTGGAATTTCCAAACTATTCATTAGTCACTAAATCAAGACATATCTGAAGAAGTGGATACCAACAAGCCCAACTCCCACAAAATTTCGACCTGCTTGGTAAAAAGTATTCTCATAACTGCAAAAGAGGAACGTAAAAGAAGAAAGACTCCTTTTTAAGATGTTTACAGTAATACAAGCAAATACCTATATTTATTTGCTCAACAAAGGAACCCCATTTACTTAAACAAAGACCTTGTACACTCTCTTTATAGGGTCTCTTACACAAAACAAAACAAAGAAAACCTGATAGTAATATTTAAATGCTTACCAGAAACAAAATCTGATTGAAGAATTTTCTCTACCTCTTCTTCAGGTGACTTAATCCCAATATTTCTTAGAAAGCTCTCCAAGTTCTTCCCAGGTATCATATCACCTTCAAGCACATCAAGAGCTAAGACAATGTCCTGTAACTCTAGAAATAGAAGAAAGTTATTTGGTAATTGAACTAACCTCTGATTTATTTTTTATTTTATTTTTTTTGTTGTTGTTAAAGGAAGGAACTATTTCTTTTTTCAAAGATTTTTATTTATTTATTTGAGAGAGAGAAAGCATGAGCAGGGGGAGTGTGAGAGGGAGAAGCAGACTCCCTGCCAAGCAGGGAGCCCAGTGCGGGGCTCCATCCCAGGACCTCGAGATCACGACCCAAGCCGAAGGCAGACGCTTAAGTGACTGAGCAACCCAGGTGCCGCCTAACCTCTGATTTAAAAAACAACAGTAGCCATCACTAAAGACTTTTGTCAGAGGCAGTCCAAGATTTATTATCACATCCTGAATTGAAGAATAAGAAATCTCAGTGAAGAACCCAGGCCTCAGGGAATTCTAAGTCCAGCAACACAATATGCTTGGTCTGTCATGTTTCTTTGGTGCTAATATAAAATTGGCACAACCGAAATGATTCATATAGCTGAATTTTTCACTGCAATTACACAAAGCCGTTATTTTACCATGAAGCTCTAATGGTAGTCAACAAAATTAACTCATCCTGATTGAAGTGAAATGAATTTCAGAATCATGAGAAATGTAAAATATGAAACACAAGTATTACAAAGACTCATTAGCTTTTTTTTTCAATTCTACCGCAATCCAGTAGTACCCTGGTATCTGGAATTTTCCTTCATTTTCAGCCCTTTCAAAGGAGGCGGTGTTAAGTCGGATAGACTTGCATTCATATCCTGGCTCCAAGATTTGTCACCTGGAACTGTGTGACCTTGAGCAAATTATTACTACTTTACCCCTCTATAAAATTCAGTAGTCTTATATCTAAAATGAGATAATAATACTATTTACCTCACAAGGTTGATGTGGAAATTAAATATGATGAGGTATGAAAAACACTTAAAACAATACTAGATATATGGCAAGCACTTAATAAATGTCATATTAATAGCAATAAAGTCACTACAACTACTATGATTATTACTAAAGCCATCAGGAACTAGCTATAAATAGTAATCACAGCTCCTTAGTACCTTTGATCCTGCCTCATTTTCTGTCCTCCTAACATCATGGGGAGGCAACTGAAAATGGCAATCTGAGCTTTGCCGGCACCTAAAAACCTGTATGACTTCTGCTTCTTTGTTTTAACTAAAACTCGGTTTCCTTTCAAATACGGTTTCCTTGCACAGCCATCTTGAGTGGAAGTTGCTCATCCTCCCATGCTCCACATAGGACCAGGAAGCAGAGAAACACCCCTAAATTTCTGCTGCTGCTGTCAGGCTACTTTAGTTCCACCTTCAATCAAACATCAGCCCTCCCCTCTGAGGCTCAGGCCTGTCATTCACCTAAGCCACCCTCCTGACACCATCATCTATTACTTTTTGAGCACACCTTCACCATCTCTGAAGATTTTGGCACCTTGCTCATAATCCTCCCTCAACCCCATTTCCCGTTATCATCTGATAACAATAAGGATGACCTTGACCTCTTAACTCCAAAAAGCCTTCACATCCTTTCCAAAGTCATCCAAACCAATGGCTATCCTTAATCCTCATCATTACCTAGAACTGCCTGCCCCACCTCTAAAATATTAAACTACAAGATCAGACACCTGACCATAATCCCTTATAATTATGTGTGCATGTTGAAGGAAAGCATAGAACTTTATTCACAATATGCCTGTTTTCTAGGCCCCTCCAAGTTTGCCAACAAATAGTCAAGGCACAGTGAACTAGCCTTATCCTTTAGTAATGAAGGGAATATTCTGAAAGCCAAGTTCTCATGTGCCAGTCAACCTTGCAAGCAGGCTTTTCTAAAGAGAGCAGCTTCAGGCCTGCTACGTTAACACTTGTCTTCTAGAGTGGCGCTTCCTAACTCTTCCCTGTAGTTATTGGCCTTACACTGCACTAGCTGAAAAATTCCAGTGCCATCTCCCTAATGTGACCATCTCCCAGATTCAGGTACCTAAACTATATCTGTTCTCCTTTTCCAATGGCTTAATTTCAAAAATTTTTCCTCCCTCCTCATAAAAAGTTACCTATTCTGAATACCAGTCTCCTTCTGAGCTCTGCTCTCTCATTTCAAAATTAACTACAATTTACCAAGTACATAATATGTGCCTAATAATTAGGTGATATGCTTTACATGTGTTTTTGCACTTGATCCTGAAAACTCTATGAGGAACACGATTTTATTAGTTTCCTTGTTTTAAAGATGAAACCAGAATGGCCTAGAGAGATTACCCAGCTGATAAGTCAAAAAACCACAAACCATCATATATCATACTCCATAGCCCATGTACTTTTCTACCTCTGTGCATTGTTTCCTAGAGCACAAGTAACTATACTATGTTGATTCTAATTATATTATGTGACCCAGGTAACATATTTATATGTCAGCAGGGAATTATTAAACAGTTTTCTTAATCTAAAAGAGAAACAATAATGTCAGAAATTTCCTATGCAGGGCAGAGTGGTTACTGAAAATCTGAGAAGTATTTGTCTATTTCTTTATACCCAGAAATGACCCCATCTGTTTCCCTAAATATATACCTATGTTGTATTCTTTTCTTGATAGTGCTTATTGACCAAATACTCATTTGAGTGGTTATTCAAATAAATTACCAGTGATATTAAGTTTAAAACTTATTTTCCAAACAAAAAGTACACAAACTCCACAAGTATAATCTTCATTGGTTTTAGTTCTGTTTTTTAACTTTTAAGCAAAAATGGAAGTCAAGTAGTAGAAAATACCCATGCTATCAAAATGTTAAAATACAAGAGTGCTAGGGTCACTCTTGTATTTTAACAAAAACCAAAGAAATAACATGAGGAATGTCTACTAAAGGAAGCAGTAGAAGATTTCTGAGAAATTCTATAGAATAATATAGAAGCCTATACACTGGGTAGAGTCCTAAGTCTGAGGCGTAAAATTATATAGAAGATACTCATATCTGAAAAAATTTAAAGCCAGTAGCTGACTTTATATAAAGCCCAAAAACAAAAAGGGGATTTAAAATAGCTTTACACAGACCCCATTCCAGAAAAAGCCTTTTTTCTTTCATCATGGAAGCTGCCAACTTTTAATCAAAACCAAGTTTTGCCTGCTTTAAAACAGATCAATACCAACATGTTAACCAGAAATGAGCAGAACTAGAAACACTAAAAAACGAAACAAAAAGACATCCATTCAATAAAAGTAAATTTAACAGTCACAATAATCTAGTACTTACCTTTTAACCTGGAGGCATTACGCATATCCTTTACCACTTTTCCAAATTCTTCTATTTGTACTTCATCATCTTCTGCAAGAAAAACATTTTTTTATTATTATGTTCAAACATTTTTAATAGATCAGCCTCACTAAGCAAAAGTCAGGATCCAATGCAGCAATCTCTAAAAAGGTAAATTATTTGATGTATTCATAAAAATCATATTTCCTTTTCATATTGTTGGCTCTCCAAAAGATTAATTTTATGGAATGAATAAACCTTAAGATTATAGGAAAAGGGCTGAGTTTTCAATTTCCATCAATCAAGAGAAATTATGTAATCCATATGCCTAGGGAGAACACTAAGAGACAAACCTCAGTTTTAGTTTAACCTTTCAAATGTTTGAAGATAAAAATACTGTACTAGATTAACTTTAAAGATTTTTCCAATGCCAGATGGTTCTGTAATTTCTAACACGTTTATACCCATTTCATACACAAGAACACACAGATACTAGAAAGCCAAAGTGACAAACACAGGGGACAGAGACAGCTTTGTTTTCCCAGTCAGGAACAGGGAAACTTAGTGTAAGGATTTAGAATTACTGTAGTTTATGATCATAGGATAGAATACAGGTGCTATAAAATAAGATATTGGGGAAGCATTTCTAAATTTGCCAAATGATAAATACCCTTTCTATTTTTCAATGCCTTTTTGTAGCCATCATAAAAATATTTTTTAGGGACGCCTGGATAGCTTAGTTGGCTAACTGTCTGCCTTCAGCCCAGGCCACAATCCCAGGGTCCTAGGATCAAGCCCCTCACTGGGCTCCGTGCTCAGCGGGGAGCCTGCTTCTCCCTCTGCCTGCCACTCCCCCTGCTTTTGTCTCTCTCTTTCTCTGACAAACAAATAAATAAAATCTTTTTAAAATTATTTTTTAAAAACTTTAAATATACTTTAAAATATTAATGAGTCAATACAGAATACCATCAATAACCAAGAAGGATTCTTCAATCTCACTAAGTACAGGAAACCTAAATCCGTTTTTTTTTTCCTCTTTAACATAACATGGTCAAAAAAGTATATCCTAGTAAGTATATACCCAGTAATTTTTAAGTTCTTGTTCATATTTCTAAGTCTCTGTTGAGCTACTTAAGCAGCTCACTTGATCATTTCCCCCACTTTAATCAGAGAAACTCAACTCTTATGATTTATATATTGACGTACTCTGTAAGATTTCATTTAGAAGAAAAGAATTCTCCTGCTTTAACAGCACCAAATATAAATACAAAACCAAAAATAACAAGGTTCAAAACTTTGCAAACCACTACATTAAAATAAGAATTAAATCTTTGTACTGAAGGTCCAATGTTACAAGAAAAAATGGTATGACAGATGGGGTACACAAAGTTTTCAATATCATGCATGTATTTGGATTTTACACACTGTGTGTTTGCTTTATAAGTATATAATAATGAATCGGATACAGTATATGGGGTTTTTATTATTACAATAAGTAATTTTATAGATCGCTGAGTTATTTTTATAGCTCATAAAATGATACCTTACTGGTCTGATTAAAATAAATGCTACATAATACTTTCTCTGGTATGTGTTGCCTTCAAATTCCACTCACTCTATCAAGAGAAACTGAAGCTTTGCAATAAAAGAAAAGAGAGGGGGAAAAAATCCCTACTATCGGGTGGTAAGTATCCCTCTATTTTGATCAACCCTCCTCATCTTAAATATCTCACTAAACAAAACAATCAACACACTTAAAGTCCAAAATTACCAGTGTCACTTGAACAGGAGCTTAACAGAGAAAAAGGGGTAAATAATCCTCACAGGGAAAGAGAGTTCTTTGACAAAGACCCCAGACGCATGCTTGTGTTACTAGGCTAGTTTGGCATAAACATTCCACATACAAGAGTACGATAATACATTTGTAACTTCATGAGGGAGTAGAAATGTTCACCTGTGTTTGCGTGCTACCTCTCTCCTGCCTACAGAACATCAGCAGTAAATGATAGTTTTATTTTTAAAATTTTAGTCTATAGTCTTTGTTTTACAGTACTTTTGTGAACTTATTTTTTGTTTTGAATCTTTTTTTTACTTGCTAACTAAGTAGAAGTGGGAGCCACCATCAAGTGTGTTTTTCTAGCAAATTAAATGAAAGCCTATTTCAACAAAACAGTATGGATATCCCAAATAGTGTTAAAAAAAAAAAAACTGGAATAGATCTCTTAATATTTCCTAACAATCCTTTCTGTGTTCACTGGGATGTGCCATTTTCCAGTAACATGTTACACAACCTGAAGATAGTCAATTCATATTTGATCAATTTAGAGTAATAGTAAATTAGATATTAACATTTTTTTCTGTAGGACAAACAATCTGAGCTTTCTTTATATTTCCTAAATGTGTATATTGGCATATCAACCAAATACAAGATACAAGGAAAAATAAAGATTGATAGAAGATAGAACCATATGCTTGTAAATCTTTTAATTTTAATATTTAGCATACTTACCATCAATTATTGCTAATTTCAGTGCACCTAGGAATTCTTTTTTTTTCAAGTTATTATTCTTCCTGGACAGAGTGTTCCATAGGTGAGAAGCATTCATCTTTTCTTTGCTGAGATTGTGGAGGTTTTCAATAGTCTCAGGCAATGCTGAAGGGTAGATAACACACAAGTTTTACAACATTCTTGTCCGAGAAGTTAGTACAGTAAACTATTTTCTGGACTCGTCAGGAATTAAGGTTTTTACAGTTAAGAAGAATAACAAATACAGCATAAATGATTGCCAATTTTCTTTCTCTTTTTTTCAAGATTTTATTTTTATGTAATCTCTATACCCAATGTGGGCCTCTAACTCACAACCCCAAAATCAAGAGTCCCACACTCTACCAACTGAAGCAACCAGGCGCCCCTGCCAATTTTCAAATATTAAAATACAATAAAATATTTAACACCAAAATTAGTGTGTCTTTGAGGATTCTGAAACATTTCTAGAACTTATGGTGACCCCACCCCTGAATAACCACTATAGAGTAATTTGCATTGAACTATATAGATTTATAGAAGTCTGAATTCATAAACAAGCCCAATTGATAAAAATGTGAATTAAATAGCTTTTGCTCTACATCTCCCCCCCCCCCCAAATTCTTCCTTGGATCTTACTTTCTCTTCAATCTACCACTGCAGACCATGGGAAGAAATTTTGTTTTATAAAAAATTCCAATAGAATTTAATGGAAGGTTTAATGTGTGTGTGTGGGGGGGTGAAATTATCTCATCACAAATGTGTAAAAGATCACTCTGCTGCTGTATAGAGAATGGACTCTCTGGAAGATCAGGCAGTTAGGAAGAAGATTTTATTTATTTATTTGACGGAGAGAAATATAGCGAGAGAGGGAACACAAGCAAGGGGAGTGGGAGAGGGAGAAGCAGGCTTCCCACAAAGCAGGGAGCCTGATATGGGGCTCGATCCCAGGACCCCGGGATCATGACCTGAGCGGAAGGCAGACACTTAACAACTGAGCCACCCAGGCACCCACAAGAAGAGAAAATTTTGAATAAACATATTAAATTAAAACATAAGAATGGTTGAATCATTATGCTGTACACCTGAAACTAACATAACACTGTATGTAAATGATACTTGAAGTAAAAAAACTGCTGGAGGTAAACAAGATGAAAACAAAAACTTGATGATTAGATTTAACAAAATGAGATTTAACTTTTGTAAAAAAAAAAAAGCTAGTATGGGCGGCAAGGTCAAAACCTGAATGAGTGTTTTTAGAGAACTGGCAATATAGTATTCTGATGATAGCCACATTCTCCTTCAATTTCCAACACAAAACATATTCTATACTAAGTTAAAATATCACTAAAAATAATATTTGGTAATGAACTGAATGAGGGAAGCGGTTGGTGGAGCTAAGGCCACAAGGGAAAAAAGATCAAGAATGACTCCTAACTTTGGGGGCTAAAGAACTGAATGCTAAGCTCAATAGAAAGGAAAATCATCAGATACCAGAAATGAGGAAGAAATATGATTTATGTGTGTGCCTAAGCTGATGCCATAGCAGTCAGATGGTGTAATGTAGAAGTTAAGAGCCTAAGCTCCACCTGAGTTTTAATCTTAACTCTACCACAGACTAGCTATATGACTTCTTTAACCTCTATGTTGTGGTTTTCTCATCCATAAAATAAACATAATATTAGAGTTGATATGAGAATTAAATGAGTTAATAAATAAAAAGTATTTAGAACAGTATTGGCACATAGAAAGCACTCAATAAATGTGAGTACTAGTAGTAATTATTGTTATTATGTGGTACAGACAAGTCTAGAATTATAATTGAGATGCCTAATTAAAACCAGGATGCTGAAAAGTCTTCCCATCTAAAAATTATGACTAAAAACACTTTGGTCACCTTTTTAGGAATTCACGAAGAAAGCCGTTCTCTGCCTAAGGTATGAATGGGGGGAATAAATCTCCAACGATAACCTAAATCCCAAGACTATCATGTGTAAGTGTTGGGTTCCAAATCAAATTATTTAGTTAATATATAAATTCTAAACAAAGAATTAACATAAAACTGTCATAGCTAATTATCCTTATGGAAAAAAATTAAATTGGATCTCAATTTCACTCCATACTTAAAAATCAATTTCAGGTGAATTAAAGATTTAAATATGAAAAAGAAAAACTTAAAAATTTTTAGAAGAAAATATTTGGAAATATCTTAATGTCCTCAAAATAGAGACAGGTTTCTATTTTCCCTATAAAGGCAAAGTTATCTGCTAAATGTGAGAAGGGTAGAGGTTGGGGGTAGGAATGGAAGTTTGAGAGAATGGAGATTTTAAATAGTTATTTCAGAGAGTGAAAAAATAAGCTAACTCGGGAGGAACAATCCCATAATTCCTAGGCAGTGTCCAAGGGCCATCAGACATTGATGATCAAGACTTTATAGTGGCATTCTATTCAATCTGCTCAGCTGTAAAATTTTCTCTAGAAATGCTGTCAGCCACAAGGAGAAAGCAGGGTTGGGAGTTTTGTTAGCTAGGTGCAACAAAGGGGCAAGAAACCTTAGGGTATTCGAGACACACAGACCAGAGATTTTAAACTGACTAAGAAGGAAAAGTGAAAACAGGAAGAGACTGGTGGGTAAGGAGAAAGTAGAGGGGTAGATGGATGGAAGGTCCCAATGAGGTATATAAAACCAATAAGCAGTCTGATGAAGATATGAGCAAATGAAGAAAAAAGGAAAAGCATTAAACATAAATGTGCAATATTAAAAATGAGAAAGGAGGGCGCCTGGGTGGCTCAGTTGGTTAAGCGACTGCCTTCGGCTCAGGTCATGATCCTGGAGTCCCGGGATCGAGTCCCACATCGGGCTCCCTGCTCAGCGGGGAGTCTGCTTCTCCCTCTGACCCTCTTCCCTCTTGTGATCTCTGTCTCTCATTCTCTCTCTCTCAAATAAATAAATAAAATCTTTAAAAAAAATAAAATAAAAATGAGAAAGGAAATATAACTACAGATACAAATAAGATACTATACTATACAACTCTGTGCTAATAAAATTTTTTATCTCCATGACACTGAAATTCCTCGGAAAAATGAAGTAACTAACAATGCAAATAATCTCTTCATCCAATTAATCTATTGTTTCCTTGAATAGAAAACAAATTAAATGGATTTATAAGGTAAAATAACTTACTTAAAATGTGCTATTACTCAATACTAAGAACAAAATAACAAAATGCTACTTTTAACCCCAATTTTTTTAAAGTAGCTCCACGCCCATTATGGAGCCCAGTGTGGAACGTGAACTAATGACACTGAGATCAAGACCTAAGCTGAGATCAAGAGTCAGATGCTTAATCGACTGAGCCATCTAGGTACCCCTAACCCCAATTTTTAAAGTACTAACTTCACTCCATTTAAAATATACATATATTACCTTATAGTTCTTTTTTTTTAAGAGTTTATTTATTTACTTGACAGAGAGAGACAGCGAGAGAGGGAACACAAGTAGGGGGAGTGAGAGAGGGAGAAGCAGGCTTCCCGAAGAGCAGGGAGCCCGATGCAGGGCTCAATCCCAGAACTCTGGGATCATGACCTGCGCCGAAGGCGGACTCTTAACGACTGAGCCACCCAGGCGCCCCAACCTTATATTTCTTTAGAGTGAGCTTCTGAGTGACAAAGACTGTCTTTCTCAGTTTACCGCACTCACAGCTTAACATAAAGCCTGGTACATAACAATGGCTCAATAAATGTTACTAAATAAACTGGAAGATGGAAAAAAAATACAGCTTCAAGTAGAAAATCTGCTTACTAGTACTCAACTATAGTCACTAGATGGCATCACTTCCCCAAATTGGGAAGACATTTTGGCTCTTCCCAAAATGAATTTTATATACGTGGTTCTAACTCTCTATAGTAAGTGAGATTATGATAGCTTTCAACTCATTTGCACGTGGAGGTTGTTCTGGATTTAGGGATAATTACTGGAGAAGATTAAGGCCAAACATATCAGCAGTAAGCCAGGCATTTATTTGCCTGATAAACTGTAGGATGTCTTTTGGTATATTATATTCTTCTAAAATCTGTCACACCATTTGGTCCACTAAAAGCATAAAATATGATGTTCTTACATACATAATTTTTCAGAGAAGCGTTCCGTATTGTTCATCATTATATCAATGAATTCTTTAAAATTCGCCTTTTTTGTTTCTAAAGGGAAAAGAACATTTTTTTCATTATCTTCAAGTACTAAGTTATTAAGACAAATATTGAATTATGTAAAATAAATTCTCTATTTAGGGAGTTAATATAATTATAGCCATCAGCTAATATCACTAAAAATATATGGGTATAAGAGAAAAAGCAATGCAACTTACAAGGAGAAAGTAAATGCTGAAAATTTCCAGGAAAATTAATCAAAATCCTTCTAGTTACAGTGTACAACATTTTTAATTTTAACTTACATTACCGTGACTTGGCCTTGCAACAATTCACTAAGATATGTAGGTGAAGAATTAGTATGTTATTTTACATATTTAGAAAAAAATACTTATACATGATAGGTATCATGACTTTTTTCCAAGGTCACAAAAGGAAATACAAGATCAGAGATTAGAAGTAAGCTCTCTCGACTTCTGGTTTCTTCCACGTCAGGCTACCATTCACATCCTGTCTTTATTCCAGTACACTCTTTAAACTATTAAACACTCTAATAGTCATTTTATACTTAGAAAATGTCTCTCCTTGATTATATATAATATCCCAATATTAGAATGAAAAAAAAATCTCTAAGAAT
The DNA here is from genome assembly GCF_037043125.1 of Eumetopias jubatus. Classification (NCBI taxonomy): domain Eukaryota; kingdom Metazoa; phylum Chordata; class Mammalia; order Carnivora; family Otariidae; genus Eumetopias; species Eumetopias jubatus. The sequence goes on from NW_028274816.1 coordinate 97,390,270, forward strand.
TTTTGAAGGCCACATGAAAGGTTTTATATTAATATAATGAGCTTTTGATTACTCCTTTGCTTATCCCACTTTTTAAAAAATTCTAATTCTAATCTATGAAAGATAAGGCACAGCCTATTGTCCTATTCCCAAGATTAAATATCATAGAAAACTTTACTTTAAGGAGCACCAAATCACTTTGTATTCTTAAACAAATATTTAGTGACTTAAAAAAAAATGAGACTTTATGCTATGGTGAGCGCTGTGAATTGTGCAAGACTGTTGAATCACAGATCTGTACCTCTGAAACAAATAATGCAATATGTTAAAAAAAAAAGAAGAAGAAGAAGATAGCAGGAGGGGAAGAATGAAAGGGGGGGAAATCGGAGGGGGAGATGAACCATGAGAGATGATGGACTCTGAAAAACAAACTGAGGGTTCTAGAGGGGAGGGGGGTGGCCAGATGGGTTAGCCTGGTGATGGGTATTAAAGAGGGCATGTTCTCAAAGGCATCCAAATCGGCAAAGAGGAAGTCAAACTCTCACTCTTTGCAGATGATATGATACTTTATGTGGAAAACCCAAAAGACTCCACCCCAAAACTGCTAGAACTCATACAGGAATTCAGTCAAGTAGCAGGATATAAAATCAATGCACAGAAATCAGTGGCATTCCTATACACCAACAACAAGACAGAAGAGAGACAAATCAAGGAGTCGATCCCATTTACAATTGCACCCAAGACCATAAGATACCTAGGAATAAATTTAACCAAAGAGGCAAAGGATCTGTACTCAGAAAACTATAAAATACTCATGAAAGAAATTGAAGAAGACACAAAGAAATGGAAAAACGTTCCATGCTCATGGATTGGAAGAACAAACATTGTGAAGATGTCAATGCTACCTAGAGCAACCTACACATTCAATGCAATCCCCATCAAAATACCAACCACTTTTTTCAAAGAAATGCAACAAATAATCCTAAAATTTGTATGGAACCAGAAGAGACCCCGAATAGCCAGAGGAATATTGAAAAAGAAAAGCAAAGCTGGCGGCATCACAATTCCGGACTTCCAGCTCTATTACAAAGCTGTCATCATCAAGACAGTATGGTACTCGCACAAAAACAGACACATAGATCAATGGAACAGAATAGAGAGCCCAGAAATGGACCCTCAACTCTATGGTCAACTAATCTTTGACAAAGCAGGAAAGAATGTCCAATGGAAAAAACACAGTCTCTTCAACAAAAGGTGTTGGAAAAATTGGACAACCACATGCAGAAGAATGAAACTGGACCATTTCCTTACACCACACACAAAAATAGACTCCAAATGGTTGAAAGACCTAAACGTGAGACAGGAGTCCATCAAAATCCTAGAGGAGAACACAGGCAGCAACCTCTTCGACCTCAGCTGCAGCAACTTCTTCCTAGAAACATCACCAAAGGCAAGGGAAGCAAGGGCAAAAATGAACTATTGGGATTTCATCAAGATAAAAAGCTTTTGCACAGCAAAAGAAACAGTCCACAAAACCAAAAGACAACCGACAGAATGGGAGAAAATATTTGCAAATGACATATCAGATAAAGGGCTAGTATCCAAAATCTATAAAGAACTTATCAAACTCAACACCCAAAGAACAAATAATCCAATCAAGAAATGGGCAGACGACATGAAGAGACATTTTTCCAAAGAAGACATTTGCACCCAAAACTTATATGTTCCTCTTAGTGAATATTAAATCTTCATTAACTCTATCATTCCCCCAGAAAGGAAATGGTCCAGTTTCATTCTTCTGCATGTGGCTGTCCAATTTGCCCAACACCATTTGTTGAAGAGACTGTCTTTTTTGCCATTGGACATTCTTTTCTGCTTTGTCAAAGATAAGTTGACCATAGAGTTGAGGGTCCATTTCTGGGCTCTCTATTCTGTTCCATTGATCTATGTGTCTGTTTTTGTGCCAGTACCATACAGACACATGAAAAAGACACATGAAAAAGTGCTCAGCATCACTCGGCATCAGGGAAATCCAAATCAAAACCTCAATGAGATACCACCTCACACCAGTCAAATGGCTAAAATTAACAAGTGAGGAAATGACAGATGTTGGCGGGGATGTGGAGAAAGGGGAACCCTCTTACACTGTTGGTGGGAATGCAAGCTGGTGCAACCCTTCTGGAAAACAGTATGGAGGTTCCTCAAACAGTTGAAAATAGAGCTACCCTAAGATCCAGCAATTGCACTACTGGATATTTACCACAAAGATACAAATGTAGGGATCCGAAGGGGTATGTGCACCCCAATGTTTATAGCAGCAATGTCCACAATAGCCAAACTGTGGAAAGAGCCAAGATGTCCATCGACAGATGAATGGATAAAGAAGATGTAGTATATATACACAATGGAATGTTATGCAGCCATCCAAAGGAATGAGATCTTGCCATTTGCAATGACGTGGATGGAACTGGAGGGTGTTATGCTGAGTGAAATAAGTCAATCAGAGAAAGACATGTATCATATGACCTCACTGATATGAGGAATTCTTAATCTCAGGAAACAAACTGAGGGCTGCTGGAGTGGTGGGGGGTGGGAGGGATGGGGTGGCTGGGTGATAGACATTGGGGAGGGTATGTGCTATGGTGAGCGCTGTGAATTGTGCAAGACTGTTGAATCACAGATCTGTACTTCTGAAACAAATAATGCAATATATGTTAAGAAAAAAGAAAAAGAAGAAGATAGCAGGAGGGGAAGAATGAAGGGGAGTAAGTCGGAGGGGGAGACGAACCATGAGAGACGATGAGATCTCATTCCTTTGGATGGCTGCATAATATTCCATTGTGTATATATACCACATCTTCTTTATCCATTCATCTGTCGATGGACATCTTGGCTCTTTCCACAGTTTGGCTATTGTGGACATTGCTGCTATAAACATTGGGGTGCACATACCCCTTCGGATCCCTACATTTGTATCTTTGTGGTAAATACCCAGTAGTGCAATTGCTGGATCTTAGGGTAGCTCTATTTTCAACTGTTTGAGGAACCTCCATACTGTTTTCCAGAAGGGTTGCACCAGCTTGCATTCCCACCAACTGAGGGTTCTAGAAGGGAGGAGGGTAGGGGGATGGGTTAGTCTGGTGATGGGTATTAAGGAGGGCACATTCTGCATGGAGCACTGGGTGTTATGCACAAACAATGAATCATGGAACACTACATCAAAACCTAATGATGTAATATATGGTGATTAACATAACAATAAAAAATTAAAGAGGGCACATTCTGCGTGGAGCACTGGGTATTATGCACAAACAATGAATCATGGAACACTATATTAAAAACTAATGATGTAATGTATGGTGCTTAACAATAAAAATTTTTTTTAAAAATGAGACTTTAAACAATTCTGGGGGAATGATAGAGTTAATGAAGATTTATATTCACTAAGAGGAACATATAAATTTCTAAAGCAATAGATTCCCTTATTTCTGATAATGTCTATTTGATACACATATGTTTCAGCTGAACCACTGAACCCACCATCCATTTGAATAACATTATTAATACCACTACATCTGCTTCTGGGCTTTTCCCATTCCATTCTACTGTTTCTCTACAGAGAGAGCATTGCTGAATTTTTCAAATTCACCAATCTCTTGTTTTTTTACATATAATTTTAAACAGGATAAACAAACTATTCCTTAATTGTGTTTTAGAGTTCGATAAAAATTATCAGATTGCTATAGCAATCTGAGACTTGCTTTTCTCATTCAATATATTTCTAAGAATCATCCATATAGTATATTGTTTTCACTAATGTATACACAGTTAGTATTCCATTATGCACCAATGGCAAATACAACTTATTTATACATTCTATCAGTGATCATGTTGTTTCTTTTCTATTTTTTCTTTTTTTTTTGTTTGCTATTAAGATCAGTGCCGTCATGAACATTCTTAAACATGTCTCCTTGTACATCAGTGCAAGAGATTTTCTGAGATCTATAGCTAAATGTGGATTTTCTAAGTCATGAAGTATGAAAGCCATTCAAAATACTACATAATGTTTTTCAAAGTTCTTTTACCACTTTTGCCTTATTTACCAACAATTAAATTAACAGACTTCTTAATTTTTGCCAGTGTAGTGGGTATAAAAAGATATTTCATTGTGACCTAAATTTTGCATTTCCCTAATTACTAATGATGTTGAGAGTCTTTTCATATGATTATTAGCAACTTGTGTTCCTTCATCTGGCAATGGCTGTTCTTGTAATTTAGTCATTTTTCTATTGGTTTGTTAATTTATAGGGGTTCCCTCTATATTCTCCAAAATGATCTTTCACTGTTATGAGTATTGCAAATAATCTTCACTCCATTTGTGGCTTGTATTTTCATTCTATTTGTATTATCTTTTAATAAAGAAAAGTCTTTAATTTAATGTAGTCAAATTTATCAATCTTTTTTTTTCTGGTTAGTGATTTTGTCTCTTAAAAATAATCCTTCCTAACTGTAAGTCAGAAAAATTTTCTTCTCTTTTTCTAAAACTTTTACTGTTCACGTCTGGAAATTATTACTGAATATGATACATAGACAGGGATCTGATTTCATTTTTTGCATTTGAATAATTAATTATTCCAGCGCCATTTATTAAATGGTGTTTTTCCCCCCTGCAATCATTATATATGACTATGTGATCATTATATATCCCAGCCACCTTATGTTTCCATATATGTGTGTGGATATGTTTGGAAGTTTCTTATCCTGTTTCTATCAGTCAATTTCTCTATCCCTGTGCCATTCTCACACTTACTATAATTTTATAATGAGTTTTGACATCCAGGAGAGCAAGTTCCCTCCAACACCACTCACACACCCCTAGACACATGTTTTTTTTTTTCCTCAAGAGTGTTTTAGCTATTCTTGGCCTTTATAATAATAATACGAGAATTAAATCATCAAAAAAAGTCAAGGTTTTAACAGAACTGCTTTGGATAAATAAATTAATTAGAATTGACTGTCTTGGGTCTCTGAATCCATGAATATGGGATATATTCCCATTTATTTAGATATTCTAAAATGTCTTAAAGTCTTATCATTTTCTTTACATAGGTCTTACATATCTTATATTTGTTCCTACTTTTTTTACTTATTTTTTTACTTTTTATTATGGAAAATTTTAAAATATACACAAAATAAAAAGTATATTGTAATAAAAGCTCATTTACTCTCCCTCTAGCTGCAAGTATTATCAATTCATGGCCATTCGCATTTCACCTATAACCCCACACATTTGTCTACCTCATTACCACCCATCCCCTTTAGAAAAGTTGTTGCTTATTTTAAGAAAAAAGAAAAAGAAGAAGATAGCAGGAGAGGAAGAATGAAGGGGAGTAAGTCAGAGGGGGAGACGAACCATGAGAGATGATGGACTCTGAAAAACAAACTGAGGGTTCTAGAGGGGAGGAGGGTAGGGGGATGGGTTAGCCTGGTGATGGGTATTAAAGAGGGCACATTCTGCATGGAGCACTGGCTGTTATGAACAAACAATGAATCATGGAACACTACATCAAAAACAAATGATGTAATATATGGTGATTAACATAACAATAAAAAATTTTAAAAAAAGTTGTTGCTAAGTTATAAGGGTGAAACTAGTCAAAGTTAGTTATTTATAACTATAACAAAGTTAGCTAGTTATAAGGGTCAATAATAGTACCTTCATTATGAATTGTGGGCTTTGACATAATACAGTGTCCTTTGTCCCATTTAAGGCCTTTTGTCCTGATCTCTACCTTGTCAGAAAGGAAAATCAGAAATCCTTCTTTTTGTGTGCATGTTTGCCTATAGGAAAAAAAAAGTCTGAATGATGATTATTACTGGTTATTTCTGGGTAATGGGATTTTGTGTGTTTTGTTGTACTTTTGAGTATTTTTCTGTATTGATTTAATTTTAAATGATCTTTATTCTAATAAAAATAATAAAGTCATTATTCTGAAGAGAAAAAATAGCAAATGACCTTCTTTCATATGTGTAAACCCATTTTTCCTGAAAATATATCACTTACCATTAGCTTCAGTTAACTCTGTGATCTTCTCAAATTCTGGCTTAGAAAGGTAAACTCCAAAATCCTGAAGACAAGTATTCAGATCCTCATAATCCATATTTTCATCTTTAATTTTATCAATGGCTTTAATGATATCAGTCAACACTGAAAATAAAGCAGTATGCTATTAAGTATTAAATATAAGTCAAAAAGAAAACACCAATAGTAAGATGAATTTCAGTTCTGACACTAAGTTAACAAACAAGAACTTTAGAAATGTTATGTATAAAAAAAATTACCAGAATCCTTAATAATACTGAAAACCAACAAGGTACAAAATCAGAGCCAAAAATATATTTTATTTTGCTATAGTCTCTTTATTTAAGGAAGTGCCAATTTAACTGCAGTTTAAATGCATAGGAAGAAAAATATTATACAATTTCCTCATTTAATTCTCTAACAATTTAAAATTTCCTAGCAGTCTGTTTCTCAGTAGCAGAAACAGAAGTAGAAAACCCTCAATCCCAAATGATGAATTGGGGTAAGGTTTCGTAGCAATACATGGCTCAGTCTTTGGTAAATTTATCTTAGTTTATCTTTTGTATATATAAATATTATTACTCAGAAATAACTATCCTACATGTCTTTTTATAATACTTTGGAATATATGCTTCACAAATTTGGGCAGTATTCCATTCATTAAACTTAAACAGACAAATTTTTACTACAATGAAAACTTTCTTAAAATAACTTGCAAATATATAGAATTATTAAAGGGGTTGATAGACATGCATGCATGTGTGTGTGTGTGTGTGTGTGTGTGTGTGTGTGTGTGTGTGTGTGTGTGTGTGTGTGTAAACTTTGGAACAACTTAAACTCAAATAGACTTCCTCTAATAGAAGATTAGGATAGGTAAAGTGAGGAAGTTGGGCAGTGGAGGGCATTAAAGCCATTATCAGGAGTTAATCAACTTTAGGCAGTCGCTAGAAATCATTATGGATTGCTAAAAAAAGAAACGATCATCAAAATGATGTCTGAATTAGATGATTTTTTTTTATGTTTTTTTTTCTTTTGGGAGAATTTTCTTTTAATTTTTTATTGTTATGTTAACCACCATACATTACATCATTAGTTTTTGATGTAGTGTTCCATGATTCATTATTTGTGCATAACACCCAGTGCTCCACGCAGAATGTGCCCTCTTTAATACCCATCACCAGGCTAACCCATCCCACTACCCCCTCCCCTCTAGAAGCCCCAGTCCGTTTCTCAGAGTCCATCGTCTCTCATGGTTCATCTCCCCCTCCTATTTACCCCCCTTCATTCTTCCCCTCCTGCTATCTTCTTCTTTTTTTTTTTTTCTTAACATATACTGCATTATTTGGTTCAGAGGTACAGATCTGTGATTCAACAGTCTTGCACAATTCACAGTGCTCACCATAGCACATACCCTCCCCAATGTCTATCACCCACCCACCCCATCTCTCCCACCCCCCCACCACTCCAGCAACCCTCAGTTCGTTTCCTGAGATTAAGAATTCCTCATATCAGTGAGGTCATATGATACATGTCTTTCTCTGATTGACTTATTTCACTCAGCATAACACCCTCCAGTTCCATCCATGTCATTGCAAATGGCAAGATCTCATTCCTTTGGATGGCTGCATAATACTCCATTGTGTATATATCTTCTTTATCTTCTTCCACATCTTCTTTATCCATTCATTTGTTGATGGACATCTTGGCTCTTTCCACAGTTTGGCTATTGTGGACATTGCTGCTATAAACATTGGGGTGCACGTACTCCTTCGGATCCCTACATTTGTATCTTTGTGGTAAATACCCAGTAGTGCAATTGCTGGGTTGTAGGGTAGCTCTATTTTCAACTGTTTGAGGAACCTCCATACTGTTTTCTGGAGTGGTTGCACCAGCTTGCATTCCCACCAACAGTGTAGGAGGGTTCCCCTTTCTCCGCATCCCCGCCAACATCTGCCATTTCCTGACTTGTTAATTTTAGCCATTCTGACTGGCTGAATTAGATGAGTCTTAAAAAGATTATTCTTATATATAAATATGTACAACAAGATACATGTTCCTATCTCATAAAAGGAATTTTTAGGTGAAAGAAATTCTCATTTAAAAGTAAACAGCTGATGAGTGACATAAGCAAGATGGTTGAGTAGGAAGTCTTGGACCCTTCTTCCCACAAACACACTAATTCAGCAGAAATTCAAAATAAATTCCCTTTGTGAGAAACTAGAAACTAACTGAAAGGCTCTTACACCCTAAGAGAAGGTAAAACCAGACGCAGTGAAGCTGGTAGGAAGATCTGGGACAAGCTCCCACAAAAGCTGGAGACCCTGACCCCAGTGCAGCACCATATGATCCAGAAGAGCTCCCAGCTTCACCCAAGGAAAAGGAGCCATTGGTTCACACATCCACCAGTCCAACTTTTCCAAAAGGCCTCCCCAGAAGATTTGCTCTTGTCTTGCCAGTCTTGGAGCTCTGATGATTCTAGCACAGCCTAGTTGTTTAGATAGAATAAAGGTGGTGGCTTGGGCTGGTAGATGCCAGTGATCCTCCCCTCTGCTGAGCAGAGTAGATTAAAAATCCCAGCTCTTAGTTTCCCCCTGGAAAGGGAAAGAGATTATCCACGCATCCAGCACTGCAGCTTTTCAAGAACAAGCATGTGTCTTGTCAGTCCTGGAGCCTGGAGAAGAAAAAAGTCCATAGAGGCACAGAGAATATCTGGCTGGACTCACTGGCGAGGGTCTTCTCCTGTACAAGGCCAGTATGTGAAGACTGAGAAAGCAGCATGCTTTGTCTATTGCACAGACACCAACACACAAAGTCCAAATGGAAATTTCATAACTAAAAAATACAATAACTGAAATAAAAAGCTCAGTGGATCAACTCGAGTTGAAGGGAGGAATGAAAGGAAAGAATCAATGAACTGAAAGACAGCAATGAAAATCACCCAATGAACAACACTGAGAAAATTGACCAAAAAAAATGAACCATTTCAAGGACCTGTAGGAATAAAAAAACAATCTAATGGGGCACCTGGGTGGCTCAGTCAGTTAAGCATGTGACTTTGGCTCAGGTCATGATCTCAGGGTCCTGGGATCAAGCCCCACATTGTCGTTGGGCTCCCTGCTCAGCCAGGAGTCTGCTTATCCCTCTACCTCTGCCCCAACCCCCTGCTCATGCTCCCACTCACTCACCCGCTGTCTCTCAAAAAAAAAAAAAAAAAAATCTAACATTTGTGTCCCAAAAGAAGGGAAAGGGACCATGGTTAAAAAGGTACTCAAAGAAATAATGCCGGAACATTCCCAAATTTTTAGCAAGAAACACTAGCCTATAGATGAAAAAAGTGAACCTCAAACAGGATAAATCCCAAGAAATCCATGTCAAGAAACATCATAATTAAACGTCTAAAAACTAAAGACAAGGGAAAAAACCTTGAAAGCATCCAAGGAAAAACACTGTAGGGAAAGAAAACCAGTCTGAATGACAGGATTTATATCAGAAAGAGTTGAAGCTGGAATAAAGTTGCACAATATTTTTCAAGTACTGAAAGGAAGTACTGTCAACCTAAGATGACATACTCAGAAAAAAATATTCAGGCGTGAAGAGGAAACCAAGATGTTCTCAGATGAAGGAAAACTAAGAGAATTTGTTGCCAGTAGACCTATGAATAGCTAAGGAAAGTGAAAAAAGTGAAGGAAGTCAGGCACAAAAGACCACGTTATATGATTTTGTTTATATTAAATGTAAAAAAAAGAAGCAAATTTATAGAGACAGAAAGTAGATAAGTGGGGCGCCTAGGTGGTTCAGTCGGTTAAGCACCTGCCTTCGGCTTCCGACGGGATCTCAGGGTCCTGGGATCGAGACAACGCACCCCTCTTCCCCCACTGCCCCGTGGGGCTCCCTACTCAGCAGGGAGTCTGCTTCTCCCGCTCCCTTTGCCCCTCCCCACTCCCGCCCCGCTGATGCTTGTTCTCTGTCTCTCAAATAAATAAAATCTTAAAAAAAAAAAAGTAGCTAAGTGGTTGTCTGGGGATGTAGGTAGAGATTTAACTGCAAATGGGCAGGAGAGAATTTTAGGAATGATGGAAATGTTATAAAACTGGATTGTGTCCACTTCTGGTCCAATTTCCAAGTAACTGAATGCAGGAACTCAAAAGAGGTATTTGCATACCCACATTCACAGCAGCGCCAGGCACAACTGCCAAGAGGTAGAAGTAACACAACTGTCTATTAATGAATGAAAGGACAAACTAAATATGGTATACACATGCAATAGAATATTAGTTAGCATAAAAAGGGAAGGAAATTCTGACATACACTACAACACAGATGAATCTTGAGCGTATTATGATAAGTGAAATAAGCCATTCACAAAAAGACAAATACTGTATGATTCCACTCAAACATCTGTGTGGGCAAATTCACAGAAACACAAAGTAGAATGATGGCTGCCAGAAGCTGGAGGGGCAGGGATGGGTAGTTGTTGTTTAATGGGTACAGAATTTCAGTTTTGCAAGATGAAAAAATTCTGGAGATCGGTGGTACAAGAGTGTGAATACATTTAACCCTAACATTATTGAATTATACACTTACAAATGGTTAAAATGTAATTTTTGTTATGTGTTAAATACCACAGTTAAAAATAAAATTTAAAAATAGTATAATGGGGGGCGACTGGGTGGCTCAGTCGTTAAACATCTGCCTTCGGCTCAGGTCACAATCCCAGGATCCTGGGATCAGTCCCATATCCGGCTCCCTGCTCTGCAGGAAGCCTGCTTCTCCCTCTCCCACTCCCCCTGCTTGTGTTCCCTCTCCCACTGTCTCTTTCTCTGTCAAAAGATAAATAAAATCTTTTTAAAAAAATAAATAAATAAAAATAAAAATAGTATAATGGGGAAAGGGTGGGGCGGGGGGGAGGGTAGTTAGTTGTGACCAAGACATTACTTCAAAAAACAGCAATGAAACAATGACTGAGTTGGTGAAAAAATGATTGCACGGTGAAGCATTCAAAAAATTGATTTGCTATTAGTGTCTTCAAGAAATCCAGACACTTAAGCACTTACATTCATCAGAAAGGACAAATGATAATGTAGCTTTTAACATGAGACTTTTTATCTAAGTATAAGAGAAAATCTTTTCCTTTGGATTAATTTTTCCTTATCTGAGAAATCTTTTGGGAAGAGACAAAAAGCTTATCTTTCTTCTTTAGCATATGAATAAATAAAAGGAAATAAAAACAGCAAGGCTTATTATCTTCATTTCTTTTAATCTTGCTGAAAAATATTTAATTATTTGTATAAAAAATAAAATCATTGCAAGCAAAAATTTTAAAAACTCGTTTGTGGTAATGGTTGTAGGACTCTGTAAATTTCATAAAAATTGCGTGGGTGAATGACCAAGTGGGATTTATCCCCGGGCTGCAAGGTCGTTCAACATCCGCAAATCAATCAACGTGATACAATACATTAACAAAAGAAAGAACAAGAATCATAGGATCCTCTCAATAGATGCAGAAAAAGCATTTGACAAAGTACAGCATCCTTTCTTGATCAAAACTCTTCAGAGTATAGGGATAGAGGGTACATACCTCAATATCATAAAAGCCATCTATGAAAAACCTACAGCAAATATCATTCTCAATGGGGAAAAGCTGAGAGCTTTCCCCCTAAGGTCAGGAACGTATCAGGGATGTCCACTATCACCACTGCTATTCAACATGGTATTAGAAGTCCTAGCCACAGCAATCAGAAAACAAAAAGAAAGCAAAGGCATCCAAATCGGCAATGAAGAAGTCAAACTCTCACTCTTTGCAGATGATATGATACTGTATGTGGAAAACCCAAAAGACTCCACCCCAAAACTGCTAGAACTCAAACAGGAATTCAGTAAAGGGGCAGGATATAAAATCAATGCACAGAAATCAGTGGCATTCCTATACACCAAAACAAGACAGAAGAGAGACAAATTAAGGAGTCGATCCCATTTACAATTGCACCAAAACCATAAGATACCTAGGAATAAATTTAACCAAAGAGGCAAAGGATCTGTACTCAGAAAACTATAAAATACTCAGGAAAGAAATTGAGGAAGACACAAAGAAATGGAAAAACGTTCCATGCTCATGGATTGGAAGAACAAACATTGTGAAGATGTCAATGCTACCTAGAACCTACACATTCAATGCAATCCCCATCAAAATACCAACCACTTTTTTCAAAGAAATGCAACAAATAATCCTAAAATTTGTATGGAACCAGAAGAGACCCCGAATAGCCAGAGGAATATTGATAAAGAAAAGCAAAGCTGGCGTTATCACAATTCCGGACTTCAAGCTCTATTACAAAGCTGTCATCATCAAGACAGAATGGTACTGGCACAAAAACAGACACATAGATCAATGGAACAGAATAGAGAGCCCAGAAATGGACCCTCAACTCTAAGGTCAACTAATCTTTGACAAAGCAGGAAAGAATGTCCAATGGTAAAAAGACAGTCTCTTCAACAAAAGGTGTTGGGAAAATTGGACAGCCATATGCAGAAGAATGAAACTGGACCATTTCCTTACACCACACACAAAAATAGACTCCAAATGGTTGAAAGACCTAAACGTGAGACAGGAGTCCATCAAAATCCTAAAGGAGAACACAGGCAGCAACCTCTTCGACCTCAGCCGCAGCAACTTCTTCCTAGAAACATCACCAAAGGCAAGGGAAGCAAGGGCAAAAATGAACTATTGGGATTTCATCAAGATAAAAAGCTTTTGCACAGCAAAAGAAACAGTCCACAAAACCAAAAGACAACCGACAGAATGGGAGAAAATATTTGCAAATGACATATCAGATAAAGGGCTAGTATCCAAAATCTATAAAGAACTTATCAAACTCAACACCCAAAGAACAAATAATCCACTCAAGAAATGGGCAGACGACATGAACAGACATTTTTCCAAAGAAGACATCCAAATGGCTGACAGACACATGAAAAAGTGCTCAACATCGCCCGGCATCAGGGAAATCCAAATCAAAACCTCAATGAGATATCACCTCACACCAGTCAGAATGGCTAAAATTAACAAGTCAGGAAACGACAGATGTTGGCGGGGATGCGGAGAAAGGGGAACCCTCCTACACTGTCGGTGGGAATGCAAGCTGGTGCAACCACTCTGGAAAACTGTATGGAGGTTCCTCAAACAGTTGAAAATAGAGCTACCCTACGATACAGCAATTGCACTACTGGGTATTTACCACAAAGCTACAAATGTAGGGATCCGAAGGGGTCCGTGCACCGCAATGTTTATAGCAGCAATGTCCACAATAGCCAAACTGTGGAAAGAGCCAAGATGTCCATCGACAGATGAATGGATAAAGAAGATGTGGTATATATACACAATGGAATATTATGCAGCCATCCAAAGGAATGAGATCTTGCCATTTGCAACGACGTGGATGGAACTGGAGGGTGTTATCCTGAGTGAAATAAGTCAATCAGAGAAAGACATGTATCATATGACCTCACTGATATGAGGAATTCTTAATCTCAGGAAACAAACTGAGTGTTGCTGGAGTGGTGGGCGGTGGGAGGGATGGGGTGGCTGGGTAACAGACATTGGGGAGGGTATGTGCTATGGTGAGCGCTGTGAATTGTGCAAGACTGTTGAATCACAGTTCTGTACTTCTGAAACAATAATGCAACATATGTTAAGAAAAAAGAAAAAGAAGAAGATAGCAGGAGGGGAAGAATGAAGGGGAGTAAGTCGGAGGGGGAGACGAACCATGAGAGACGATGGACTCTGAAAAACAAACTGAGGGTTCTAGAGGGGAGGAGGGTGGGGGGGTGGGTTAGTCTGGTGATGGGTATTAAGGAGGGCATGTTTTGCGTGGAGCACTGGGTGTTATGCACAAACAATGAATCATGGAACACTACATCAAGAACTAATGATGTAATGTATGGTGATTAACATAACAATAAAAAATTTTTTAAAAGATGTGGTATATATACACAATGGAATATTATGCAGTGATCCAAAGGAATGAGATCTTGCCATAGGCAACAACGTGGATGGAACTGGAGGGTGTTATGCTGAGTGAAATAAGTCAATCAGAGAAAGACATGCGTCATATGACCTCAGTGATATGAGGAATTCTTAATCTCAGGAAACAAACTGAGGGTTGCTGGAGTGGTGGGGGGGTGGGAGGGATGGGGTGGCTGGGTGATAGACATTGGGGAGGGTATGTGCTATGGTGAGCGCTGTGAATTGTGCAAGACTGTTGAATCACAGATCTGTACCTCTGAACCAAATAATGCAATATATGTTAAGAAAAAAAAAAAGAAGAAGATAGCAGGAGGGGAAGAAAAAAAAATTGGATGGGTGAAATTTACGTATGTAAATTGTACATCAATAGAACTATTTTTAGAAATGCTCTAAAACAAAGACAAATCAAACTAGTATTTCATTCAAACAAATTCCTTATAAAAAATTAAAAATCAGGAACACCTGGGTGACTCAGTTGGTTAAACATCTGCCTTTGCCTTGGGTCATGATCCCAGGGTCCTGGGATGGAGCCCTGCATTGGATTACTAGCTCAGCGGGTAGCCTGCTTCTCCCTCTGCCTGTCACTCCCCCTGCTTGTGCTGTCCCTCTCTCTGTCTCTCTCTCACAAATAAAATCTTTAAAAAAATTAAAAATCAAATCATGCATCAATTGCTAAGAATGAAGCTAAGTACCTATTTCATCTCCTCATTACCTTACTATTACTGTACATTTATGTATTACAGTTTTTAAAATCCACTTAAGAACTCTGAAGTAAGCAAGTTAGCTATTATTACCTTGATAGAACAAGTCTTTAAAAAACTGGCAAATGGCTTGCCTGAGGATTTCAGGACTATTAAGTCTCTATCTGAAAAGCAAACTCAGTTCAGTTGAACCTAACTCTTTTCAACCTAACTGCTTCTTTCCTCCAAATCATTTTAAAATAAACTTCCCACCTACCATCATATTCAGGAAGACTTTGCTCTATGGCGAGAGCATTCATAAAGTCATCTAAGTTCACCATTCCACTTTCTGTAAAATAAAGAGTTGGATATGCACTCTGTTGTGTTTTTGCATAAAAGGTAAATTCATATTTTAATACAACTATGAAAGAATTCTCCTTCACTTCATCATTATCCTATTGAGTCTTCATATCTTGTTTCCCTAGATGAGTCTTTCTAAATTAGGTCAGTTCATTTCATTTCAACAATTACTCAACAATTTTTAAATATCTACTATAAAGTGCAATGGACTGGATTAGGCACTAAGTTCTTGATAGATATAGGAAAAAGGAAAAGTGCCCATATAGATGGACCATGAGAAATTTGAGTCTATTTCATACCATCATGAAAACCCAGTCAATATGCTATCCATTAAGATACCTTGAAAATACTAATCAGTCCTTACATACCCAAGTGTCCCCATATCTACCCCTAGTATCCAGCTAATCCAAATAATTATCTATTTTTAGATACAAACCCTCCACAGTGCTTATACCAATCCTGATAAGCAACATAAAGAGCTCAATAATTTTAGTAGCACCTATTCCTTAGATTTTTTTTTTAATCAAATCTTCTTTCTCTTTGCTTTAGCTAGGAAATTTTGTTCAGGTTCTAAGAATTCATTTCTAACATATTCCCAAGTCATTCTTTCCGCAAAATGTTGCCTCTGCCTTCTCTTCAACTGAACTTCTGCTATGGACAGTTCTTAATAATAAAACAACTTCTCTAATACAACAACCCTTCCTGGAAATTTAAACTCTGCATTGAATTTAGGCTGGTGACTGGGATATGCCATTTAACATCATCTAGATGCTAACTGCCTGCCTTCTTGTTTAAGTAGCACTAGCCCCAAATTCCTAGCTATAGCACTCCTTCTCCATTTTGGAATCTCCAATCATTTCTTCTTGGATCCTTAGGCTATTTGCTTAGAGATTTTTGTACCCCTTGGTTATTGTGGTCTTACCGCCTGAACCTACCTACAACTGGATCAGACTTCCCCAGTACCTGTCCCATACTAGCAGGCATAGCTAGGGATAGTCATGGAGTCTTACATAAACAATTGAGATATAAAAGGCTTAGCTTCTCCAAACCAATCCATTAGGTAAGACTTTCCGGGAACTTTTTTTTAATATACTACTTTCCATTTTTATATCTGTTCTTTTACAATCTTCTTTAGCCCATTCTGCTCCACTCCTAGTTGAGAGAACTTATTCCATCATTTAAAACTATCCCATAGAAGTGTCTATTTTCTCAAGAAGTTTGGCATTATTAGTCTCACCATTTTGAGTAGTGTCTGTCACAATCTTCTTGAACACTTTGTCTGATAAAGTAATTCCTATTGAAGGCAAAATGGACTTAAGTTCTTCTGCAGCGATGTAATTTTCTTGGAGCTTACTGATTGCTTCACAGATGTTTTCTAAATATACAAAATGTAAAGTACTATTCAGCAACAGAATTTATGTGTCTTAAGCAACAATTAGCACCCAAAATCTTTATCTAGTAGTCAGAAAGCAAGTTTTATCTACTTAATATTATTTCATAGGACTGCTTTTTTTCTTCATATTTCTGTTGTATCTTACATTATATCTAAATACTTCCTTTATAGTTCAAACAGAAAACAATATTGAAAATTCTATAAACATTTATAAACTACTTGTTTGGAGGAACAACTTGTTCAAGTGGCTCAGCCAATGCTGCTTGGTTCTGATTAAAATATAATGAATGAGTTCAAGAGATCAAAATATCAATGTGTTCAAATTCTAGGATTCCAAGCAAAAAATGAGAGTTCTTCCCCTTCCCATCACTTTAGTCTACCACGCTTTCAGTTCACAAATGTCAAAATGATAAAATTTTAGAAGCAGATATACATGGCCTCATGATAAGCCTCCTAATACGCACTGGGATGGGTATAATATCATTTTGGTGATATTCCAGCCAAAAATGCATAACCTGAACTTATTCATGAAGAAATACAAGGAAAACTTCAAATGAGGGACATTATACAAAATAACTAGTCAATACTCTTCAAAAGTGTCACACTCATGAAACCATCCCAGATCGGAGGAGACTAAGGACACATGACAACTAAATGTAATGTGTGATCCTGGATGAGACCTTGAACCAGACAAAGAACATTTATGGAACAAATGAAAAAAATCAAATAAGGTCTTCAGAATAGTAAATAATATTGTATCAGTGTTAATTTCCTTGTTTAGTGCATTTACTGTGGTTATACAAGATCTTAACATGTGGGAAAACTAGATGAGGAGTAAATAGGAATGTCTTTACTTTTGTGTAATTATTATGATTTTAAAATTAATGATTTTGAATGAAAAGTTAAAAATGTTTAAAATGTAAATCAAGTGACAGTCACATTTCATAGATGCTCAATTACCATCAATTTATTTTGAGAAGTTATACCAGATAAACTATTTCACACTTCTCTATACACAGAACATTAAGTATGGCAATGGTAGGTGATTTGATTTTAGTGACACCAGGAAGATAGGTAACCACTTTCTTCCACAGTCTTCTTCTACTCAATGGCTAAATGCCTACTACTCCATTATTCTTTTAGCAGGGTTTTAATTCTTCCTGGAATATATATATGTAAAATATATATTCCTCAGAAATAGGAATGGGGCACAGAGTAATAGTAGTGCATTGGTAAAGGAATCAAAATAAACACCATTGTGCCTCCTTAATAGAGCACACTCCCTTTTCAACTGAATTATTGAAAACATGCATTACTGTATAAGAATCACTAATATTTCACTAAGCACTCACTTTAGCAATTACATGTAATATGAAATGTAATAATAAGGTCACTACATTTCTTTAAAGAAAATAAACATAACTTCAGTAACTTCAGCTAAGGATTACAGGAAGGAGTATTTAATTAAGTTCCATACACAGTATTTCTGTGATAGAGGTACCACAGAAGGAAGAAAACATATATTGGTTGGGAAACCTTGCTCATCTTTGAGGAAGACCATAAATCCCTGGGTGGCTGAGATGTTTAATATTAATTTTCTCTTGATGTTCCCACATCCCTAAGAGATAATATCTGAAGTATTATCATATTATACTGGACATGGATATCATATATTTAAAATATGGAACCTGAGCAAAAATTTCACATAGACTTCTTACATACTTTGTTAAATAAATTATACAATAACTATTTCCAAAAGAAAACAGGCCCTCTATTTTCTAGGGAACTTGAGTGAGTCCAGTTAATCACTTAATAAGCTTCTTAGTCAAAGTTAGGCATCTGAAAAAGGGAGCATCTGGAAAGGCACAACGATCAAAACTACAGTGTTATATGCATTGGCCTATAGACCAGAAGTGGCAGTTATTCGAAAGTACTGACAATTGAAATGCATACAACTGTCTAATAACTGATTAATTCAGCTCGTTTCCGTGATAACTCAAGAACTCAAGGACCTAGATTTTGACTTACGTATATGATACTGACCCAGAGCATTTGTTGTAGCTTTTTCCTTTAATGAAACCTGTTTTAGGGGGCTGGAATGCCTTCTCAGAGTTGGCTTCTGAAGTTTGGGGATACTAAAAGTATCACTTTTATCCAGAGACTTTTTGAGGCTTGTAATACTCTTCAAGTTATGTGGTATAGACTTTGAGTCATGAATTTCAATCTTCTCTGAATATTTCTTAAAGTTTATGCCATCCTTTGAATATGGTTCCTGGAATCCTGTATTACTGCTATCAACCCCATTTAGGAATTTTTTTATTTGCAAAGGATTTTTTGATCTTTTAAATTCAAGGTGATCATTGTCCTCCATAATTTTATGATGTTGGAGGTTTTTTCTATTTAACTTTGGGAATAACGATGGTTCAAACAGCCTGGAAGATAAAGTGCTTTTCTTCCTATATTGTAGATAGCATTCTGATATTTTTGATAACTTTCTGTGAGAAGGAGATTCATCCAAGGCTGACCATTCCATAATTGCTAAGCAAGAGAAACATATTTAATTATTTCATTTACCTGTACAATTTGAAATCGTTCTTTAAAAAAAAAAAACAACTAAGTCCTCATGAAAGCTATTCAAGAAATTATCAGTTGCTTCAATACATAAAGTTAATATGTTAAAAAAATTACAGAGGTGGTAACCAAAAGATTGAACTATTAACTAGGTTAAATATAGTCTTCTGGTTTAATATATTTAAATTCTTCCATCCAGAGCTATTCAAAGTTACACTGAATCAAAAGTGATAGCCTCCTAAAGCACATAGTTCTCATTCCCCACTCTTTGCCAATTTTGAAAGATAATAGGCTGACATGTCAATACAGTTACAAATCCCTTAATTACGAGCATACCAAACTAAAAGGAAGTTGTAGTGGGGAAATTTTTATTTATAAAATCAAAATACAAATATTTACTCTCCTAAAGATTCTCAGTGCTTGTGGGGGGAAAATAACTTTTTATATAAATAATATCTTTAGAAAAATATTAATACAATGTCCACTAAGGCTTCATTTGTAAAGTCCACCTGATGGCTCAGAATAGTACATTACATTTGAATAACACATTTTAAAGTATTTCAAATGTTATACTACTTGATCCTCAAAACAACTCCATGAGCTCATCAAATAAATCAAAGAAAACCAAGAAACTTCAACAGAGTAGCAGTACAATCTTGACTATGAAGTCATTTCACTTAGAAAAAACAGAAAGTTTCTTAGTTTAGTGTGTGTTAAAATGAACAAGTAAAGGAAAATATTTGGATTTTAAATGTCTGGAAATCTTTTTTGAAATTAATTCATTTCTTTTAAGTTGCCATAGATCATTGTATTAGTTTTAGGTGTAAAAAGTTTGGAAATCTTTAAAGATGGTGATATGGATCTCTAGGTTCTATCAAAAAGAAATAGGCTAGTGAATGGGTAAAAGAATAAAATCTTTGACACTTCTGCTTTGGGCTAGGACACTGCAATAGGGACCAACTTTACCCTCAAGCCTTAAATAACTAAAAAATTGGACAATTTATGTGGGGGAAAAAAAAAACAGTTTTCAGGCATTGGACAATAGGCAGCACAGGACTAAGTAATCCTCTAAAGAAGGTAAACAGACCAGCTGGAAACCTTACAACTGCATCAGCTTACCTTCTGGATGTAGTTTCCATGCCACAGCATAGGAAAGTAAAACCTGAACAGAGCTTGATGGTCTGAATGAGTAGAGGAAACAGAGATAAAAGGAAGGCCAAAGAATCTAGAATATGGGAGTAGAGTGCCAAAGAAGAGAGAACTACTGAGTTCTGGAGATTAGCATTAACTCTTTGGCTGAGTATTAATCCGCACATACATGAGAAGATTACTACCCAACGACAAGGAAAGAATTACCAGAAAATTATAGGTAGAACAATTCCTGTAGCTCACTAGAATTGAGAATGATTTGTGATTCCATCAGCCAGAGCAAAAAGATCTCATAATACATGGGGCATTCAGTAGATTCATCTGAAGAATGCTGCCTTAGTAGTAGAGCTAAATTATATAAAAGCTGCTCTGAGATCATCATTAAAAAGCTTTAAAAAGCAAGCTTCAAAAGGACCCAACTGATTCCAAGTAATTCAACTGCATCAGAACCAAATCCAACACTAATTAAAGGAGCTCTAGGAGACTATAAAGCAACAAGTAAATTGTGAAGAGGGAGAGCTCAGGAAAATAACTTCATAACATTGTTTATGAACTCCTGGGTTCACCCTGAGCTACATGGATTTGACCCTAAAAAGTACACCATAAATTCTGAGAACAGAACTCTAAGATAAACCACCAGATTGGTCACTGGATGTCCCATATCTCTGAATAGTACTGTAAAGGCTGTGAAAAACAAACTGACATTGAAACTATAAAACACAGAAAATTGATTGAAACTTGTAGCCTGAATCAAACCAAGTCAAATTCCTGCAAAAACAAAATTTAAACATTTTCCAAAGGATTTAAGATCCACATTCTCATAACTTAATATTCAAAATGTCCATGATATTAATTCAAAATCACTTCACATATGAAGAACCAAGAAAATCTCAATCTGCTTTGGAAAAGACAACCAACAGATGCCAACACAACCAAGATGACAAAGATGTTGGAACTGTCTGATAAAGACTTCAAAGCAACTATTATAAAAATGCTCCAACACACAAAGAAAAAAACATTTTTGAAATTAATAGAAAGATAGAAAGTCTCAGAAAACAACATTAAAGACATAAAGAAGAACCAAATTATAATTTTCAAGCTCAAAAATATAATAACCAAAGCAAAAAAGAAAAAACTCATCAGATATGCTCAATAGCAAAATGGAATTGTCAGAGGAAGAGTTCATGAATTTGAAGATAGATCAATAGAAATTATCTGAACAAGCAGAGGAAAACAAGAATGAACAGAGTCTCAAACACCTGTGGGGCAATACGAAAGAGGTCTGATATTTGTGTCAGTGGAGTCTCAGTAAGGCAGGAGAAAAAGTGTGGTGGAGAACAAATATTTGAAGTTATAGTGGCAAAAAAACCTTCAAATTTGGCAAAAGAAAGATTCAAGAAGCTCAGTGAATCTCAACAGGATAAATTCAAAAAATCTACTCCGAAACAAATCATAATCAAACTGCCAAAAACTAAAGACAAATATCTTGAAAGCAACTAGAGAAAAACAACCCATTTTATGATTTGAATAATATCAGATTTCTCATCAGAAATTATGGAATACAGAAGTAAAAGAAATAACATTTTTAAAGTGCTAAAAGAGGAGCATGTGCCTGATTCAGTGGAGTGTGGGACTCTTGATCTCAGGGTTGTGCATTCAAGCCTCACATTGGGTGTAGAAATTGCTTAAAAAAAAATGCTAAAAGAAAAAGCTGTCAACCCAGAGTCCTATATCCAATGATAATATTCTTCAGGAATTAAAGAGAATAAAGATATTCTCAAATGAAGAAAAACTAAGCTAATTCATTTTTAGTAGATTTGCCCTTTTAAAAATTTAAAAGAAGTTATTCATGCAGAATGGAAATGATACCCAAAAGACATCTGGGCAGTCAAGAATGAAGGAAGAGAAATACAGAATAGTTAAGACCAGGTTAAATATAACAAACTATTATTCTCCTCTCGGAAGTTTAAAAGATGTTTGATCATTGAAAGCAAAACTTACAAACATTGTCTGATGTTTTCAATGTGTGTTATGGTAATACATAAGAAAACCACAGCATAAAAGAGGGAGGGTAAAAAGAGCTATATAATGGTAAAACTTCTATGTTCCACTTGAATTGGTAAAATATTTATATAAGTATTCTGTAAAAGATTAAGTATGTATAGGGTAATCCTTAGAACAACCACCAGAAACATGCAGAAACATAGTGAAAATACATACAAAATAAATTTACAAGCATACTAAAAATGTTCCAAAAAAAGAAGGCAGAAAATGGTTGAAAGCAGGAAAAATAGAAACAAATAATAATATGGTATACCTAGATCTGAATGTATAAATGATTACACTAAATATGATTTAAACACTCAGAGAGAAGAGTCCAAGATGGCGGAGAAGTAGGAGACCTTAGTTTTGTCCGGTCCCAGGAATTCAGCTAGATAGCTATCAAATCGTTCTGAACACCTGTGAACTCAACCTGAGATCTAAGAAAAGAATTGCTGCAATTCTATAAATAGAAAAGGGACCATTTTCTGCAAAGTAGGAGGTGCAGAGAAGTGAATCCGAGGCGATATATTGGAAGATAAACCACAGAGGGAGGGAGCCTCCAGAGGCTATATCAGAAAGTGATATAGCAGCAGAGCGCAAAATCAGAACGTTTAGAAGTCTGCTCCAGTGAGGGACATCCCTGCCTGAAAGGTGCTAAGGCAGCAAAGCAGGGCAGAATCCTAGGTGGGACAGTGTGGTCTCAGGATCCCTGGGGTGATAGAAAGAATAGGGGTGCCTGAGTGCAGCACAATTCCCAGGCATTGGAGCGGAGAAGCCAGCTGCAATCAGTGAGCCCAGGAGTGGGCTTTCAGCTTGGCATTGCCATAAACCACGAACTCTGGCACAGTCGGACAACCACTCTTTGAGCAGGGGCCCAGCAAGCAGTAGAATCATGGTGAGACCCACCTACCTCCCACAGGAGGAGCCATACCAGTCTGCAGGGTTTGGAGACTCAAAGCAGGGTTGCGTGCCCGAGATAGAAACGCTGGGTTGCAGGCTGAGCGAACACGGAGTGCAGACAGAGACCAGGGAGACAGGAGTGATTGACTGCTTTTTCCTGAGGATGCACTGAGGAGTGGCGAGGGTGGGAGCCCTCAGCTCCGGGGCTGGAGGTTGGGAAGCCGCCATTTTCATTCTCAACCTCTAAAGCCACACAGAAAGCCTTCAGGGAACAAAAGCTACATACAGCAATCTGGAACAACTTACTTAGCCTGGCCCCCTGGCAAGGGTGGTGCAGTTCTGCCCAGGGAAAGATACCTGAGAATCAGCACAACAGGCCCCTCCCCCAGAAGATCAGCAGAAACATCCAGCTAAGACTAAGTTTACCAATCACAAAGAATTGCAAACTCCAGCACTAGGGGAAAATAGTATATAAAACTTAATGGTTTTTTTCTCATGATTCTTTAGTCTTTCAATTTTAATTTTTTTCTCTTTTCAACCAATTTCTGATTTTATCTTTTTTAAAGTCTTTTTTAATTTTCATTTTTACAATTACATTCTTTCCTTTGATTGTATTTAATTATATATATATGTATATATACATATACACACACACATATATAGTATTTAATTATATATATGCATTTTTTTCTTTCTTTACAATTTTGGGATGTGGTTTCTTCTAACGAACAGACCAAAATACTCACAGAAGCTAGTGTACTGCTTTGCTCTCTTCACCAGACTGATTATATTCTCTCTTTTTTAAAGTCTTTTTTAATTTTCATCTTTACAGTTACAGTCTATCATTTCAATGTATTTAATTTTATTTTGCATATATTTTGTATATATATGTTATATATATACATAAATGTATATAAATTTATATGTATATATGTCATATATACATACATATATATATTTTTATAAATAAAATTATATTAAATATACATAAATATAAATTTATATATATAAACAATATAAATTTTTCTTTACAATTCTTTCTTTACAATTTTGGGATACAGTTTCTTCTAAAAAACAGACCAGAATACACACAGAATCCAGAGTACTGCTCTGTTCTGTTCCACTGTCTCACTATATTCTCTCTTTTTCTAAATTTTTTGTTTGTTTGTTTCGGGTATCTTCTGATCTCTTTAGTGTATATTTCTCTGGGGTGTTGTTGTCATTTTAGTATTTTGTTCTCTCATTCACTTATTATTCTCTGGACAGAATGACAAGACAGAAAAACTCACCTCCAAAAAGAGAACACGAAGAAGTACCAACTGCCAGGGACCTAATCCATATGGATATAAGTAAGATGTCAGAAGTAGAGTTCAGAATAACCATTATAAAGATACTACCTGGGCTTGAAAAAAGCATAGAAGACACTAGAGAATCCCTTTCTGGAGAAATAAAAAAACGAAAATTTAACCAAGTCAAAATCAAAAAGGCTATTAATGAGATGCAATAAAAATTGGAGGCTCCAACTGCTAGGATAAATGAGGCAGAAGAGAGAATTAGTGATATAGAAGACAAAATGATGGAGAATAAAGAAGCTGAGAAAAAAAGAGATAAACAACTACTGCATCATGAGAGGAGAATTCAAGAGATAAGTGATATCATAAAGTGAAACAATATTAGAATAATTGGGATCCCAGAAGAGGAGGAAAGAGAGAGAGGGGCAGAAGGTATATTGGAGCAAATTATAGCAGAGAACTTCCCTAATCTGGGGATGGAAACAGGCACAGAGAACCCCCCTCAAAATCAATAAAAAATAGATCAACACCTCGACATATAATAGTGAAGCTTGCATAATCTCAGAGTCAAAGAGAAAATCCTGAGAGCAACTCAGGACAAGAGGTCTGTAACCTACAAGGGTAGAAACATTAGGCTAGCAGTAGACCTATCCACAGAGACCTAGCAGAACAGAAAGGACTGGCATGATATATTCAGGGTCCTAATGAGAAAAATATGCAGCCAAGAATAACTTATCTATCAAGGCTGTCATTCAAAATAGAAGGAGAGATTAAAAGCTTCCAGGACAAACAGAAACCAAAAGAACTTGTGATCATTAAACCAGCCTTGCAAGAAATATTAAAGGGGATCCTTTAAGCAAAGAGAGAGCTCAAAAGTAACATAGATCAGAAAGAAACAGAAACAATATACAGAAACAGTGACTTTATAGGTAATACAATGGCACAAAACTCGTATCTTTCAATAGTTACCCTGAATGTGAATGGGCTAAATGCCCCAATCAAAAGATTCAGGGTATCAGATTCGATAAAAAAGCAAGACCCATCCATATGCTGTCTGCAAAAGTCTCATTTTAGACCCAAAGACACCTCCGGATTGAAAGTGGGGGGTAGGAAACCATTTGTCATTCTAACGGACATCAAAAGACAGCTGGGGTGGCAATCCTTATATCAGACAAATTAGATTTTAAACCAAAGACTGTAATAAGAGATGAGGAAGGATACTATATCATAATTAAAGGATCTATCCACCAAGAAGATCTAACAATTGTAAATATTTATGCCCCTAATATGGGAGCAGCCAATTATATAAACCAATTAATAACAAAATTAAAGAAACACATTGATAATAATACAATAATAGTAGGGGACTTCAACACCCCACTCACTGCAATAGACAAATCATCTAAGCAGAAGATCAACAAGGAAACAAGGGCTTTGAATGACATACTGGACCAGATAGACTTCACAGATATATTCAGAGCATTCCATCCCAAAGCAACAGGATACACATTCTTCTTGAGTGCATATGGAACATTCTCCAGAATAGACCACATACTGGGTCACAGATCAGGTCTCAACCAGTACCAAAAGATTTGGATCATTCCCTGCATATTATCAGACCACAATGCTTTGAAACTGGAACCCAATCCCAAGAGGAACTTTAGAAAGAACTCAAATACATGGAGGCTAAAGAGCATCCTACTAAAGAATGAATGGGTCAACCAGGAAATTAAAGAAGAATTTGAAAAATTCATGGAAACAAATGAAAATGAACACAACTGTTCAAAACCTTTGGGATGAAGCAAAGGCAGTCCTAAGAGGGACGTATATAGCAATACAAGCCTTTCTCAAGAAACAAGAAAGGTCTCAAATACACAACTTAACCATACACCTAAAGGAGCTGGAGAAAGAATAGCAGATAAAGCCTAAACCCAGCAGAAGAGAAGTAATAAAGATTAGAACAGAAATCAGTGCAACAGAAACAAAAACACACACACACAGACAAAAAAAAAAAAAAAAACCAGTGGAACAGATCAATGAAAGTAGGAAAGAATTAGTATGATTGATGAACCCCTGGCCAGACTTATCAAAAAGCAAAGAGAAAGCACTCAAATAAATAAAATCATGAATGAAAGAGGAGAAATCACAACCAACACCGAAGAAATACAAACAAATATAAGAACATATTATGAGCAACTATATGCAACAAATTAGGCAATCTGGAAGAAATGGATGCATTCCTAGAGACATATAAACTACCAAAACTGAAACAGGCAGAAATAGAAAACCTGAACAGACCCATAACCAGCAAGGAGATTGAGGCAGTAATCAAAAATCTCCCAACAAAGAAGAGCCCAAGACCGGATGGCTCCCCAGGAGAATTCTACCAAACATTTAAAGAAGAATTAACACCTATTCTTGTGAAGCCGTTTTTAAAAAACAGAAATTGAGGGGCGCCTGGGTGGCTCAGTCATTAAGCGTCTGCCTTCAGCTCAGGTCATGATCCCAGGGTTCTGGGATCGAGCCCCACATCGGGCTCCCTGTCCGCGGGAGGCCTGCTTCTCCCTCTCCCACTCCCACTGCTGTGTTCCCTCTCTCACTGTCTCTCTCTCTCTCTCTGTCAAATAAATAAATAAATCTTTAAAAAAAAAAAAAAACAGAAATTGAAGGAAAACTTCCAAACTCTTTCTATGAGGCCAGGATTACCTTGATCCCAAAACCAGACAAAGATCCCACCAAAAAGGAGAATTACAGACCAATATCCCTGATGAACATGGATGCAAAAATTCTCACCAAAATACTAACCAATAGGATCCAAGAGTACATTAAAAGGATTATTCACCATGACCAAGCGGGATTTATTCCTGGGCTGCAAGGGTGGTTCAAAATCCACAAATCAATGTGATACAATACATTAATAAAAGAAAGGACAAGAATCATATGATCTTCCCAATAGATGCAGAAGAGGAGTTTGACAAAGTATAGCATCCTTTCCCGATTAAAACTCTTCACAGTGTAGGGATAGAGGGAACATACCTCAACATCATAAAAGCATATATGAAAAGGCCACAGTGAATATCATTCTCAATGGGAAAAAACTGAGACCTTTTCCCCTAAAGTCAGGAACACAGCAGGGATGTCCACTATCACCACTGCTGTTCAACATAGTACTAGAAGTCCTAGCCTCAGCAATCAGACAACAAAAAGAAATAAAAGGCATCTGAATCGGCAAAGAAGAAGTCAAACTCTCACTCTTTGCAGATGATATGACACTGTATGTGGAAAACCCAAAGACTCCACCCCAAAATTCTTAGAACTCATACAGGAATTCAGCAAAGTGGCAGGATATAAAATCAATGCACAAAAATCAGTGGCATTTCTATACACTAATAGTGAGACAGAAGAAAGAGAAATTAAGGAGTGGATCCCATTTACAATTGCACCCAAAACCATAAGATACTTAGGAATAAACCTAAACAAAGAGGCAAAGGATCTGTACTCAGAAAACTATAGAACAATCATGAAAGAAATTGAGGAAGACACAAAGAAATGGAAAACATTCCATGCTCATGGATTGGAAGAACAAATATTGTTAATATGTCTATGCTACCTAGAGCATTCTATGCATGCAATGCAATCCCTATCAAAATACCAACAACTTTTTTCACAGAGCTGGAACAAAGAATCATAAAATTTGTATGGAACCAGAAAAGACCCCAAATAGCCAAAGGAATGTTGAAAAAGAAAATCAAAGCTGGGGGCATCACAATTCTGGAAGTCAAGCTCTATTACAAAGCTATGATCATCAAGACAGTATGGTATTGGCACAAAAACAGATACACAGATCAATGGAACAGAATAGAGAGCCCAGAAATGGACCCTCAACTCTAATGGTCAACTAATCTTTGACAAAGAAGGAAAAAATATCCAGTGGAAAAAAGACAGTCTCTTCAACAAATGGTGTTGGGGAATTTGGACAGCCACATGCAGAAGAATGAAACTGGACCATTTTCTTACAACATACACAAAAATAGACTCAAAATGGATGAAAGGCCTAAAAGTGAGAGGAGAACACAGGCAGCAACCTCTTCGACCTTGGCCACAGCAACTTCTTGCTAGACACCTCTCAAAAGGCAAGGGAAGCAAGGGCAAAAATGAACTATTGGGATTTCATCAAGATAAAAAGCTTTTGCACAGCAAAGCAAAGAGTCGACAAAACCAAAAGGCAACCAACAGAATGGGAGAAAATATTTGCAAATGACTTATCAGATAAAGGGCTAGTATCCAAAATCTATAAGGAACTTATCAAACTCAACACCCAAAGAACAAACAATCCAATCAAGAAATGGGCAGAAGACATGAACAGACATTTCTGCAAAGAAGATGACCAAATGGCCAACAGACACATGAAAAAGTGCTTAACATCACTCAGCATCAGGGAAATACAAAACAAAACCACAATGAGATACCACCTCACACCAGTCAGAATGGCTAAAATTAGCAAGTCAGGAAACGACAGATGTTGGCGAAGGATGCGGAGAAAGGGGAACCCTCTTACACTGTCAGTGGGAATGCAAGCTGATGCAGCCACTCTGGAGAACAGTATGGAGGTTCCCCAAAAAGTTGAAGATAGAACTACCCTACAATCCAGCAACTGAAGTACTAGGTATTTACCCCAAAGATACAAATGTAGTGATCAGAAGGGGCACATGCACCCCAATGTTTATAGCAGCAATGTCCACAATAGCCAAACTATGGAAGGGCCCAGATGTCCATCGACAGGTGAATGGATAAAGAAGATGTGATATATATATATATATATATACAATGGAATACTACTCAGCCATCAAAAAGAATGAGATCTTACCATTTGCAATAACGTGGATGGAACTATAGGGTATTGTGCTGAGCGAAGTAAGTGAATCAGAGAAAGATAATTATCATATGATCTCACTCTAATGTGGAATTTAAGAAACAAAATAGAGGATCATTGGGGAAGGGAGGAAAAAATAACACAAGACAAAATCAGAGAGGGAAAGAAGCCATAAGAGACTCTTAACCATAGGAAACAAACTGAAGGTTGCTGGAGGTGAGGGGAGTAGGGGCATGGAGTAACTGGGTGATGAACATTAAGGAGGGCACATGATGTAATGAGCACTGGGTGTTACATAAGACTGATGAATCATTGAAGTGTACCTCTGAAACTATTAATATGCTATATGTCAATTAACTGAATTTAAATTAAAAAATAACATTGAAAAAATGATTTAAACACTCCAATTAGAAGAGATTATTAAAATAAATACAAAAATATCACCCAACTCTATGTGGTTTACAAAAACTTCAAATATGTGATATAGGAATGTTAAAAGTAAAAGGATAGAAAATATATACCATGTACGCACTAATCAAAAGAAAACTGGAGTTATATTAGAATCAGAACAAGTAAGCTTCAGAGAAAAAATTACCAGTGATTACATACATACTATATAATGATAAAAGAGTCAATTCACAAAGAAGAGAAAACTCTCCTGGGGTGCGTGGGTGACACAACTGGTTAAGCATTCAACTCTTGGTTTTGGCTCAGATCGTGATTTCGGGGTCATGGGATTGAGCTCTGCAGGGGGCTCCATGCTCATCGTGGAGTCTGCTTGAGTTTCTCTCTCCCTCTCTTTCTGCCCCTCCCCCCACATGTGTTTTCTCTCTCTCTCTCTCTCTCTCTCAAATAAATTAATAAATCTTAAAAAAAAAGAAGATATAACTATCCTAAATGTGAGTTCACCTAGTAACAGAGCTTCAAAATGCATGAAACAAAACCTGACAAAACTGAAAGGAGAAATAGACTAATCCACAATTATATTTGGAGACAAATTCCTTTCTCCATAATAGAACTGGTAGAAAATTAGCAAAGATACAGAAGAAATGAATAACATAAATTATTAGAATCATGCATGTGAGTGGGTATGTGATTATTAGTAATATCTATGTAAGAAAAAAATTAATGAAAAAATTCTAAACCAAAGACAAAATTAGAATTCAAAATAAACTTTGAAACTTTCAGGTAATGACAGCAAATTGAACAGCCTTCAAAAACCCCATTAAAACTAAAAGAATTTTAAAACATCATAAATCTATAATAATAAAAAGAACAGGTAAAAAAACAACTGCAATTAAATTTTAGAAGCTGGAATGTTGATGAACTTAGTAGACCTGAAAAGGCTGAACCATAAAGCAGAATGTGGAAAGCCAACAAGCAACCCAATTCATAACACAAAACCTCCAAATGCTCATAAGTTAGTAGCATTTAGATACCTTTAAAAGTGAGGGTAAGAATGAAGCTAAAAATAAAGAATTGGATAAAAGTCCATTTAAGTAGTAGTTTGATACCTAGATTCCCTTCATACAGCCAGATGGTTGATTTTTCTCCTACTCCAGCAAGAGACTGACAATTTATCAGAGAGGGTTAAACACAGGATCTCTGGAATTATGGAATACTAAACACAATAGAGGGTAGGAGTATTATATGGAAAAAGAGCAGGGAGGTTACATTGAATAATGGGAACTCCAGTCTTTTGTCTCATTTAACACCTGGAAGTTTAGTAAGCAAGGCTAAACCTCCAGGAAGGATATAAGAAACTTCTTTGAACACTCTGGCCATCAAAAGGAAAAATATCCTAAAGATAGTAATATCAAGGGTTTTCTATGCAAAGAACCCAGCCAGATCACCCTCTAGCAGGGTTTCTCAAACTCAGCAGTACTAGCATTTGGAGATGGATAATTCTTTATTGAGGGGGGCTGTCCTGTGTATTGTAGGATATTTAGAAGCACCCCTGGCCTCTCATCACCTGATGCCAGTAACACAGATTGTGATGACCACAAACGTCTCCAAATGCTGCCACATGTTCCTGGGGGAGGGAGGAAAGAGAGAAAAAAAATCCCCAAATCACCTCTGGTTAAGAACCACTATTCCACAGCTCAGAGTCAGCTAGTTCCACCCTCAATCTCAGAGTTTCCAAACAGCTTTTAGCTTACCATTCTCAAATCTGAGAACAGAGCAATTTTTGGAAATTTAAAACCTACAAGTGAAAAACTAAATAGAAGCACTGGAAGATAAATTTAAGGAAATCTCTCAGAAAGCATAACAAAGAGACAAGAGAAAAGGGTTTTTTTTTTTTTTTTTTTTTTTAAAGGAGGGGCGCCTGGGTGGCTCAGTCGTTAAGCATCTGCCTTCGGCTCAGGTCATGATCCCAGGGTCCTGGGATCAAGCCCCGCATCAGGCTCCCTGCTCAGCGGGAAGCCTGCTTCTCCCTCTCCCACTCCCTCTGTTTGTGTTCCCTCTCTCGCTGTCTCTCTCTCTGTCAAATAAATAAATAAATCCTCCAAAAAAGAATCAATCCAGAATATCAAATATCCAAATAACAAGAGTTTCACAGAAAAATAGAGGAAAGGAAATTAACAAATTATTTTAATTTTCCAGAATCAGAGGACACTGTATCCAACACAATCACAGCAAAGAAACTTATTTCAAGGTACACCACCATGAAATTTCACAGCACTATATACAACGAAAATATCCTATAAGCTTGCAAAAACAAAAACCGGTTTCATACAAAGAGTCAGGAGTCAGAAAATTTTGGACATCAACAGCAATATTGAAAACTAGAAAATCCAGAAAATTTACAATCTAGAATTCTATACCCAAACTATCAATCAAATGTGAAGACAGAATTTGATACAGGAGGAGAGAAGTGAAAAATCTCCAGAATGTTAATGACGAAAGATCCCAGGATGACAGATGCACACAAGATGTAGAGGGAAACAAATCCATACTGAAGAACATCAGAATACTCTAAGGAAGATTTCCTCAAGAAGACAAAACTAATAGAATACCTGGTGCATGCAAACTTATGGAGAGGATACTTGGATAGTTGGCAGAATTTAGGGTTCAATCAGCAATAAATATACTTATTTAAAAATCAAGCAAATAGGGGCACCCAGGTGACTCAGTCAGTTAAGCGTTTGCTGGACTCTTGATTTTGGCTCAGGTCATGAGATCGAGCCTCATGTTGGGTTCCAAGCTGGGTACGGAGACTGCTTAGGATTCTCTCTTTCTTTCTCTCCCTCCCTCTGCCCCTCCCCCTCATCCCCTCTCAAAAAAATAAATAAATAAAATATTTAAAACCAAGCAAATAAATAAGACAATTATTAATTCAAAGAGGGAAAAATTTGCAGAGAAAAAGAAAGTAGCTACAAGATACTTACTATATAGCTCAGCTGTGAATAGTGTTTACATAAATATATTAGCATAAATACTGAATTAAAACTTAATCAAATTACCTTGTAACTATATTGGGAGTGTGAATAGGTATGGGAAGAGTAAGTAGATGTGATGGAGACAACGAAGATGAAACAGAGCTAAATCCTTATTTTTCATATTAGGAAGTTTACTACATCTACCCCAAATTTTAAAAATCAACAAGTAACAATACAAACATGTTATTTATAGTCATGAAGACAAATGTCAAGTAATCATCTAAAACATCTAAAATGTTTACCTCTGGAGATGCTGAGGAAAGGATCAGGCGACTGGCTGCTTTATTTGCAGTAAGCTTATTACAACTATATAATTCTTAAAATTATATATATAGATAATCTTGATCAAAGGATATTTGAACAAATTAGAGAAAGAATAAGGAATGACATGATGTGATTGGAAGAGTTAAAAAAAACGTATTTAATGAAGGAAAACTGAACTAAATCATGAATGATAGTGAAGAATATACTAAAAATGTTTAACTATCAATGTCAGGATGTCAGAATGACCCACAATTTGCAAATTAAATATCTTTCTTCAGTGTTACTAATTTGTTTTAAAGTTTACTTTGTGTTGTAAAATATTAAGGGAGATAAAAGTAGAAAATTATGAGATAGTTATATAACCAATTTTAATTAGTATATTTAGAGTATTAAACTTTTATCTCCCTAATTTAAAAGTTAGAGCAATGGTTTCAGAGAAGGCTTTTAAAACTCGTATGATGAAACCTATAAATTAGGGTTTAAGGACAATTTATTTATAAACAAAGCTTGTTATAGCAACAAGAGCTCACTTACAAAAATCCTCATACTGGTGCTGTAGTTCATCCAAAGTAAATATAATATCTCTAATATCCACCCTGTGGTTACCTGTAATAGAAAGAATAAGTTCAAATACTGTATTTCTCTTTTGAACACAAATATTACTTTCAACCTATTCTAATATGAAAATAACACAGAGATGTGTGGAAGGAGATGGGGAGAGCCAGCTATTACAGGTTTTGAATAATACCTGGAATTGTGAATTAATAACTCAGTACACACTGAAACATAAGACTAAGACCATTATTTTCTTTTCTCCTTAATAAAAGGGTTTCCCATCAAAAGAAATTAGTCACATTTTAAGCCCCAAAGCTAGGTAATGAAGATAATATTTTAATAAGCAGTTTTTTGAGAGTTTACCATAGGTAGAATTTCAAGTTTTAACTCTTACCTTCCTCACTAGATCATGAGCTCTTCAAGAGCAGAGAATGTCATTTGTTTCCCCAATGCCTCGCAAAGTATCTACTTCCCAACACTTAAAAATTATTTTTGAATGAATAAAATATACTGAAGGCTGTAAAGAATAATGCAATGTCTACACTGTGGATAGCAGAAAACCACTTACTTAGGACCTTATAGGTGCCCAGCACTCTCATAATTATGACTTCCTACCATTCTTGCCCTTGCCTCTTTCTAAGACCATTTTCCTTCTTGGGCAGTGCATGACAGAGGATGGGTTCAGAGGCAGTGACCTTAAATAATGTCATTCCAATTGTGCACAGAGGTAGAAAATGCTTTTCCCAACAGTTCTTGCCTCCAAATGCTTGAGTTTGCTTGACATCCAAGGTGAAAAAGACCAGGAGTTGACTTATCTACCTATAAAAATACTAGGTTTATTCTTTAGTCTATGCATAAGAGATCAACTCCTCAATTATATGCATAAGCGAAGACCCTGAAAAAAAGATGCAAGCTTTTAATGTGCCTTCTGAGTCAAAGAAGAATTATACACAATATACTTTTGGTGTTGGGTAGGTTTGATTCATTCTGATTCTTGAAAATTGGTAAGCTATGTCAGTTGCTTTTAAATTACTGCAAAGCAAGGTAAGTATTTGACCCAATCAAAGAAGTGTTAGACCAAATGATGCTAAGTTATTTTCTAATTAGGAACTGCTTCTTACATTCTGTTTTTTTATTTCCTTGGTATTTAATCTCATTCTCTTCTTGATTATGGTTCTAACACCCCCCCCTTACACTCCCCAGGGAATTCCTGGCACTTACTGTAGATTGAGTCCATGTCCTAAGTTCTTAGATCATAGCTTAAGTCCTAATATAATTCAAGGCTTCAGCCCTCAAACTCTTGAATTTGATCAGTGCAAAGTATTCGACCATATGTAAATTAATCCAGTGGAGAAGGCCATATTGTTTATGTGCTCTCCACTTAAAAAACTCCCTTCTCTGGAAAAAGGTCCAGTATCAACCAATGAGAATGCAGTAGCCAACTATTTATAGATTCACTAGTTCTTGCTCAAAATTTATTCCTTGCTTCTATACAATAATAGATACCTACACAAATATCCCAAACAAATATTATTAGTGGCCAAATAAGCATTACAGAATCTGAAATTACTATTTTGGCCCCTATCTGGCTTATCAAAACCTTAATGAATAATTCCTGGTTGAGACTGAGGCAATCAGTATAGTTATAGGCTCCATTTATTTCATAAGGGAAGTTCAAAACAACCTCCCACTCTTATATATGTACTTCTGGAGGAAATTCAGCCTGGAAAATATAAACATCTAGTGTGAAAAAAAATATCCTATCATCAAGGTCATATTCAGGGCAACATTACTTTGAAGGTGTTAAGTGACTATTAACACTACATTTCCATAATCTTCACAAAACCTCTGCAATATCAAAAACCTCCTCTATCAAAAATTATGCTAGTCACTACTTTTCACCCAGTTCAATTATCAGATTACTAATCACGAGAGAAAAAACTAAGGCACCAATATCCTGTTTCAGAAACCAAACTACCTGACACTCCCAGAACTGACATCAAGTTATCTTCCATATTTCTTTTGCCATAACTTAATGAAGCAAATGCTTTTCGGACTTCCTTGCAAATTCCAATGGCCTAATTCTTTCCTCTTCATTGTGAATACTCATAAAGATGAACATATTCTTCACATATCATTATTACTCAAAAAAACCAAACCTAATACAAAAACAAGACGTTAAAACAGTACCTATAACAGGGTGTTATGCCTTCTGCTAGTTATTTCACTACTTACTTCAAAATTTTGAAATCCACATCTCCTACCTGGGTAACCTAAGACTTTTGGCATTCTGGGGTTGTCCTTTCCTTTAATATTTAACGAAAATAGTTCAGATCCCAGACTGTACCCTATATGAACATAAATCAATACTCCCTCCAAAATTTGAGGATTTCTGAGTGTTTTATACTCTTGTGATTGATTTTTGTTTTCTCTGTTCCCCTGGACTCTTGATCTCACTCACATTATCATATTCTATAGGTGCTATATTCTCTCCACCCCAAGCCTACCTAACACAGAACCTATAGACTTTTCTCCTTGAAATCCACCCACCAACACTACTAACACAAGGCTATTGTATATAACCAACTTTTACTAGATAACTCGCAATTAATGGGAGTATGCGAGTTCTTTATAGTACAACAAGCAACTACATACTATTGTCCTAGAGTTCTATAGCTACTCTCTATTGATTGCAGGAAACCCAATCCACTCTTAGCTTCCCCCAGGCTTCTTCCTCCAGCTGCCAAATAGCCACTGTGGTATTCTAAGTTCCTGTTATTTTTTTTTAAGACTTTATTTATTTGACAGAGAAAGACAGCAAGAGAGGGAACACAAGCAGGGGGAGTGGGAGAGGGAGAAGCAGGCTTCCCACCGAGCAGGGAGCCCAATGTGGGACTTGATCCCAGGACCCTGGGATCATGACCTGAGCCAAAGGCAGATGCTTAACACCTGAGCCACCCAGGCACCCCATTCCTGTTATTTTCTTAAATAGAGTACTTTATGTTATCTTTTTACTCAAACTAGGTGTCTCCCAATAGGCTTTAGCTCCCATAATCAAACAAACCTATTAAAATGATTTTCCTAGTCAAAGGACAAGGACCTTCCCTATGAAGAATTTTACCTTAAGTCACAACCAGCTTATTAAAATGACAAAGTGAAGAAATCTTGTTCTCCCTCATTGGAGGAAATGGAGTAAAGGGTGAGACTTATTAACTCATTCAACATATATTTGTTGAGCAGTTAATATGTACCATAAGCACTGTCCTAGTAGGTACTGAGGATACAATACTGAGCAAAAGTAGACATGATATCTGCTTTCCTGCTGCTTAGTCTTATTTGAGATACAGATCTTAATAAAACAATAAGAAATAAAAATTGCAACTGTGGTTAGTGCTGTGAAAGTGTATGAGAATTTGACCGAGTTAGAGAAGTCATGGAAACATCCCTATAGAGCTAAATTTAAATCTAAAGTGTAAGTAGGAATTAACTAGGAGGAGCAGAATGTTCCAGGGAAAGAAAAGAACATATGCAAAGGCTATGGCAGGAGGAGGCAGGGTATACAACTGAAACTCTGCAAAGGCACAGTGAGCAAAGCAGAATGTGGTCTGCAATAAAGCTGGAGACCTATAGTAAAGGCCAGATATTGCAAGGCCTTGTATGCAACATTAAAGGGTTTTTCATCCCAAGAAGTATTTTTAGATTTTATGCAGGAGGTAACATGATCAGATGTGTGTTTTAAAAAGATTATTCTGGCTACAGTGTAAAGGAGAAAGACCAGATATGGGTGGCTTGTTAGGATGAACATTGATAGTCCTAAGGAAAGATTATGGTAACTTGGACTAAGGTAGTAATATTGGAAAATAGATACCTAGAAAGATATATCTAGGAGTTTAAAATAAGAGCAATTCCTAATGATTGCATGAGGAGAACAGAGAAAACAGAGTTGTCAAGGATAATTCTCAGGTTTCTGCTTCACATTTCTTGAGACTGTTCTAGGTGCCAAACACAGTAATAAATGTTTATATTTAATTCCTACAACAATCCTATGAAATTAGCATAATTTTTCAGTTTAGCTCCCCAAATAAAGTAGAAGGCCTGGAAGTCCAGGCCAGAATTCCCTAAGTCAAAAAAAAAAAAAAAAAATGTGCTGCAGTGATCTCACGTATGATTTCTGTTGCTTCTGGTAGAGGATGCCCTAAAGGCTATTTAATAATATGGCTTGAGATTAAACTTTAAAATCCCCATTTTATGGACATCTTCATGCCTCAGAACATCCCTACAATTATGTCTACTAACCCAGAACCCACCATAAATGACTACCTAGTAAAATCCATGCAGCCTGGGGTGCCTGGGTGGCTCATTAGTTAAGCGACCAACTCTTGATTTCAACCCAAGTCATGATTTCAGGGTTATGAGATTGAGCCCCGCATCAGGCTCTACACTGGGTGTGGAGTCTGCTTAAGATTCTCTCTGCCCCTCACTCCTCTCCTTCTCAAAAACCAAAAACAAATCCATGCAGCCAGGTTCTATCTTCACAACACATTTCAGCAGCCAAAAGCCCACTAAAAAGCCATCATTAACAAATGACAAAAACTAATGGAAGCCCATTGAAAAAGATGTCATGTCTCATTATTTTCCTGCCATATTTACACAAACTATTCCCCCAGTCTGAAATATCTTTCTCACTCTTTACTACCATCTTCAACCAACCAACCCCTACTGATCCTTCAAGATTTAGCTCAGGTATCACATCCTCTGATAATCTTTCTCTGGTGCTTCCAGGATACATTTGCAGCCTATCTACATTTATCATAGTATTTGTTATACAACATTATAATTCTCATTTTACTTGACTCTTTCCACACTAGAATGTGAGCTCCTTTGGAAAAAGAAGTGTGTTCTATTCATCTGTGTATCACCTAGCACAGTTTCAAGCACAGTAGATACTAAATGACTATCTGACTTATTAAATAAATGGATATTCAATGAATCAATTATTTATCAGTCCATTATTATCAGACACCCCCTGGTGACATGTAAACATATGATACAAAACATCTGTTAAATATATTTATAATGTTTAAAAGAAATCTACATTTTGCAGAGTACCTGAAAAGCATAGGAAGATTATATAATCAAAGCTATCCAAAAAAATTAAAAACTCAAGAAATTTAGGTCTCCTAACTTGAGAAGCCAATGCCCTTGACACTACAGAAACTATCTCTACACAGATAAGAAATGACTATTGGAAAAGAAAGGTAAGTTTGAAAAGAAAATAAATCCATTTTTCTCTTAGATTTTTACCAAACATACTAAAATATGACAATTTTAGAAGTTTCTCATTTAATTTTCCTAGACTATCTCTTACCATAGACACCTGTAAGCAGTAATGATGGCAAAAGGCAAGAATCAGAAGAAAAAGAAGGAGAAATAAAGGATGAATCAGAAAACTGATATCCAAGAAAGATATATATATACATATTAATTCAAATAACTCACTGTCTATACTAGCATGTTTTATCACTTCCTGAAAAGTTTCAGGGATTACGGGGATATCCATGCTATCCAAAACAGTAGCCAGTTCATCAGTTGCAACTCGACCACCTTTTATCCTACAGAAAATCTTCAAGGCATTTTGGAATGCTGCAAAAATACAATAAACAAAGAAATTATTTTACCATAAGAAACAATAAATTTTCTTGGAGGAGCTGATTTTGTGTCAATAACCTACCAGGTTAGACATAGGGTTTCCTAAAACTTTATCTGCAAGTAGGCATTTGCTCAATTCTGACCACATTCTTAGTATAAACTATAATTTTTGCTATTATCACTACTGATATAAAATTAGCAACAATAGCTGGTATTTATTAAATGCTATTTATATGCTGAGCATTGTGCTAAAAGCTATGGGTATTGTGCTAAAAGGTATGGGTTCTCTCATTATACCACAGTCACCTCTCAGTTAAAACTTTTAACTAAAATAATGTCTTACCAGTGGTA
Organism: Eumetopias jubatus; assembly: GCF_037043125.1. Taxonomy (NCBI): domain Eukaryota; kingdom Metazoa; phylum Chordata; class Mammalia; order Carnivora; family Otariidae; genus Eumetopias; species Eumetopias jubatus. The sequence continues at coordinate 97,429,874 of NW_028274816.1, forward strand.
TAATCTATAATAGCAAGGCAGCTTAAACCAAAATTTGAGAGCATGATTAATTGCTTAAAAATGTAATTTTATAAACATAGTATAAAAGAGAGAAGAATGGAGTAGATGTAAAACTTCTATTTCTCCATAGAAACTTCATTTTCTTTTTTTTTTAAGATTTTATTTATTTGCCAGAGAGAGAGGAAGAACACAAGCAGGCAGAGGGAGAAGCAGTTTCCCTGCTGAGCAAGGAGCCCGATGTGGGACTCGATCCCAGGATCCTGGGATCATGACCTTAGCCGAAGGCAGACATTTAAGCAACTGAGCCACCCAGGCATCCCTAGAAACTTCATTTTCTTATGCTAACCATCCTTAGTATCAAAAGTGAATTGGAAAGAACACAGAAGAAAATATTCATATTAATGAAAGAATTTTCCCTAAACAAATGTCTTCCTTAAAACCTAAACAGATTGATACCTAATGCTGAATTTAAGTGCTCCTCAGACCACTGCAATCCTTAATTTAATTTGATAAGGAAACAATAATCAATAATAACAATAATTACAATATTTTTATTGTATTTAATTTAATCAATTAAATTACAATTTAATTGTAATTAAGTTAATAATTACAACAATAACAATAATCAATAAAAACAATAAACAATAATCAATACCAGAGAGCAAATCACTTTATAGTCAGACCACATTTTCTTGGAATTCAAGATATAACGAGCAAAATGATCCACAAGGTTTTAGATTTGCACAGACAGGGAGGAAGAACTGGGCATTAGTCATTCATTCAACCAGTAGTTATTGATCAAGTGAGCAAAAGTGGCAGAGGAAGGACCTTTGAGAACCCTCTCCTCCATAAAAGCAATGAGAACACTGGTGAAAATTATCAGATCAACTTTTTTCAAAACTCTGGATATAAATCAAAGGCTTACAGCAATCCAAAGAATGTTTTTTTTTTTTTAAGAAAAATGGCTGAATCTCAATAATAGTGAACTTTGTGGCATTTTAACTTGCCATATTCTCATCTCACCATCCCAGCTTCCTAGGAACTTTGAAAACTAAGAGCCTACAATCATGATGAAAAACAGCAGCCTGACAGCCAATGGAGAAGAATGAGGTTAGAACTTCTTTAAAGCCCCATTCCCTAAGAACTGTCATTATTAGACCTGTTTGGTGGTCCCATGGAAGACCTTACTTGCACAACCATCCTTATTTGACCTGACTCAAAATTTGCCCAATGCAGAGTCTTTTCCCTGGGAGTACTCATCAAAAACAATCAGAAGCAATTAGTTAACATTATGAATGCCTGAAGTGGAGCAAGCACTGGGTGTTATATGTAAGTAATGAATCACTAAAGTCTACTCCTGAAACCAGTATTACACTATATCTTAACTAACTAGAATTTAAATAAAACTTGAAACAAACAACAACAAAAAGACACATTCTGAAGTCCTGCTCTTCAATGTTATTGCTGCTCTTCTAATGACATACTAATTTTAAAAAAGTCAAATAAACCCACAACTGTACAAAGAACAAAGATAAAAAATAAAGATAAAAGCAACACAAATTTCCCATTCAGGGCATGCAAAAAATGATACATTTTGATTAATATCCTACACAGATAACTTTCTACTTTTTTTATGCACATCAATGATTGTGAACATTTCACCCAAATAAAACAGTACATACAGTCTACTATCTTTTCACTCAAAAATATGTCATGGGCCTATTTCCGAGTCAATAAAAACAGTTGGAGCAAACAACAGGCTAGCAAACAAGCTTAAAAGGAAAATCTGGGGAATGAGATATCCATAGAGGCCTTTGAAAAGTGCCAACATATTCCTGAGCATCTAGATGGCCACACACATGGATAGGGCCATACCCAGGGAAACCTCAGCAGGTCCTGAACTCTCACCTCTGGCTTACATTGAGGATACACTTAAGAAGGAAGTGAAGGCTGAGGAAGAGTTGAAAACTATCTGTCTGAGTGTCGAAGGCATGCCCCAACGCATGCACAGATCCCTCTGGTTCTCTTCTAACTAATAATTGATAACTAGGGAGCCTGGGTGGCTCAGTTGGTTAAGCGACTGCCTTCGGCTCAGGTCATGATCCTGGAGTCCCAGGATCGAGTCCTGCATCGGGCTCCCTGCTTGGCAGGGAGTCTGCTCCCTCTGACCCTCCCCCCTCTCATGTGCTCTCTCTCTCTCATTCTCTCTCTCTCAAATAAAATCTTTAAAAAAATAATAATTGATAACTAACTTTGCTTTAAAGGCATCATAAAGATAGAGGCACAGATATAAATATAAAATATAATACAAAAATAAATATATATAAAACTAAAAAATATAAGAAAAGTTATATTCATTGTGAAATTGTTTATAATACTAAGATAATTAGAACCAATTAAATATTCAATAATAAAGGATTAGTTAAATAAATTATAGTATATCTACATTTTTCAGATACCATACAGCTATTAAAAAGTAATAGGTTGACCGACACCTACTAGCATGGAAAACCTTCCAAGACATATTATTCAGTTAAAAAAAAAATCATGATAGACAATAACGTATTTGGCATGATTCCTTTCTCTTAAAGTAGAAGATAATTCTATTTTTCCCTTTTATTTTCTTAGGGTCTCTTGATTCCTAACTGTATGCTTGATCTTTCCACTTGCCTCTGTAAGATTTAGGTCCTCTTGTTCTACTCTACCTAGTAATTGATAACTCATTTTGTCTTACAAAATATATCAATATGCACACATACATATATATTCAAATTGCATATAAAAAGATTCCAAAGTCAACATTAAACTAACAATCTAGGAAGAATTAAAGAGCCTCATTTACATATTTATATTCATATATTGCTTGGCTATTTTATAAAAATAACATATTCAAGAATTAGGCATATTGTTTTAAGAGATGAAAAAGATCTAACCAAAGAGGCAAAGAATCTGTACTCAGAAAACTATAAAATACTCATGAAAGAAATTGAGGAAGACACAAAGAAATGGAAAAACGTTCCATGCTCATGGATTGGAAGAACAAATATTGTGAAGATGTCAATGCTACCTAGAGCAATCTACACATTTAATGCAATCCCTATCAAAATACCATCCACTTTTTTCAAAGAAATGGAACAAAAAATCCTAAAATTTGTATGGAACCAGAAAAGACCCCGAATAGCCACAGGAATGTTGGAAAAAAAAAAAGCAAAGCCGGTGGCATCACAATTCTGGAATTCCAGCTCTATTACAAAGCTGTCATCATCAAGACAGTATGGTACTGGCACAAAAACAGACACATAGATCAATGGAACAGAATAGAGAGCCCAGAAATGGACCCTCAACTCTATGGTCAACTCATCTTTGACAAAGCAGGAAAGAATGTCCAATGGAAAAATTACAGTCTCTTCAACAAATGGTGTTGGGAAAATTGGACAGCCACATGCAGAAGAATGAAACTGGACCATTTCCTTACACCACACACAAAAATAGACTCCAAATGGTTGAAAGACCTAAATGTGAGACAGGAGTCCATCAAAATCCTAGAGGAGAACACAGGCAGCAACTTCTTCGATGTCAGACACAGCAGCTTCTTCCTAGAAACATCGCCAGAGGCAAGGGAAGCAAGGACAAAATTGAACTATTGGGACTTTATCAAGATAAAAAGCTTTTGCCAGCAAAAGAAACAGTCAACAAAACCAAAAGACAACTGACAGAATGGGAGAACATATTTACAAATGACATATCAGATAAAGGGCCAGTATCCAAAATCTATAAAGAACTTATCAAACTCAACACCCAAAGAACAAATGATCCAATCAAGAAATGGGCAGAAGACATGAACAGACATTTTTCCAAAGAAGACATCCAAATGGCCAACAGACACATGAAAAAGTGCTCAACATTGCTCGGCATCAGGGAAATCCAAGTCAAAACCTCAATGAGATACCACCTCACACCAGTCAGAATGGCTAAAATTAACAAGTCAGGAAACGACAGATGTTGGCGGGGATGCGGAGAAAGGGGAACCCTCCTACACTCTTGGTGGGAATGCAAGCTGGTGCAGCCACTCTGGAAAATAGTATGGAGGTTCCTCAAACAGTTGAAAATAGAGCTACCCTACAATCCAGCAATTGCACTACTGGGTATTTACCACAAAGATACAAATGTAGGGATCTGAAGGGGTACGTGCACCCCGATGTTCACAGCAGCAATGTCCACAATAGCCAAACTATGGAAAGAGCCAAGATGTCCATCAACAGATGAATGGATAAAGAAGATGTGGTATACATATACAATGGAATATTATGCAGCCATCAAAAGGAATGAAATCTTGCCATTTGCAACGATGTGGATGGAACTGGAGGGTATTATGCTGAGCGAAATAAGTCAATCAGAGAAAGACATGTATCATATGACCTCACTGATATGAGGAATTCTTAATCTCAGGAAACAAACTGAGGGTTGCTGGAGTGGTGGGGGGGTGGGAAGGATGGGGTGGCTGGGTGATAGACATTGGGGAGGGTATGTGCTATGGAGAGCGCTGTGAATTGCATAAGACTGCTGAATCACAGACCTCTACCTCTGAAACAAATAATACATTTTATGTTAAAAAAAAACATAAAAAACAAGATAGTAGGAAGGAAAAACGAAGGGTGGGAAATCGGAGGGTGAGATGAACCATGAGAGACTATGGACTCTAAGAAAAAACCTGAGGGTTCTAGAGGGGAGGAGCATGGGGGGATGGGTTAGCCTGGTGATGGGTATTAAAGAGGGCACATACTGAATGGAGCACTGGGTGTTATATGCAAACAATGAATCATGGAACACTACATCAAAAACTAATGATGTAATGTATTGAGATTAATATAACATAATAAAAAATAAATAAATAAATAAATAAAAAAGAGGTGAAAAATAAACTTGGGACTTTGTTAGTCTCAGAACATTTGACCATAAACAAAAATAAGGTTAAAATAGGAATCTGAGATTTTAAAAACAAAGGAATACATGGGAGCTAAACTGTGGCTTAAAAAGTAGGCAGCACTTAGGAACCCAAACACACATATAATATAAATCTATAGTCAACAAAAAGCTTGGTTTTCAGGGTGAATACCGAGTAGACAAAGGGAGAACGAAGAGAAACCCAATTCTATAGGAGTTAATCAAAATGCCAAGTAGGAAGTAAGGATTAATAAAAGAAAAGCAAGCCAAGCATTTATCTATATTGTTAATTGCTGTATATGGTAGGCATTTAATAACATTTATTACATTAATGAATACATAAACATTAAGTTTTTCTTGGCTTTTGCTTGCTAATCCAGGTATATGAAGACCATCGCATTCATATATCCTTGATTCTAAGAAAATACAGTGAGGTTGACTACAAAAATATATAATCCCAAGGACTGTCTATAGGAACTTGATCTTGCCTAATGAAAAAACCAAGGAACTGGTTTTTGTTTTGTTTTGTTTTAAACCAAGAAACTGTTAAAATTAGGTCATGAACACTAGAGATCTCAGACTTTTGGAAGCACTGTCTCTATCACTAACATGAATAGTTCTTCCAATCACTTTCTTTGCAATTTATATGTAGTGTAAACGAAAAGTTGTTAGGAGATCCATCAGCATCTGAAATTTTTGGGGAGAAATATAAGCAGTGAACAGAGTACTGTTGACATATAGAAGAAAATACATGAGACTTCAAAGGGAAAAAAAGAAAAAACACATGCACAAAGGTGTGGAAATAAGAATGAAATTGGCATGTATAGAGATTTTTGATTAACTGGAGCATGGGGTTCTTGCCTGGAAAAGATTCTACAGAGAAAGGAGGAATGGCAAGCAAAATTATAAGGAGGTGAGGACGCCAAGCATAAGAGTTTGGACTACATTCATTTGATCATAGGAAGAACATCTAAATTTCTGAGCAGGTGAATGACATGACAAAAATCACATTAAGAAAATTAATCTAAGGCACCTGGGTGGCTCAGTCGGTTAAGCATCTGCCTTCAGCTCAGGTCATGATTCCAGGATCCTGGGATCGAGCCCCCACATTGGGCTCCCTGCTCAGTGGGGAGCCTGCTTCTCCCTCTCCCTCTACCTGCTGCTCCCCCTGCTTGTGCTCTCTGTCTCACTCTCTCTCTCAAAATAAATAAATAAAATCTTAAAAAAAAGAAAAGAAAATTAATCTTAGCAGTTGTGTGCATCCAATGGAGATTAGAGAAAGAAAATTAGGATACCATGGAAGTGATCCACATTTTTCAGTTCCTTTTATGAAATAACTCATGTCTAATTTTTCTCAACCTAGACTCCTGGGGGGAAAAGTACTGAAAAGATTCTGAAAAAAATGTAAATTCATATAACCACCCCACCTTAAAATCAGTTACAATCAAAATCATTCTGTTCTATAATTTTGAAGAATCTTTTTTTTTTTTTTACCTGGATCCTGAGAGACTAAATAACAAACATCGTTCACAGCCTTAAGGAAATCTGAAAAGTCCAGCATTCCATTAACTATAATAATGGTTCAGAAACAAAAGGAAAAAAACTGCATTAGCAAACTCACTAAGAACATGAGATAAAAATGCAAACTAAAAATGTGAATAGAATTGACTGATATTAGAATACCATAGTCTTTACACAAGGATAGTCAACATTAACATTAAATATAGAATGTAAAAAGAAAAGTTATCAGAAAAAAATTTGCATATTGTAATTATATAATAAATAGTGTTCAGCAATAATAAGAATGATATAGACTAGAATTAAAGATACTGCAGTGCTCTTTGCTCAAAGCTCTAATTTTTATATTTGTAATTGGGTACAAAACAAAAATCATGCAACGTGTCAATTTTACATACATAATGGTGTTACCTTGAAAGAATAGGACTGATTTGATTGTGTTCTAGAAAAGCCCTCTATACCAGTGGTTTTGGGGGAGATTGTGGATCCAATTGAGATTCTAATGAAAGCTTTGCCTCACATTGTTCCATCTCCCTCTCTCCTGTCCTCCTTTCCTCTCTCTCTCTCACTCGCTCTCATTACATACACATACACACAAAGTGCATTAAAACAAATGCACAAAATATTGCACAGTATTAAACCAATCCTTAACCCCCCAAAATCATCTCATTTCTCAAGCAAAAAGTAATGCCTTTCTTAAAAGAAGAAAAAAAGAAATCTAAATTGTACAAATGAAAATTTCAGTAAGAAATCTTTGATTGGCTTGAATGAGAAGTTTAAATGATGACTTTTCTTGCATGATAATGCACAGGTCATGTCTAATAGCAACTAGAGCTGAAAATCCAGATTTACAAAGTATGACAAAACACAGAATCAGGGTTCTTAATCCCATTTTCTAGACAAGTATAGATCTGTGTCAAGGAACATCTGAATTTTTCAAGATTCTTCAAGTTAAGTAACTACGAAGTCATTTCCCTCTTCATTTAGTAAATGAGGCCAACTTTGTAAGGGTTTATCTATTTCAGAAGAAAATTATTATAAACCCACAATTCAATTTAATGTAATCTGAACAAAGTAACCTATAAAAGAACATTTCAGTGCTTCCAGTGGTCTGCAGGCTTCTACCTTCAGAGAAATTGACAAGGCTTAGTGGTTCTCATTTCTAAACCACAGAAACACTTTCTCTAATATTGGAAAGTTTGTCAAGTTGTCTGCCTCAAAACTTCTTTTTCAGTATAATAACTTGCGAGTGGTTTCTCCTTCAAAAAACAATGAAACATCTGCACAAATTTCAATCAACTACTTTGACTTGTTTTCTGACTTCTATGTGACCTAGGGTTAAACAAAAACCTTTTAGATAAAACATCAAAAGCACAATCCATAAAAGAAATAATTGTAGACTAGACTTCTTCAGAAGTATGAACTTATGTTTTTTGAAAGACATTCTTCAATAAATGAAAAGACATGCCATACACTAGAAGAAAATATTTACTAATCACATATCCAGTAAAGGACTCATAGAATATATACTTTCAAAATGCAATATAAGAACACAAACACATTTTTAATGGCCATAAGATATACATAGCAAATAAGTATCATTTGATCATTCAGGAAATGCAAATTAAAACCACAATGAGTTAATACCATACAACTATTAGAATGACTACAATTTTTAAAGGCTCACCCATCCCAGGATTGGCAAGGATGAGGAGCAACTGGAACTCTCATATATTGCTCATGGCAATGTAAAATAATTTAGCTGCTTTGCAAGCACAGTTTAGCAGTTTCTAAAAAATTTAAATATATATCTACCATATGACCCATCATTCTACCACCAGGTATTTACCCAAGATAAATGAAAGCATAGCACCACACATAGACAAATGAATGTTTACACCAGCTTTATTAGTAATAAATAAAAACTGGAAACAACCCAAATGTCCATCATTAGTGAATGGATAAACAAATTATGGCACATCCACAAAAGAGATTACTACTTAGCAACAAAAAGAAATAAACTTATATGTATAAAAGCATAGATTAATCTCAATATAATTAAGCTGAATGAAAGAAATCAGACTAAAAAATGAGTACTTACTGCATGATCCCATTTATATAAAATTCTAGAAAATGCAAACAGTCTGTAGTGACAGAAGCAGATCAGTGTTTACCTGGGGAGTGGTAAGGGGGCTTGTGGAGAGAGAATGAGGACTTACAAAGGGGTAGGAATAAGAGGTATTGAGTTTTCACAGTATATACATATGTCAAAATTTTCAAACTATATACTTTAAATATTCCAATTATACCTCAGTAAAACTATAAAATATGCAGATAATTTTAAAATCCACTGGTATAACCAATTATGAAAAAAAGTACAAAGGTGGTGTCAAAAAATTAAAAACAGAACTACCATATCATCCAGCAAGCTCACTTCTATATATATATCCAAAGGAAATAAAAACACTTAGTGTTCTCATCACATCTCAAAGAAATATGTGCTCTCCATATTCACTGCAGCATTATTCACAATAGCCATGAAATGGAAACAGCCTAAATGCTCACCAACAGATGAATAGATAAAGAAAATGTGATATCTATGTAACTCTATCTATAACTATATGATATATTTTGGGGTGTGGAGGAAATGGGCAAATGTTTGTCAAAGGATACAAACTTTAGGTATAAGATGAACAAGTTCTGGGAATCTAATTTACAGCATGGTGACTACAGTTAATAATACTACATTGTATATTTGAAATGTGCTGAGAGAGTAGATCTTAAGAGATCTTAGTGTTCTCATCACATACACACAAAAAAAGTACTACATGAGGTGATGGATGTGTTATTTACTTGATTATGATAATCTTTTCACAATGTATATGTATATCAAATCATGTTGTACACCTTAAATATATACAATATACACAATTTTATTTGTCAATTATATCTCAATAAAGCTGGATGAAATAACATAATTTGACATAAACCATTTTCCTATGGATATATGCATATCCTATGACCCAGCTTCTTCATTTCTAGGAAACTATCCTATAAAAATATTTACACAGATGTGCAAGAATTAATGAATAAGAATGTTCTTTGTAGCATTATTTGTTATAGCAAAAATTTTAGAGGTAATTTCACCATTAATCAATATGCGCCAATTAAAATGTATATAACAAATAGCCAGGAAGAATACCTACCAAATTATTAACAGTGTTTACCATGAGGAATTATATAGAAAGATGAGGGTGAAAAGGTAATTTTCATTTTGTAATTTCTAAACTTCCAAAAGCTAAAAATATTAAATTAAAACAAAAAAACCTTAAATTCACACGTGAAAATTTTTCATTTATTTGTAATTATCACCAAGATATTCAATGTACGCCTATATTTTTTCAATGTAAAAATTAATGAGCAAAAATTTAAACTAACATATATCATCTAAAATTTGTTGTATGGCCACTAATTGCAAAGCAGCAGAAAGAGAAGTTCAGAAAACAATCCCATTTAAATCACACCAAAAATAATAAAATACCAGGGAGGTGGAGCAAGATGGCAGAGGAGTAGGAGACCTGGATTTCGTCTGGTCTCAGGAATTCAGCTGAATAGGGATCAAACCATTCTGAATACGTACGAACTCAACAGGAGATCGAAGAGAGGAATAGCAACAACTCTCTGAACAGAAAAGCGACCACTTACTGGAAGGTAGGACGTGCGGAGAAGTGGATCCGAGGCGATATTTGGGAGGATAGACGGCGGGGGAGGGGGCCTCCGTTGGCCACTTCTGGCAAGTGATAGAGCCGCGGAGCACAAAATCAGAACTTTTAGAAGTCAGCTCCACTGAGGGACGTCGCTCCAGTGGCTAAGCGGGGGGAGGAACCCTTGCGGGACAGTGTGGTCTCAGGACCCGCGGGGTCACAGAAAGACCCGGGGTGCCTGAGTGTGGCAGAGTCCCAGGTATGGAGTGGGGAAGCCGGCTGCAGAGACGGAGCCGAGGCGCGGGCTCTCAGCTCAGGGTTGCCATAAACTGTGATCAGCGACACAGTCGGGCCACTGCTCCTCCAGCAGGGACCCAACAAGTGGCAGATCCGGAGAGACTCCCCTTCCTCCCTTGGGAGGAGAGGCACGGGAGCGAACCGCAGGGATCTGCTGGGTTTGGAGACTCCACACGGGGTCAGGTGCCAGAGATAGAAACGCTCAGTCAGAGGCCAGGTGAGCACGGAGTGCGGCCTAAGACCGGGGAGACGGGAGTGACTGACTGCTTTTCTCTGGGGGCACACTGAGGAGCGGGACCCCGAGTTCTCGACTCCTCTGGGTGGAGACTGGGGGGCCACCATTTTCACTCTCGTCCTCCAAAGCTGTACCAAGAGCTTGCAGGGAACAAAAGCTCCTGAGAGCAAACCCGAGCAGATTACTTAGCCTGAACGGACAAGGGCGGGGCAATTCCGCCTCTGGCAAAGACATTTGGGAACCACCGCAACAGGCCCCTCCCCCAGAAGATCAGCATGAACATCCAGCCGAGAACAAGTTTACCAATCAAGAAGAACGGGGAAACTCCAGAGCTAGGGGAATACTGCACATAGAATTCATGGCTTTTTTACCATGATTCATTAGTTTTTCAAAGTTAATTTTTTAACTGTTTTTTTAAATTTTTTATTGTTATGTTAATCACCATATATTACATAATTTGTTTTGGTGTAGTGTTCCATGATTCATTGTTTGTTCATAACACCCAGTACTCCATGCTTAACTGTTTTTTTTTTTAATTTTTCTTTTTCCCTTTTACAACCAACATCTTATCAATCCCTTTTTGAAAAAAATTTATTTTTCATTTTTAGAGTCATATTCTATCCCTTCATAGTAGATACCCTTATTTTTGGCATATATATATAAGTTGTTCTCTCTTTAAAATTTTGAGATACAGTTTCTTCTAACAGATAAAAATATACCCTAAATCACTAGTGTATGGCTTTGTTCTAGTCTCCTGCCTGATCACATTCTCTCCCTTTTTTTTCTTTTTTTTAAATCTTCTTTTTTCAAACAGCTTATCAATTCCTTTTATAAAATCTTTTATAATTTTCATCTTTACAGTCATATTCCATCCCTTCATTGTATCAACTCTTCTTTTGTACATATATAAGTTTTTCTTTCTTTAAAATTTTAGGAGGCACTTTCTTCTAACAGACTAAAATACACCCAAAATCTAGTGCGTGGCACTGATCTATGCACTAGCCTGATCATATCTGATCCTATTCTGGTTTTTTTTTTTTGTTCTGTTTTTGTTTGTTTTTATGTTTTTCTTTTTTTTCTCTCTTTCTTTTTTCTTTCTTTCCCTTTCTTTTCTCCTGGATTCAGGTCTTTTCTGATTTGTTTAGAGTATATTTGCTGGGGACGTTGTTAATCTGTTAGCATTTTGTTCTCTCATTCATCTATTCTCTTCTGGACAAAATGACAAGATGAAAGATATCACCTCGGCAAAAAGAACAAGAGGTAGTACCGTCTGCCAGGGACCTACTCAATATGGACATTAGTATGCTGTTGGACCTAGAGTTCAGAATCATGGTTTTAAAGATACTAGCTGGGCTTGAAAAAAGCATGGAAGTTATTAGAGACACCCCTCCAGGAGAAATAAAAACTAAAATCTAACCAAGTCGAAATCAAAAAGGCTATTAATGAGGTGCAATCAAAAATGGGGGCACTAACTGCTAGGATAAATGAGGCAGAAGAGAGAATCAGCGATATAGAAGACCAAATGATGGAAAATAAAGAGGCTGAGAAAAAGAGAGAGAAACAACTACAGGATCACGAGGGCAGAATTCGAGAGATAAGTGATACAATAAGATGAAACATTAGAATAATTGGGATCCCAGAAGAAGAAGAAAGAGAGAGAGGGGCAGAAGGCATATTGGAGCAAATTATAGCAGAGGACTTCCCTAATGTGGGGAAGGAAACAGGCATCAAAATCCAGGAGGCACAGAGAACCCCTCTCAAAATCAATAAAAATAAGAACACCCCGACATCTAATAGGACAACTTACGAGTCTCAGAGACAAAGAGAAAATCCTGAAAGCAGCTCGGGAGAAGAGATATGTAACCTACAATGGTAGAAACATTAGATTGGCAACAGACCTATCCACAGAGACCTGGCAGGCCAGAAAGGACTGGCATGATATCTTCAGAGCACTAAATGAGAAAAATATGCAGCCAAGAATACTATATCCAGCTAGCCGGTCATTGAAAATAGATGGAGAGATAAAAAGCTTCCAGGCCAAACAAAAACTAAAGGAAGGGGTCCTCTAAGCAAAGAGAGAGCCTAAAAGCAGCATAGATCAGAAAGTAACACAGAAATATACAGTAACAGTCACTTTACAGGCAATACAATGGCACTAAATTCATATCTTTCAATAGTTACCCTGAATGTAAATGGACTCAATGCCCCAATCAAAAGACACAGGCTATCAGATTGGATTAAAAAACAAGACCCATCGATATGCTGTCTGCAAGAGACTCATTTTAGACCCAAAGACACCCCCAGATTGAAAGTGAGGGGTGGCTTGTATCAGACAAATTAGATTTTAAAACAAAGACTGTAATAAGAGATGAAGAAGGACACTATATTCTACTTAAAGGGTCTATCCAACAAGAAGATCTAACAATTGTTAATATCTATGCCCCTAACATGAGATCAGCCAATTATATAAGGCAATTAATACCAAAAGCAAAGAAACACATTGACAACAATACAATAATAGTGGGGGACTTTAACACCCCCCTGACTGAAATGGACAGATCATCTAAGCAAAAGATCAACAAGGAAATAAAGACTTTAAATGACACACTGGACCAAATGGACTTCACAGACATATTCAGAACATTCCATCCCAAAGCAACGGAATTCACATTCTTCTCTAGTGCCCATGAAACATTCTCCAGAATAGATCACATCCTAGGTCACAAATCAGGTCTCAACCGGTACCAAAAGATTGGGATCATTCCCTGCATATTTTCAGACCACAGTGCTTTGAAACTAGAACTCAATCACAAGAGGAAAGTCGGAAAGAACTCAAATACATGGAGGCTAACAAGCATCCTACTAAAGAATGAATAGGTCAACCAGGAAATTAAAGAAGAATTAAAAAAAATTCATGGAAACCAATGAAAATGAAAAGACAACTGTTCAAAATCTTTGGGATACAGCAAAGGCAGTCCTGAGAGGAAAGTATACAGCAATAAAAGCCTTTCTCAAGAAACAAGAAAGGTCTCAAATACACAACCTAACCCTACACCTAAAGAAGCTGGAGAAAAAACAGCAAATAAAGCCTAAACCCAGCAAGAGGAGAGAAATAATAAAGATCAGAGCAGAAATCAGTGAAATAGAAACCAAAAGAACAGTAGAACATATCAATGAAAGTAGGAGCTGGTTCTTTGAAAGAATTAACAAGATTGATAAACCCCTGGCCAGACTTATCAAAAAGAAAAGAGAAATGACCCAAATCAACAAAATCATGAATGAAAGCGGAGAGATCACAACCAACACCAAACACATACAAACAATTATAAGAACATATTATGAGCAACTCTATGGCAGCAAATTATATAACCTGGAAGAAATGGATGCATTCCTAGAGATGTATCAACTACCAAAATTGAACCAGGAAGAAATAGAAAACCTGAACAGACCTATAACCACTAAGGAAATTGAAGCAGTCATCAAAAATCTCCCAAGAAACAAAAGCCCAGGGCCAGATGGCTTCCCAGCGGAATTCTATCAGACATTTAAAGAATTAATATTTATTCTCCTGAAACTGTTCCAAAGAATAGAAATGGAAGGAAAACTTCCAAACTCATTTTATGAGGCCAGCATTACCTTGATCCCCAAACCAGACAAAGACCCCATCAAAAAGGACAATTACAGACCAATATCCTCGAGGAACATGGATGCAAAAATTCTCAACAAAATACTAGCCAATAGGATCCAACAGTACATTAAGAGGATTATTCACCATGACCAAGTGGGATTTCTCCCTGGGCTGAAAAGTTGGTTCAACATCCGCAAATCAATCAACGTGATACAATATATTAACAAAAGAAAGAACAAGAATCATATGATCCCCTCAATAGATGCAGAAAAAGCATTTGACAAAGTACAGCACCCTTTCTTGATCAAAACTCTTCAGAGTAGAGGGATAGAGGGTACATACCTCAATATCATAAAAGCCATCTATGAAAAACCTACAGCGAATATCATTCTCAATGGGGGAAAGCTCTCAGCTTCCCAGAACAGGGCAGGGATGTCCACTATCACCACGGCAATTCAACATAGTATTAGAAGCCCTAGCCACAGCAATCAGACAACAAAAAGAAATCAAAGGCATCCAAATCGGCAAAGAGGAAGTCAAACTCTCACTCTTTGCAGATGATATGATACTTTATGTGGAAAACCCAAAAGACTCCACCCCAAAACTGCTAGAATTCATACAGGAATTCAGTCAAGTAGCAGGCTATAAAATCAATGCACAGAAATCAGTGGCATTCCTATACACCAACAACAAGACAGAAGAGAGACAATTAAGGAGTAGATCCCATTTACAACTGTACCCAAAACCATAAGATACCTAGGAATAAATCTAACCAAAGAGGCAAAGGATCTGTACTCAGAAAACTATAAAATACTCATGAAAGAAATTGAGGAAGACACAAAGAAATGGAAAAACGTTCCATGCTCATGGATTGGAAGAACAAACATTGTGAAGATGTCAATGCTTCCTAGAGCAATCTACACATTCAATGCAATCCCCATCAAAATACCAACCACTTTTTTCAAAGAAATGGAACAAATAATCCTAAAATTTGTATGGAACCAGAAGAGACCCCGAATAGCCAGAGGAATATTGAAAAAGAAAAGCAAAGCTGGTGGCATCACAATTCTGGACTTCCAGCTCTATTACAAAGCTGTCATCATCAAGACAGTATGGTACTGGCACAAAAACAGACACATAGATCAATGGAACAGAATAAAGAGCCCAGAAATGGACCCTCAACTCTATGGTCAACTTACCTTTGACAAAGCAGGAAAGAATGTCCAATGGAAAAAAGATGGTCTCTTCAACAAATGGTGTTGGGAAAATTGGACAGCCACATGCAGAAGAATGAAACTGGACCATTTCCTTACACCACACACAAAAATAGACTCCAAATGGTTGAAAGACCTAAACGTGAGACAGGAGTCCATCAAAATCCTAAAGGAGAACACAGGCAGCAACCTCTTCGACCTCAGCCGCAGCAACTTCTTCCCAGAAACATCGCCAAAGGCAAGGGAAGCAAGGGCAAAAATGAACTATTGGGATTTCATCAAGATAAAAAGCTTTTGCACAGCAAAAGAAACAGTCCACAAAACCAAAAGACAACCGACAGAATGGGAGAAGATATTTGCAAATGACATACCAGATAAAGGGCGAGTATTACTTTGCATTTATATGTGTACTGAATTTATTTTATTTCTGGCCACCCCTTCGACTTATCTATACCATTTTTATTCTTAACTTGTCTCTCCTTAACAAGCTGGGAAGGGTCTATAAATGTAATCAGTTCTCTATTATCTACTTCTTTGATTAAACTATTAGACCCTGACTAAAAAGAATAATTATTTTCTAGGTGATTTTAAATGAAATTATTAGGATTTTTATTTACATTTCCTTGGCTACTGATGGTGGAACATATTTTTATATGATTATTGGCTATACATATTTTCTCTTATGTGTAATACTTGTCCATGTGTCTTACACATTTTTCTATTCTATTGTTACTGATTTTTATGAGTTCTTTACACATTCTGTAAATTAATTCGTTGCCAGTTCTGTGAATTGCAAATATTTCCAAGTTTCTAACTTCTCTTTTTACTTTAAGATGTCTTGATAAATAAAAGCTCTTAATTTTAAAACAGTTAAATATATTAATTTTTTTATGTTGTGTTAATCACCATACATTACATCATTCGTTGTTTTTTTTAAATTTTTTATTGTTATGTTAATCACCATACATTAGATCAATAGTTTTTGATGTAGTGTTCCATGATTCATTGTTTGCGCATAACACCCAGTGCTCCACGCAGAATGTGCCCTCTTTACTACCCATCACCAGGCCAACCCATCCCCCCATCCCCCTCCCCTCTAGAACCCTCAATTTGTTTTTCAGAGTCCATCGTCTCTCATGGTTCGTCTTCCCCTCCGACTTACTCCCCTTCATTCTTCCCCTCCTGCTATCTTCTTCTTTTTCTTCTTTCTTAACATATGTTGCATTATTTGTTTCAGAAGTACAGAACTGTGATTCAACAGTCTTGCACAATTCACAGCGCTCACCATAGAACATACCCTCCCCAATGTCTATCACTCAGCCACCCATCCCTCCCACCCCCGCCACTCCAGCAACCCTCAGTTTGTTTCCTGAGATTAAGAATTCCTCATTCAGTGAGGTCATGATACATGTCTTTCTCTGATTGACTTATTTCACTCAGCATAACACCCTCCAGTTCCATCCATGTCGGTGCAAATGGCAAGATCTCATTCCTTTTGATGGCTGCATAATATCCCATTCTGTATATATACCACATCTTCTTTATCCATTCATCTCTCGATGTACATCATGGCTCTTTCCACAGTTTGGCTATTGTGGACATTGCTGCTGTGAACATCGGGGTACACGTACCCCTTCGGATCCCTACATTTGTTATCTTTGTGGTAAATACCCAGTAGTGCAATTGCTGGATCGTAGGGTAGCTCTATTTTCAACTGTTTGAGGAACCTCCATACTGTTTTTGAGAGGGGTTGCACCAGCTTGCATTCCCACCAACAGTGTAGGAGGGTTCCCCTTTCTCTGCATCCCCGCCAACATCTGTCGTTTCCTGACTTGTTAATTTTAGCCATTCTGACTGGTGTGAGGTGGTATCTCATGGAGGTTTTGATTTGGATTTCCCTAATGCCGAGCGATGTTGAGCACTTTTTCATGTGACTGTTGGCCATTTGGATGTCTTCTTTGGAAAAATGTCTGTTCATGTCGTCTGCCCATTTCTTGAGGGGATTATTTGTTCTTTGGGTATTGAGTTTGATAAGTTCTTTATAGATTTTGGATACTAGCCCTTTATCTGGTATGTCATTTGCAAATATTTTCTCCCATTCTGTCGGTTGTCTTTTGGTTTTGTGGACTGTTTCTTTTGCTGTGCAAAAGCTTTTTATCTTGATGAAATCCCAATAGTTCATTTTTGCCTTTGCTTCCGTTGCCTTTGGCGATGTTTCTAGGAAGAAGTTGCTGCGGCTGAGGTCGAAGAGGTTGCTGCCTGTGTTCTCCTTTAGGATTTTGATGGACTCCTGTCTCACGTTTAGGTCTTTCAACCATTTGGAGTCTATTTTCGTGTGTGGTGTAAGGAAATGGTCCAGTTTCATTCTTCTGCATGTGGCTGTCCAATTTTCCCAACACCTTTTGTTGAAGAGACTGTCTTTTTTCCATTGGACGTTCTTTCCTGCTTTGTCAAAGATGAGTTGACCATAGAGTTGAGGGTCCATTTCTGGGCTCTCGATTCTGTTCCATTGATCTATGTGTCTGTTTCTGTGCGAGTACTATACTGTCTTGATGATGACAGCTTTGTAATAGAGCTGGAAGTCTGGAATTGTGATGCCGCCAGCTTTGCTTTTCTTTTTCAATATTCCTCTGGCTATTCGGGGTCTCTTCTGGTTCCATACAAATTTTAGGATTATTTGTTCCATTTCTTTGAAAAAAGTGGTTGGTATTTTGATGGGGATTGCACTGAATGTGTAGATTGCTCTAGGAAGCATTGACATCTTCACAATGTTTGTTCTTCCAATCCATGAGCATGGAACGTTTTTCCATTTCTTTGTGTCTTCCTCAATTTCTTTCCTGAGTATTTTATAGTTTTCTGAGTACAGATCCTTTGCCTCTTTGGTTAGACTTATTCCTAGGTATCTTATGGTTTTGGTACAATTGTAAATGGGATCAACTCCTTGATTTGTCTCTCTTCTGTCTTGTTGTTGGTGTATAGGAATGCCACTGATTTCTGTGCATTGATTTTATATCCTGCTACTTGACTGAATTCCTGTATGAGTTCTAGCAGTTTTGGGGTGGAGTCTTTTGGGTTTTCCACATACAGTATCATATCATCTGCAAAGAGTGAGAGTTTGACTTCCTCTTTGCCGATTTGGATGCCTTTGATTTCTTTTTGTTGTCTGATTGCTGTGGCTAGGACTTCTAATACTATGTTGAATAGCCGTGGTGATAGTGGACATCCCTGCCGCGTTCCTGACCTTAGGGGGAAAGCTCTCAGCTTTTCCCCATTGAGAATGATATTCGCTGTAGGTTTTTCGTAGATGGCTTTTATGATATTGAGGTATGTACCCTCTATCCCTGTACTATGAAGAGTTTTGATCAAGAAAGGGTGCTGTACTTTGTCAAATGCTTTTTCTGCATCTATTGAGAGGATCCTATGATTCTTGTTCTTTCTTTTGTTAATGTATTGTATCACGTTGATTGATTTGCTGATGTTGAACCAACCTTTCAGCCCAGGGATAAATCCCACTTGGTCATGGTGAATAATCCTCTTAATGTACTGTTGGATTCTATTGGCTAGTATTTTGTTGAGAATTTTTGCATCCATATTCATCTTTTTTTTAAGCTTTTTTTTTTTTACAGTTCTTTGAGCTTTATTTTTATATGCATACATGTTCCACGAAAACAAAAATTTCAAGATATCAAGTACAACATATCAAATGAAATCATTCAGAATTATTTTAATTAACAGTATAAAGTACACCCCTTTAAGCTTATTTCAAGAGAGAAATAAAGAACATCTCATCAAGGATATTGGTCTATAATTCTCCTTTTTGATGGGGTCTTTGTCTGGTTTGGGGATCAAGGTAATGGTGGCCTCATAAAATGAGTTTGGAAGTTTCCCTTCCATTTCTATTTTTTAGGAACAGTTTCAGGAGAATAGGTATTAATTCTTCTTTAAATGTCTGATAGAATTCCCCTGGGAAGCCGTCTGGCCCTGGGCTTTTGTTTCCTGGGAGATTTGTGATGACTGCTTCAATTTCCTTAGTGGTTATAGGTCTGTTCAGGTTTTCTATTTCTTCCTGGTTCAATTTTGGTAGTTGATACATCTCTAGGAATGCACCCATTTCTTCCAGGTTATATAATTTGCTGCCATAGAGTTGCTCATAAGATGTTCTTATAATTCTTTGTATTTCTTTGGTGTTGGTTGTGGTCTCTCCTCTTTCATTCATGATTTTGTTGATTTGGGTCATTTCTCTTTTCTTTTTTATAAGTCTGGCCAGGGGTTTATCAATCTTGTTAATTCTTTCAAAGAACCAGCTCCTACTTTCATTGATCTGTTCTACTGTTCTTTTGGTTTCTATTTCACTGATTTCTGCTCTGATCTTGATTATTTCTCTCCTCCTGCTGGGTTTAGGCTTTATTTGCTGTTTTGTCTCCAGCTTCTTTAGGTGTAGGGTTAGGTTGTGTATTTGAGACCTTTCTTGTTTCTTGAGAAAGGCTTGTATTGCTGTATACTTTCCTCTCAGGACTGCCTTTGCTGTATCCCAAAGATTTTGAACAGTTGTGTTTTCATTTCCATTGGCTTCCATGAATTTTTTTAATTCTTCTTTAATTTCCTGGTTGACCCATTCATTCTTTAGTAGGATGCTTGTTAGCCTCCATGTATCTGAGTTCTTTCCGACGTTCCTCTTGTGATTGAGTTCTAGTTTCAAAGCATTGTGGTCTGAAAATATGCAGGGAATGATCCCAATCTTTTGGTACCGGTTGAGACCTGATTTGTGACCTAGGATGTGATCAATTCTGGAGAATGTTCCATGGGCACTAGAGAAGAATGTGAATTCTGTTGCTTTGGGATGGAATGTTCTGAATATGTCTGTGAAGTCCATTTGGTCCAGTGTGTCATTTAAAGTCTTTATTTCCTTGTTGATCTTTTGCTTAGATGATCTGTCCATTTCAGTCAGGGGGATGTTAAAGTCCCCCACTATTATTGTATTGTTGTCAATGTGTTTCTTTGCTTTTGTTATTAATTGCCTTACATAATTGGCTGCTCTCATGTTAGGGGCATAGATATTTACAATTGTTAGATCTTCTTGTTGGATAGACCCTTTAAGTAGGATATAGTGTCCTTCCTCATCTCTTATTACAGTCTTTGTTTTAAAATCTAATTTATCTGATACAAGGATTGCCACCCCAGCTTTCTTTTGGTGTCCATTAGCATGGTAAATGGCTTTTCACCCCCTCACTTTCAATCTGGGGATGTCTTTGGGTCTAAATGAGTCTCTTGCAGACAGCATATTGATGGGTCTTGTGTTTTAATCCAATCTGATAGCCTGTGTCTTTTGATTGGGGCATTGAGTCCATTTACATTCAGGGTAACTATTGAAAGATATGAATTTAGTGCCATTGTGTTGCCTGTAAGGTGACTGTTACTGTATATTGTCTGTGTTCCTTTCTCATCTATGCTGCTTTTAGGCTCTCTCTTTGCTTAGAGGACCCCTTTCAATATTTCTTGGAGGGCTGGTTTTGTGTTTGCAAATTCCTGTAGTTTTTGTTTCTCCAGGAAGCTTTTTATCTCTCCATCTATTTTCAATGATAGCCTAGCTGGATATAGTATTCTTGGCTGCATATTTTTCTCGTTTAGTGCTCTGAAGATATCATGCCAGTCCTTTCTCTGGCGTCTCTGTGGATAGGTCTGTTGCCAATCTAATGTTTCTACCATTGTAGGTTACATATCTCTTCTCCCGAGCTGCTTTCAGGATTTTCTCTTTGTCTCTGAGACTCGTAAGTTGTCCTATTAGATGTCGGAGTGTTGACCTATTTTTATTGATTTTGAGAGGGGTTCTCTGTGCCTCCTAGATTTTGATGCCTGTTTCCTTCCCCACGTTAGGGAAGTCCTCTGCTATTATTTGCTCCAATATACCTTCTGCCCCTCTCTCTCTTTCTTCCTCTTCTGGGAGCCCAATATTCCTAATGTAGTTTCATCTTATCGTATCACTTATCTCTCCAATTCTGCCCTCGTGATCCTGTAGTTGTTTCTCTCTCTTTTTCTCAGCCTCTTTATTTTCCATCATTTGGTCTTCTATATCGCTGATTCTCTCTTCTGCCTCATTTATCCTAGCAGTTAGTGCCCCCATTTTTTATTGCACGTCATTAATAACCTTTTTGATTTCTACTTGGTTAGAGTTTAGTTCTTTTATTTCTCCAGAAAGCGTTTCTCTAATAACTTCCACACTTTTTTCAAGCCCAGGCAGTATCTTTAAAGTCATGATTCTGCACTCCAGCTCTGACATCGTAGTAATGTCCGTATTGAGTAGGTCCCTGGCAGACGGTACTACCTCTTGTTCTTTTTGCTGAGGTGATTTGTTTCATCTTGTCATTTTGTCCAGAGGAGAATAGATGAATGCGAGAACAAAATGCTAACAGGTTAACAACGTCCCCAGCAAATATACTCTATACAAATCAGAAAAGACCTGCAATCAGGGGAAAAGAAAGGGAAAGAAAGAAAAAAGAAAGAGAAAGAAAGAAAAGATAAAAACTAAAACAGAATACAAAAAAAGAGAATATGATCAAATATGATCAGGCTAGTGCATACATCAGTGTCACACACTAGATTTTGGGCGTATTTTGGTCTGTTAGAAAAAAGTGCCTCCTAAAATTTTAAAGGAAGAAAGACTTATATATGTACAAAATAAGGGTTGATACAATGAAGGGATGGAATATGACTGTAAAGATGAAAATTATAAAAGATTTTATAAAAGGAATTGGTAAGAAGTTTTTGAAAAAAAGAAATAAGATTAAAAAAAAAGAAAAAAAAAGGGACAGAATGTGATCAGGCAGGAGACTAGAACAAAGCCATACACTAGTGATTTAGGGTATATTTTGACCTGTTAGAAGAAACTGTATCTCAAATTTTAAAGAGAGAACAACTTATATATATATATATGCCAAAAATAAGGGTAACTACTATGAAGGGATAAAATATGACTCCAAAAATGAAAAATAAAAAATGTTTTTTTTTTTTAAAAAGGGATTGATAAGATGTTGGTTGTAAAAGGGAAAAAGAAAAATAAAAAAAAAGTTAAAAAAATTAACTTTGAAAAATTAATGAATCATGGTAAAAAAGCCATGAATTCTATGTGCAGTATTCCCCTAGCACTGGAGTTCTCCCGTTCTCCTTGATCGGTAAACTTGGTCTTGGCTTGCTGGCTGTTCGTGCTGATCTTCTGGGGGAGGGGCCTGTTGCCGTGGTTCCCAAATGTCTTTGCCGGAGGCGGAGTTGCCCCGCCCTTGCTGGTCTGGGCTAAGCAAGCTGCTCAGGTTTGCTCTCAGGAGCTTTTGTTCCCTGCAAGCTCTTGGCACAGCTTTGGAGGACCAGGGTGAAAATGGTGGCCTCCCAGTCTCCACCCGGAGAAGCTGAGGACTCGGGGCCCCGCTCCTCAGTGTGCCCCCAGAGAAAAGCAGTCACTCCCATCTCCCCTGTCTCTGGCCGCACTCCGTGCTCACCTGGCCTGTGACCGAGCATTTCTATCTCTGGCACCCGATCCTGTGTGGAGTCTCCAAACCCAGCAGATCCCTGCGGTGTGCTCCCGCGCCGCTCCTCCCAGGGGAGGAAGGGGATTCTCCCCGGCTCTGCCGCTTGTTGGGTCCCTGCTGGAGGAGCAGTGGCCCGACTGTGCCGTGGATCACGGTTTATGGCAACCCCGAGCTGAGAGCCTGCGCCTTGGCTCCGTCTCTACAGCTGGCTTCCCCGCTCCGATACCTGAGAGCTCTGCCACACTCAGGCACCCCCGGTCTTTCTGTGACCCCGAGGGTCGTGAGACCACACTGTCCCGCGAGGATCCCACCCCCCGCTTAGCCACTGGAGCGACGTCCCTCAGGGGAGCCGGCTTCTTAAAGTTCCGATTTTGTGCTCCACGGCTCCACCACTCACCAGAAGCAGCTGATGGAGGCCCCTCCCCCGCCGTCTATCCTCCCGAATATCACCTCGGATTCACTTCTCCGCACGTCCTACCTTCCAGTACGTGGTCGCTTCTCTGTTCAGAGAGTTGTTGCTACTCTCCTCTTTGATCTCCTGTTGAGTTCGTAGGTGTTCAGAATGGTTTGATCCCTATTCAATTGAATTCCTGAGACCAGATGAAATCCAGGTCTCCTACTCCTCCGCCATCTTGCTCTGCCCTCTACATCATTAGTTTTTGATGTAGTGTTCCATGATTCATTGTTTGCATATAACACCCAGTGCTCCAAGCAGAACATGCCCTCTTTAATACCCATCACCAGGCTAACCCATCCTCCCGCCCCCCTCCCCTCTAGAACGCTCAGTTTGTTTTTCAGAGTCCATAGTCTCTCATGGTTTGTCTCCCCCTCCATTAACCTGTTCTTTTATACCCAAATATTTTTGCCTTAAGAAAATTTTCCTATCCCATGTAATTAGCAAAAATCAAAGGTCTAAAAATACCAAATATTGATGAAAGTATGTCATAATCCAATCCAGTAATTAACAATCCAATTATGTACTTGAGGCCCAATTTTTAATATTATCACAAATGTGCAAGTTTTTATAACATATTATGAAGCTTAGCTTTCCTATGACTTGCAATTAATCTAACCAACATATAACTTATATCTATGTTTGCAGACCTTAAACTAATAATGAAGACATAAAACTTACCATCAATATCAATAGTCTTTAGTGCCTTTTGCATTTCTGAATCACTTATAAAAATCTTCAAGGTATGATGGATCATTGGCAGATCATTCACATAAATCTTACCACTTTGAATTTTGCTGAAAATTTTACAGGCCTTCTGAAGTGCTAAACATACACACCAAAACAGTTAATTCAAATGAATAATTATCCTTATCCCTGATACATCCTCTCTCAAGGAAAAACAACAACAATTATCACTAAAAGAAGAAAGAGGAGCAAATCTTTGTGTTCTAATCCTTTGCTTTAAAATGGATCTTGTGACTTATTTAGGTCCTTCTAGGGTGAATGGCCTCTAAATCTGTTCTAAAGAACTCTCAGAAACTGTTAGAAAGTCATGCGAAATTCACATCGTAAAGGCTTCCACAACTTTACCTGGGAGTGTTAAATCCTTCTTCCATGCTCCCATATCACTTGGTATGTATCTCAGTCAAAGCTCTGGGTATTGTGACTGTTTGCATGTTAATATTCCTCACTAAACTGTCAGCTTTTAGGGGGCAAGATTTTTCATTCTTCAAGTGCCTTCTAATTCAGGATAGATCCTCAAAAAACGTCTGCTGAATTGAATTTAGTTCAGTGGATACAACATGTAATTTTCAGAAAAAGAGGTGCTGGATGACAGTGCTAAATACTGGAGAAAGACTAAAATATTGATAATAATGATTTTAATAATAGGAGTTTTTTTTAAAGATTTTATTTATTTATTTATTTGAGAGAGCAAGAATGAGAGAGAGAGAGAGAGCACATGAGAGGGGGGAGGGTGAGAGGGAGAAGCAGACTCCCTGCTGAGCAGGGAGCCTGATGTGGGACTCGATCTCAGGACTCCAGGATCATGACCTGAGCCGAAGGCAGTCACTTAACCAACTGAGCCACCCAGGCGCCCAATAATAGGAGTTTTAACAGAGTATTGGAGATGGAAACCGGTTTCAGTGTAATGGGAAGTAAATAAATAATTAAGGAAAACAACTCTGAAGAAGCTTCTTTGAAAAACAGAGTATAAAATTGACATAGTTCTGGGGCACCTAGGTGGCTCAGTCAGTTAAGTGTCTGACTCTTGGTTTCTGCTCAGTTCATGATCTCAGGGTTGTGTGACATAGCCCTGCATTGGCTCCATGCTCAGCAGAGAGTCTGCTTGAGATTCTCTCTCTCCCTTTCCCTTTGTCCCTCCCCCTGCTCTCTCTCTCTCTCAAATAAATAAATATATCTTTAAAAAATTTTACATAGTCCCTGAGGAAGTAGAAGAAAACTGAATGAAAGAAAATCAAGAGTGAAGGGATTAGTCTCATGAAAGGGCATTTTCTCCAATGAGACAAAAGGGAAGGCCATGGATGTTGTTTACAATCCTAAGAGTTCTCCCCACAATGAAAAATGTTTTCCTTTTTTTCTGTAACTACATGAGATGACGAATATTAACTAAACTTATTGTGGTAATCATTTCACAATGTATGTAAGTCAGGTCATTATGCTGCACATCTTAAACGTATACAGTGCTACATCTTAATTATATCCCAATAAAACTGGGGGATAAAAGATGCCTAGTATAAGGGTGCCTGGCTGGCTGTTACTAAAGCATGCAACTCTTGATCTTGAGGTTGTGAGTTTGAGCCCCAAATTGGGCATAGAGATTACTTAAACAAAAAATGTCTAATATGATGACTAGAGTTAAGGTAAGAGGAAAAATTTGCCAAATGACTCTATAAATATAGAGGAGAGGCCCAAGATATGGGAGAACTTAGTGTCAAGAAGTGAAGGGTACTATGATTCTTAATATTAAGATACCAAGAACTAAATCCCAGTAAAATCAGTGACTCCAGTGCTTACTAATGTATTCATTGGATGTAATATCCAGATTTTTTCCCAAAAAATTTGAACTGGAATTAGCACATATGTTATTATTTTGCCTATATCATCAATACAACAGAAGATATTCATAAATACTTAGTTTAGTTTACTTATGCCTTGCTCACAGCATTTGCCATATCATGTAATATTAGTTGATATCATATGCCATTAGGAGTAAATAGATACTAACCACTGAAACAATTCCTAATAAAGCACACAATCAGGAAATTAATTCAAGAAATTCTAGAACCTATTATTACCACTTAATTCTTGTGAGTGTAAGTCTCCTTGAGGTACTTCGTTATATAATGTCTTGTAGAGGCTAGAAATCATTTCCCTTTTCCTGTCAAAGAAACAGTCACATTAGAAAGCAGCACAAAAACAAAACACCACACATACACACACACACACACACACACACACACACACACACAAAATATGCCATTTTTCCATTAAAATATTAACAAACCTATCCACTACATCAAAAACTAATGATGTATTGTATGGTGACTAACATAACATAATTAAATTAAATTAAAAAAACAAAAACAAAAACAAAAAACAAACCTATCAATGGATTGAGATTCTCCAGTGTCTTACTCCACAAAAACCTTTCTTAAAGAACTGTCCAAGTGATAGTGAATTATATATTCTTCACTCCAGAATTCCCACCTTGCTTCTGTTTGCTCTATGGAGCAGAATTTATCCTAGTAAATTCTGTAAGCAGTAAGTAAGTAGTGCCCATGACCCACAATCCTTTGGCTGTGGTCCAATTATTGCTACTTTTAATTCAAGTCACAGCAAATTTTCAGAAAGTTATTATAGGAAGGAAAAACAAGAATATCTTTAAACAGCAAAGAATCCCAGATTCCACAACCTGTCAGTAGAAACAATTTGGAAAGATTATTTATCTAAACCCATAACACATAAATAACTGAAATCATAAAATGTTAGTGTTAGAAGAAATCTCAAGAGTCCATCTAGTACAAGATTCTTGTACAGATGTGGAGACTGAGGCCCAGAGATATGAAGTGAATTGTACAAGAGCCTAAGCTAGCATGTGAGGTCAATCAGTACTCAATTCTAAGTCTTTCATTTCCATATACAGTGGGCTCAGCTCTACACTATCCTTCCTAAGAGCAGAGTCTTACTTTGCACAAACTACTTTGCATACTTTATGTGGAAAGGATAGATGATTCCAAAAAGAAAAACCCAAGTCTGAATGCAACATTTAGGGTAAAAAATATGATGACTTAAATACCGAATAATTGAGGAAGATGTACAAAAGGGTGATAAAGTCTTATGAACACTGTACTGATTCGGCAACTTGAATAAAGAGTTTTCTTCCCTAGTCATCTTTTCCTTCGACAGCTTCACTGAGGAAGAGGCAATCTAGAACCAAATACAAGAATGTTGGTGACTGAGATCACATTGGTAAACCAGCATTATTGGACAATAAACCTGTTATAAGAGAGGCTCCTCATATCATATCTAGGCTCCTCACTGATGTAAAATTGCTTTTCGTAAGGAAATTAGTTTACATATACTAAAATTTGAAAAAACTATACAATATTTTTTTGCAAAGCCACATTTTTCTAAATATGCAACTAAATCATCTCCTAATATTAATATTGTGTCAATTTATAATAATGGATTCTACAAAGCAGGGCAAATCTATGGTACAGTGAAGACAAGATCACCAGATTCTATGCTACATATATAGGCTTTGACTATACGAGCAAAATAATGTAAAGAAGCAAACAGTTATTCAAATAACACAGGTAGTGGGACACCTGGGTGGCTCAG
Source organism: Eumetopias jubatus (assembly GCF_037043125.1). NCBI lineage: Eukaryota > Metazoa > Chordata > Mammalia > Carnivora > Otariidae > Eumetopias > Eumetopias jubatus. The sequence continues at coordinate 97,457,753 of NW_028274816.1, forward strand.
TCAGTTAAGTGGCTGCCTTCGGCTCAGGTCACGATCCCAGGGGTCTTGGGATTAAGTCCTGCATCGGGCTCCCTGCTCAGCAGGAAGCCTGCTTCTCCCTCTCTCTGACGCTCCCCCTGCTTCTGCTCTCTCTCTCACACACAAATAAATAAACAAAAATCTTAAAAGAAAAATAACACAGGTAGTTATGTTTTAAATTATCCTTATGATTGAGAAAATGATCCACTTGACATGTATATATAAACATGATTCAAAAGTGGCAAGTAGCTAGGTAGACAGAAAAGCGTCACTTTAGAAAATGAGGATTAGGGGGCACCTGGGTGGCTCAGTCGTTAAGCATCTGCCTTCAGCTTGGGTCCTGATCCCAGGGTCCTGGGATCGAGCCCCGCATCGGGCTCTCTGTTCTGCAGGAAGCCTGCTTCTCCCTCTCCCACTCCCCCTGCTTGTGTTCCCTCTCTCGCTGTCTCTCTCTCTCTGTCAAATAAACAAACAAAATCTTAAAAAAAAAAAAAAAAGAAAGACAAGAAAATGAGGACTATAATATTAGGTGTCTTCAATTTTACATGGAATCTAGAGCCTTGTCTTTTAAAGACCATGCAGGATGTAGAAAGAAGACTCTGAAGCCATACAAGATTGGTAAGAATTGGTACTGAGATCCCACATAGAGCCAAAATTTTCAAAAGGCAATGTTACCAGCAAGAATAGGCTAGGGGAAAAGAAAAAAAAAAAAAAAAAAAAAAAAGCAAAAATAAATAAATAAATAAACAAACAAAAAAACAAACCAAAACAATTTATCCCCCAATAGAAGAAGTATGCAGAGTAAAATATGTCTTTGTCTCAGCTCTTGGCTGGAAAAAAGAAAGAGAGAGAGAGAGAGAGAAGAGAGAGTGCTCCTCTTGATTATAGTTATAGCTCCACCCACAAATAAGTGTAGAACTCAAATCTATACTTAATACATGGGCTAGGAAAATAGAAACCAAAAAATTCATTTAAAGTGGTCCCATGTTTGTAACAGCTCTGAAGTGCAGAGCAGAAGTGAATTCAAATTCTCCTGGAGGAGGGTACTCTAAATCCAGAGTCATCATGAGATTCCCACAGATTTAGATCAAATATATAGTTTGATATATAGGATATAAGGATATAAGTTAGTGAGTGAGAACCAGACAAAGCAATAAACAGATTTAGATCCCCAAGGACTTTATATTAGGTTTATCAGATACCAATCTTGAAACATCTATGGGACATGAGCAAAGAACATGACAGAAGGCAGATTATAAGAAAAACCAAATGAAATGTCTAGAAGTAAAAAATATAAGCACTGAAATTAAAATCTCAATAGACAGGTTAAACTGCAGATTAGATTCAGCTAGAGAAAGAAAAACTAGAAAACAGATGGGAGAAATTATCCAGACAAAAGAGAGTGCATCTAAGTACATCATATAGTGAATGTAGTAGGTTGGATGGCAGCCGCACAAAAAGATATGTCCATATCCTAATTCTTGGAACCTACATATGTGACTTTATTTGGTAAAAGGTCTTTGCAGATGGAACAAAGTCAAGGATCTCAAGATGAGATCTACAATGATGTGCTTATAGAAGTAGGAGGAGACCTGAGATACAAACACAGTTAAGAAGACCATATATACAGAGCAAGATGGAGGTCAAGACTGAATTTATGCTGCCACAGCCAAGGAATGCCTAGGGTCATTGTTATAAGAGCAGAAGTATTAACAGAGAGCACAGTAATAAAAATAAAGATCTAATGGAGGAAAAGGGGGAAAATGTCATATTCTTCTGAAAGGGTTCCTTGTTATATTAAAAAAAAAAAAAGGAAAGGAAGAAGAAGAAAAGGAGGAAAGGGGGAGGAGGGGAGAGGGAAGAAGAGGAAGAAGAAATATTTAAGACTGTGACATTTCAATACTTGAACTAAAATGTGATGGAATGTTTGAAAGCTAAAAACAACACTCAAAAGTAAAATATTTCCAGATCATTATTTACCTCAGTTCTTTTAGTATGCAATTGTCCTTGTAAACTTTTCTTTCTCTTGAGCTTTTTTTCTCCTGAAAAATTAGAGGATTTTTCTTCTCCACATAGGAATATTGTTGTTTCATTCCTAAATTGCACAGAAAATTAGAATAATTCTTGAATTGCTTTTTTTCTTACTTTTTGTTTTTTCATCTTTTATTTGCAGAATTTTCAAACATATACAAAAGTAGAGTAATTGGTGATCTTCCCATGTACCCATCTCCCAGCTTCAATAATGGGCAATCCTATTTCATCCGTATCCCTATCCTTACTGCCATTTCTTATTATTTTGAAGGAAATTCCAATGTTATATTATTTCATGTGTAAAGATTTTAGTATGAATTTCTACAAGGTGTTTTTTCTTTTAAAAATATATCTGAAACACAATTATGAGATCCAAAATATTAACAATAATTTAATATTATCAAACATAGTCAGTGTTCAAATTTCTAACTGTTTTATAAATGTCAACATTTTTTAACTTTGCATCAGGTTTCAATAAGGTCCCCATTACAGTTTGTTGATGTGTCTTTTTTTTTTTTTAAGATTTTATTTATGTGACACAGAGAGAGACAGAGAGAGAGGGAACACAAGCAGGGGGAGTGGGAGAGGGAGAAGCAGTCTTCCCACTGAGCAGGGAGCCCAATGTGGGGCACGATCCCAGGACCCTGGGATCATGACCTGAGCCGAAGGCAGACGCTTAACTGACTGAACCACCCAGGCGCCCCTGTTGATGTGTCTTTTAAATCTCCATCTATCTATAGGTTCGCCTACCATGCCTTTTATCATCATCATCATCATCATCATCATCATCATACCCAGGCAATTTGTCTCATAGATTTTCCAGTCTGGATTTTGCTAATTGTATTACCATGGTTGTAGGATATTTTTTCCCAAGATTTTATTTATTTAGTTTTCAGAGAGAGAGCGAGAGAGAGAGCGCACAGGCAGGGGGAGCGGCAGGCAGAGGGAGAAGCAGGCTCCCCCTTGAGGAAGGAGACCCATGTGGGATCATGACCAGAGCCAAAGGCAGACACTTAACTGACTAAGCCACTCAGGCATCCCTGGTTGTAGGGTTTTAAAGACTTAATCGGATTAACATTTTTTGTTTTTTTTTCGGCAAAACCACTGTATAGATGACGGTGCTTTCCACAGGGAGGCATATAATGTACAATTAGTTCTCTAATTGTGGTATTAGCTGCTATATTTATACATAATAACTAGACTCAGCAAATTATCAGGGACTATAAAATATTTATACGTAAACCTATCATTCCTTCTTCACTCATTAGCTAGAATATTTCTTTAAAGAAAAAGTTCCTCTTGGGAACTATTTGGTTAGTCAGTGGTATAGTTCATACAGAAAGGCAGGATAATTAATTTATACTTTTCCTTTATTTACCACTTTTCATAATACTGACTTGGCTCACTTGTAACCTCCAATAGTGACAAAATAATTTTTATATCATTTTGTACACTTGGATTTATATACATTAAATTCATCTTACTTCCTTGTAATTATTATCCTTGATAACCCAATTATCACATGTATAGGGGGAGTCTCTTCAAGTAGGCTCTTGAGTCCTTTTGATGCATCCCTGGTAGGAGTCTTTGTTAGTTTCCTTATTTCTGTAACACCAGATGCTCCAGGCTCATCTATACATTTCCTTTCCCAGACCTTCACTTCCTCGAGGGCATTGTGTGTCCCCAGGTGTTAACCTATTTTATACAATGCTAACGAAAGAAAGTAAAGGAACACTTATACCACCTCCCATTCCTTCCTTGCCTCTGTCGTCTAACACAAAGAAATAGTGAGAATCCCCATGAGACTATCAGCAGATTTGTCAGCAGAAATCCTGAAGGCCAGAAGAGAGTGGTATGACATATTCAAAGTGCTAGGGAGGGGCACCTGAGTGGCTCAGTCGTTAGGCGTCTGCCTTGGGCTCACGTCATGATCCCGGGGTCCTGGGATCAAGCCCTGCATTGGGCACCCTGCTCAGTGGGAAGCCTACCTCTCCCTCTCCCACTCCCCCTGCTTGTGTTCCTTCTCTCACTGTCTCTCTCTCTCTGTCAAATAAATAAATAAAATCTTTAAAAAAAAAAAAAGTGCTAGGGGGAAAAAAACCGCCAACCAAGAATACTCTACCCCACAAAGTTGTCCTTCAGGAAGGACAAAGAGTTTTACAGACAAGAAAAAGAGGTGAAAGGAGTTCCTCACACTTACAAGATTGGCCTTACAAGAAATGTTAATGGGAGTTCAAGCTAAAATGAAAGGATGCTAATTAGTAACATGAAAACAAATGAAAGTATAAATCTCACTGACAGAGGTAAATATATACTTAAATTCAGGTTACTCTAGTATAGTAATGGTGGTAGGTAAATCATATAGAACCCTCATATAAAGGTTAAAAGACAAAAGTATTAAAAATAACTATAACCAGCCAAACTATGGAAAGATCCAAGCTGTCCAATCAACAGATGAATGGATAAAGAAGATGTGATATATATATATACAATGAAGTATATGCAGCCATCAAAAAAGAGAAATCTTGCCATTTGCAACAACATGGATGGAACTAGAGGGTATTATGCTAAGTGAAATAAGTCAATCAGAGAAAGACAATTATCATATGATCTCACTGATACGAGGAATTTGAGAAACAAGACAGAGGATCATAGGGGAAGGGAGGGAAAAATGAAACAAGATGAAACCAGAGAAGGAGACAAACCATAAGAGGCTCTTAATCTCAGGAAACAAACTGAGGGTTGCTGGAGTGGAGGAGGGTGGGAGGGATGGGGTGGCTGGGTAATGGACATTGGGGAGGGTATGTGCTATTGTGAGCACTGTGAATTGTGTAAGACTGATGAATCACAGACCTGTACCCCTGAAACAAATAATATATTTATATGTTAATAAAAAAATTAAAAATTTTTTAAAAGCACTAAAAAAAATAACTATAACCACAATAATCTGTTAATGGATACACAATATAAAAAGATGTAAATTGTGACATCAAAAACAAAATGAGAGGGAGGTGTAAAAAACCTTTGAATTTAAGTTGTTATCCACTTAAAATAGACTTATAAGATGTTTTATATAGGCCTTATGGTAACCACAAAGCAAAAACCTACAGTAAATACTCAAAAGATAAAAAAAAAAAAAAAAGGAATCAAAGCATTTCACCAGAGGGGCACCTGGCTGGCTCAGTTGGTAGAGCATGTGATTTTTGATATCAGGGTTGTAAGTTCAAGGCCCACATTGGGTGTAGAGATTACTTAAAAATAAAAATAAAAACATTTTAAGTATATCACTAGAGAAAATCATCAAATCACAAATGGAGAGAGTAAGAGAAAGGAACAAAGAAACTATAAAACAGCCAGAAAACAATCAAAATGACAGTAGTAAGTCCATACCTATCAATAATTACCTTAAATATAAATGGACTAAATTCTCCAATCAAAAGACATGGAGTGACTGAATATATTAAATGGAAAAAAAAAAAAAAGACCCAAATATATGCTGCCTCCAAGAGGATCACTTCAGCTTTAAGGACAAATATAGAATGAAAGTGAAGGGATAGAAAAAAATATTCCATGTAAATGGAAACCAAAAGAGGGCAGGGGTAGCTATATTTATATTAGACAAAATAAATTTCAATACTTTTTTTATTAAAAGATTTTATTTATTTGAGAGAGAGAGATACTGAAAGACAGCATGAGTGGGGAGGAGAGGGAGAAGCAGGTTCCCCACCAAGCAGGGAGCCCGACATGGGGCTGGATCCCAGGACCCTGGGATAATGACCTGAGCCAAAGGCAGATGCTTAACCACTCAGGCGCCCCTTCAGTACATGTTTTTAAGCCAAAAATTGTAACAAGAGACAAACAAGAGTCATTACATAATGATAAAGGGATGAGTTAATCAAAAGTATATAGCAATTGTAATATTTATGCATCCAACATATGAGCACCTAAATATATAAAACAAATAATAATAGATCTGAAGAGAGAAATAGACAGCAATGCAGCAATAGTAAGAGACATTTCAATACCCCACTTTCAACAATGGATAGATAAACTAGACAGAAAGACAAAGGGAAACATTGGATTCCAACTACACCATCAACCAGATGGACCTATAGAGACCGCCATATAGAGAACATTCTATCCAACAGCAGCAGAATACACATTCTTCTCAAGCATATATGCAACATTCTCTAGGATAGACCATCACAAAACAAGTCTTTAAAACCTTAAGAAGACTGAAATCATATCAAGCATCTTTTCTGACCACAAAGGTATAAAACAAGAAGTTAATTACAAGAAAAAAACTGGAAAAATCACATATGTAGAGATTAAACAACATGTTCCTGAACAACCAATGGGTCAAAGAGAAAATCAAAAGAGAAATAAAAAACATCTGGAGACAAAGTAAATGAAAACACAACATACCAAAACTTATTGGATGCAGCAAAAACTGTTCTAAGAGAAACATTTATAGAGATAAATGCCTATATAAGGAAAAAAGAAAGATCTCGAATAAACAGCCTAATTTTATACCTCAAGGAATTGGAAGAAAGAAAAAGAATTAAGCCCAGAGTTAACAGAAGAAAGGAAATAACAAAGATTAGAGCAGAAGCAAGTGAAACATAGACTAAAAAGACAGTAGAAAAGATCAAAGAAGCTAAGAGCTTGTTTTTTGAAAAGATAACCAAAATTAACAAATCTTACTAGACTGAGAAAAAAAGAGAAGACTCAAATAAATAAAATAAGAAATAAAGAGGAGACATTCAATTGATAACAGAACTACTAAAGAGCATAAGAAACTATGAATAATTATATGCCAACAAATTAGATAAAGAAGAAATATATAAATTTCTAAATTTCTAGAAATATATAAGACTGAATCATGAAGAAATAGAAAATCTGAAAAGACTAATTATTAGTAAAGAGATTGAATCAGTAATCAGAAACCTCCCAACAAAGAAGTCCAGGATGGCTTCACTGGTGAATTCTACTAAATATTTAAAGAATTAATGCCAAATCTTCTCAAACTCTTCCCAAAATCTGAAGAGGAGAGAACACTTCCAAACTTATTTTATGAGGCCAGCATTAGCCTCAGCATAGCAAAGCGAGACAAGGACACTACAAGAAAAGAAAACTACAGCCCACTATCCCTGATAAACTTAGATGCAAAAATTCTCAACAAAATATTGGCAAACCAGTACATTAATGACCTAGTGGGATTTATTTCTGGGATGCAAATATGGTTTAACATAGGCCAATCAGTAAATGTGATACACCACAATATAGGGAAAAACCCATTCCTCTGTGTTTCTCCTTTACTCTCACACTACTACCATTCTCACAACACTTCTGACACCAGATATGTGAGGTTCCCGCCCCCCCCATGAAGCCATTCTCTGCCACACTAGCTAGGTGTCCTACAAATTAACTCCATTCTGACACTATCTACCTGAATATACTGTCAGATTCCACTGGTTAAGGGCTCAGTCCCACAAGACTGCCCCCAACCCACTTGTGCCAATCACAACTCCAGGTTGTACCTATGATTCTGACTGATCAGCTATAAATCAGAGGTTCCTACAAGCTCCTCCTTGGATTTGATTAATTTGCCAGAAGAGCTCACAGAACTCAGAAAAATAGTTACTTATGTTTACCAATTTATTTAAAAAATATCATAGAAGATACAGATAAACCCAAATGAAGAGATACATAGGGCAAAGTCTGGGAGGATCTCAGCATAAGAGCTTCTGTTCTTATGGAGTTAGAGTGTATCACCCTCCTGGTATGTGGATGTTTACACCAACCAGGAAGATCTCTGAACCCCATACTACTGAGATTTTTATGGAGGCTTCCTCATGTAGGCACGATCAATTATTAATTCCATTTCCAGCCCTTCTCCCCTCTCTGGAGAGATTCTAGATTGGTGAACACATCCACAAACTGGGAGGGTGACACACCCCAACTCCATGAGGACAGAAGCTCTTATGCTTGGGACCCTCCCAAATCTCACCTTGTGTATATCTTCATCTGGTTATTCATCTGTATACTCTGTCCTAACCTTTAATAAACTGGTAAACATGAGTGTTTCCCTGAGTTCTGTGAGATGTTCTAGCAATTAATTAAACCCAAGGAGGGGTCATGGGAACCTCTGATTTGTATCTAAATCAAACAGAAGTTGTGGAGAACCTCAGAAATTACTACCTGAGATTGGTAATATAAAGGTGGGGTTGGGGACAGTCTCATGGGACTGAGCCATTAACCTGTGGGATCTGATGCTATCTCTAGGTAGAAAGCATTAGAATTGAGTTAAATTGTAGGACATCCAACTGGTGTCACAGAATGGCTTGGTGTGGGAAAAACCCACACATTTGGTGTCAGAAGTATTATGAATATGGTTGTAGTATGATAGTAAAGGAGAAACATAGGAGAACTGAGGTTTTTCTAAACATAACCACATTAACAAAATGAAGGATAAAAATAATATGATCATCTCAAAAGATGCAGAAAAAATATTAGATAAAATTCCATGTTCTTTCATGATAAGAGATCTCAGCAAAGTGGGTGTAGAAGGAATATACATCAACACATTAAAGGATATATATGACAAGCCAGAGCTAACATCATACTAAACAGTCAAAAACTGAAAGCTTTCCCTCTAAGGTCAGGAACAAGAGAACAGTGCCCACTCTCACCACTTTTGTTCAAAATAGTATTGAAATTCTAACCAGAGCAATTAGGCAAGAAAAAGAAATAAAAGGAATTCAAATGGAAAGGAAGAAGTAAAACTGTTTCCAAATGGTATGATCTTTTATACAGAAAACCCTAAAGACTATCAAAAACTGTTAGAACTAATAAATAAATAAAGTTGCAGATACAAAATCAATATACAAAGTCAGTTGCAGAAATTTCTATAAACTAACAACAAACCATCAGAAAGAGAAATTAAGAAAAAAATCCCGTTTACATTAGCATCAAAAAATAAAATATTTAGGAATAGATTTAACCAAGGAGGTGAAAGATCTGTACACTGAAAACCATAAAACATTAATTAAAAAAAAACTGAATAAGACATAAATAAGTGGCAGGATATTCTGTGTTTGTGGATTGGAAGAATTAATACTGTTTAAATGTCCATACTATCCAAAGTGATCTACAGAATCAATGCAATTCCTATCCAAATTCCAGTGGCATTTTTCACAGAAATAGAAAAAATAATCTTAAACTTTGTATAGAACAACAGAAGACCTCAAAGAGCCAAAGCAATCTTGAGAAAGAAAGAGTAACACTTCTAGAACATAGGCAGTAAGCTCTTTGACATTGGTCTTGGCAATAATTTTTTGGATTTGACACCAAAAGCAAAAGCAACAAAAGCAAAAATAAACAAATGGGACTACATCAAACTAAAAAAGTTTCTGCCCAGCAAAGGAAACCATCGGCAAAATGAAAAGGCAACCTATGGAATGGGAGAAAATATTTGCAAAACTATATATCTAATTAGTGTTCAAAATATACAAGGAATTCATGCAACTCAATAGCAAATAAACAAATAATCCACTTTAAAAAGGACTTGACTAGACACTTTTCCAAAAAAGATATACAAATGGCCAACGGGTACATGAAAAGGTATTCAACATCACTCCTCACCAAGGAAATGCAAATCAAAACCACAATGAGATATCACTTCACACCTTTTAGATTGGCTATTTTCAAGAAGACAAGAAACAAGTATTGGCAAAAATATGGAGAAAAGAAAGTACTTGTTTACTGCTGGTGGGAATGTAAATTGGTGCAGCAACTATGGAAAATTGAGTTTCCTCAAAAAATTTAAAATATAACTACCATATGATCCAGCAATTCCACTTCTGGGTATATATCCAAAGGCAATGAAAACAGGATCTCAAAGAGATATCTGTACCCCCATGTTCATTGCAGCATTATTCATAATAGCCAAAATACGGAAACAATCTAAATTTCCATCAACAGATAAATGGTTAAAGATGTGATATCACACACACACACACACACACACACACACACACACACACACTGGAATCTATCCAGCCATGAGAAAGAAGGAAATCCTGCCATTTGTGACAACATGGATGGACCTTGAGGGTATTATGTGAAGTAAAATAAGTCAGACAGAGAAAGGCAAATACTGGATGATCTCACTTATATGTGGAATCTATTAAAAGCCAAATTCAGGAGCACTTGGGTGGCTCAGTCAGTTAAGCAACTGCCTTCAGCTCACGTCATGATCCCAGGGTCCTGGGATCAAGTCCAGGTATGAGAGTCCCACATCTGGCTCCCTACTCAGCAGGGAGCCTGCTTCTCCCTCTCTTGCTGGCCTTCCCCCTGGCTTGTGTTCTCTCCCTCATGCTCTTTCTCTCAAATGAATAAATAAAATCTTTTTTTAAAAAACCCAAATTCATAGAAACAGAGTAGAATGGTGGTTTCCAGGGGCTGGGGGTACGTAAGTAAGAATGGGGGGGGCGCCTGGGTGGCTCAGATGGTTAAGCGTCTGCCTTCAGTTCAGCTCATGATCTCCAGGTCCTGGGATGGAGCCACATGTCAGACTCCCTGCCTAGCAGGGAGTCTGCTTCTCCCTCTTTCTCTGCCTCTCCTCACTCCTCCTGCTCTCTCTCTGTATCTCTCTGTCTCAAATGAATAAATAAAAAATTCTTTAAAAAAAAAAAGAATAGGGAGAGGCTGGTAAAAGGGTACAAACCTTCAGCTAAAAGATAAATAAGGTCTGTGAGTCTAATGTATAACATGATGACTATAGTTGATAATATTGTATTGTATAATTGAAATTTACTAAGAGAATAGAACTTTAAATGTTCTCACCAAAAGTAAATAAGTAAATAAGGTAAATATGTGAAATAAGTAAAACGTGGTAATCATTTCCCAATGCAAACATGTTAAATCGTCATATTGTACATTAAATATATTACTTTATGTGTCAAAAAAAGACAAACTTACAGACATATGGATAATTGCTCTTCTATAACTGGAAATCTATGATGGCTCATAGGCTTCCACAAAGTTGTGAAAGAAGTGAGAAAAAAATGAAAAGAATGGCTATCTAGGAATTAAAACTACACTCCTGAAAGAATGGCCACAAATATTCACGATCCTCTATATTTTAGCGGAGAACTTATGAGCTATGTTTTTGGTTCTCTCAAACTTACAGAAGTATAATTCAACTAAATAAGTTCAAAGTTTAACTTACATTTTTTTGTGTTCTAGTCTCAAACCCCTAATTTCATGTGACATTCTCTTCTGCGTTGTTTTAGAAAACTTGACATCTTTCTTGTTGTCAGTATGTCTTGACGGCAAGTTGGCTGCAAATGAATTACAGCCATTATGTGATAAATTGATATTTTCTTCTGCCTGGGGAGCAACCAAGATCCATAGTCAACTATGTTCTCTTTGCACATATAAATTAAATATGACATTCTGGGTCAAATCATTCATTGTAGATTAATATTTTCTCTAAAATGATGCTACCAAACAGAATTTTATTGTAAAGGACTTAATTATTAGTGCATTAGTTCAGATTAGGTACATATTCTAAATGCCACCAACTATCTTCAGTACATTATACAGCTATAAAATGCCCAGCATTCATGAATGTATCTAACAATTGTTGGATCTAGTTCTTAAAGCATCTTTAAGCTTACTTCATTAAATGAAAGCCTTCTGCTCTGCGAAAGACACTCTGAAGAGGATGAGAGGACAAGCCATAGACAGAGAGTAAATATTTATAAAAGACATATCTGATAATGGGCTATATTTTTTTTGTATATTCAAAAAATATACAAAGAACTCTTAATGATAACAAAAAGCACAACCCAACTTAAAAATAGGCAAAAGATCTGAGGCGCCTGGATGGTTCAGTTGGCTATGCATCTGACTCTTGGTTTCAGCTCAGGTCATGATCTTGAGGTCATGAGATTGAGCCCCATGACAGACTCCATCCTGGACATGGAGCCTGCTTGGGATTCTCTCTCCATCTCCTTCTGCCCCTGTCCCCACTTGCACATTGGTCTCTCTCAAAAAAAAAAAAAAAAAAAGCAAAAGATCTTAATAGACACCTTACCAAAGATGTACAGATGGCAGACAAGCACATGAAGAGGTGCTCAACATCATGTCATTAGGGAATTACAAATTAAAATATCAAGATACCACTATATATCTATTAGAATGGCCCAAATCCAAAATACTGACAAAACCAAATGCTGGCAAGGATGTGGAGCAAAAGGAACTCTCAGCCATTGCTGGTGGGAAGGCAAAATGGTACAGCCACTTAGAAAGACAGTTTGATAGTCTCTAAAAAACTAAACATACTCTTAGCATATGTTACAACAATTGCACTTATTGGTATTTACCCAAAGGAGTTGAAAACCTATATGTACACAAAAATCTGCACACAGATGTTTATAGCAGCTTTATTCATAATTGCCAAAACTTGGAAAAAAACAAAATGTCCTTCAGTGGATGAATGGATAAATGAACTGTGGTACATCAAGGAAATGGAACACTATTTGGCACTAAAAAGAAATGAGCTATAGAGCCATGAAAAGACGTGGAGGAACCTTAAATGCATATCACTAAGTGAAAGGAGCCTAACTTTCACAACAAGAAAGTAAAGGCTGTATGCTGTATGATTCCAACTATATGACATTCTGAAAAGGCAAAACTATGGAGACTAAAAGGACCAGTGGTTGCCTATGGGGAGGGGGGCGGGTGGCGGGAGTTGAATAAGCAGAGCACAGAAGATACATAGGGCAATGAAACTCTTCTATATATTATAATAATGGCAACATGTAATTATACATTTGTCCAAACTCATAAAATGTACAATACTGAGTCAATCCCAATGTAAACTATGGACTTTGGGTGACAATGATATACCAGTGTAGGTTCATTGTAACAAATGTACCACTGTGGTGTAGGATATTGATACTGGAGGAGGCTACACATGCATAGGGGCAGGGGGTGTATGGGAACTCTCCACTCAGTTTTGTTGTGAATCTAAAACAGCTCTAAAAAATAAAATCTATTGAGGAAAAAAAAAAAAGCAGCTATATTACTTCTAAATAGACAGCCCTCCCCCCCAACAAAAAAGGAACTAGAGCTTAGAAGCAATGAACATGTTTAGAATTGAAATTTGGCTGTTTGCTTAAAACAACTGGAATACATCTGCTTGATCAAAGGTATATTAGTTTTTAACCCTGAACAAATTACACAGGCGATTTATAAAGCAGGTCACCAAGGGAGTTTATAGAACCTCTATTTCTACATAAAATGAAAATTAAGGGAACTATTTCAGTGACTTTTAGGGTCTGCATACATGTGTCTTACAACAGAGGCACACCTTTAACAAGTTGCTTCAAAAAGGCAATTGGATTTGCTGCCTTAACAAGGTGTTTATTAGGAATGATGAGAAGTTTCCTAGAGACATCGAGAAAAATGACTCAAAATGGAAACCAGGAAAATAAAAAGAGGAAGATCTAAAAACTAGGCACAAAAACCTGTTATCAAAGACCAGATGAACAGAAGCAGTCAAATACTGAACAGAAACTTTGATACAGAAAATGAAACAACCTCTGAAACTCTATGTTAAAGATGTAGGAAGTATAAACTATATAGCCTAAGGAAGACAAACTGGTATAATATGTTAATAGTGTTAATTCTTTTAAGAATTCATCTTCAAAATCAGATTATGAGGGCACAATCAACAACGCATTAGGTATAAAAAGGTGGAACGGGTTAATATATATATCATACACCTCGGTAATTAGCAAGAAGCCTTGAATTTTTTTTTATTTTTTCTTTTTTTTTGGATTATAGTATAGATACATGTCTTACCTGGTGGCACCAGATCCATTAAAAGTGTAAATTTAAAAGGTTAAGACTCTCAGTTGACAATGTTGAGTTCTACCTGAGCCCTGTGCTTCCAGAAAACCATGAAGATTAAAGGAATCCCCTCACCCTTTTGTGTTCTGGAAAATGGCTTACTGCAAAGAACCACCCTTCCCCATACACTTTAGATAAAACTCACAGATGCCCTCCTTGTTTACCTATGACAAGGCCAAAATTCCCTCTTTGCTTCATGAATGATTAGCCAGACTGTTTTAACCCCACTGACTGATTAATCAGAACAAAATGCTTATTAGCCAAACTTTGGTTAAGCTTCTCTCCTTCCTCCAGATCCCTAAAATACTCTCTGATCTATTTATCCAATCATGCCACACTTTCATTCCTCTTCCCCGAACCCAGTTCTTTCTAGCCTTGTTGATTCCTGTCTATTAAGAAGAAGAAAAAAAAAAAAAAAGCCCTTTTTGCCTAGCCCTTGAGATGTTTGCAGATCTTCTGGTCACAGCCTTCTCCCTGTTGCAATAGTACCCCCTCTTGCTATTTCAATAAATAGTCCCTTTTCTCTCCCACAATAATCCTTTTGAATAAAATCTCTCCTTACTAAGTCCAGGTTTGTTTTTTGTTTGACACAATACTGGCCAATGGATAAGAACATCCCTGAATCACAGATAAGAAAGCTAGAGAAACTTGGTATCTTTTATATTACCATCTAGTTAGATTCCCACATCATTAATTATGTCATCTACAACCTCTCATGTAGGTTTAAATCCTTTATTCTCCTGAAAAATTAGCCCAGTTCCAACCCCCCAAAATACTCTCACCATACACCACAGATCTCTTGATACTACATAGGTTGCTGGGATGAGAAGTTTCAGTATAGGCCCACAAAAAGACCTCAAAAGTCACCTTGGTTGTTAAGCAAGATCTTGTAACTATATTGCTCTACAAATCTGTTTACTGATTAAGGATGTGAGATAATGTAAAATAATTTTTTAAAGTAAACTAATTTTTTTTAAAAAGAAGAGGAAAGAGTCTTTAGAAACTGTTTTGAAAAAATACCTGGCAGAATAAAGGTACTTTAGTTTCCATTTTTCAGTTTAGTGGTAAATTCTGCCCTTGAGGACTCAATGGCCTTGATGAACAAGTACGAATGAGCAATAGCACAAAAGGACTTCCTGTCCAAAAGAAAAAAGAAAAAATCATGTGCCTGTTTAAGAGACTTAAGTACTTATATTTATCTACCTGAAGTTATTCCTGTAATGTAACACTCACAGCATAATACAGAATAGGTATGTGTGCAAAAGCTAGAAAAAACAGTTCGTATATTGTAATTCACAGAAGATCATCCAGTCCCTTAACTTTACCTTTTGTGGTATAAGAAATAGAGAAATCCAAATTCAAATAGCATAAAAAGCAGAAAAATCCAGTTAGATTGATTTATTCAAATAAACCCAGAGAAGCAGAACTACTAACATGGAAGCAATCACCAATGTTATTAAATGCTTACTGTGTATTAGACATTATGATAAACACTTTGACATAAATGATTTCATTTATTCCTCATAAATATCTTTTAAGGAATTATTATTACTCTTATTTTACAGATGAGGAAAATAAAGACTTGGATCAAGTTGCCCAAGATTACAGCCAACAAATAGTGGAGTCAGAATTTGAAGTTAGACAGCCTAACTCAAGTACCCGTGGTCTTCAGAACCCTGTAACATTGCCTCTTAAAAAAGTGCTATTGCAAACAAAAGATGACTTAGCCTGTTTTAAACCAGAGACTTCCACATCACATACCAAGCAACTTTAGAAATTCCCCACATTCACATTTTTATACCCCTGAGTCACATTGGATGTGTTATTCATTACATTGCTAGTTATATTACACTGTTAGTTGTAATTATGTCTCATTTTCATACTGTGACATTTAACTGCAAGTATTAATATTCTAATAGACACAGTACTTCAAAATCACTTATTTCTAAAATGTTATCCTAATTATTGAATGTGATATGTCCAACATTCCTGGAATTCAAAACACATTAAAATAAAATGAAACCATGTGACTAATATCCATCTCAGAAGACATTAGATGGTTATGCAGATTTCCCCAGCAACCCACTTTATGTAACCTCTTCTACCAATTCCTCTTCTACTTCTTCTCCTCTAACCAATTCAATCTTTACTTCTAAACTACTTGGTATGGCACTTACTGTCTTCACCATTGTTACTGTCTTTACTATTCAACTGGCATTAATCATTTGCCTTGTATTTTTATCACATATATATCTCTTATATCAACTATAATCTAAATTTCATGGGTGGACTGAAAGAAATGGATTGGTATCATTCTTTGAATTATTTCTCACAATACCAAACACAATGCTATATGTATATAGTAAATGAAAGAAAGAAAGAAGGGAGGGAGGAAGAGACGGAGGCCTGAAATAAGGAAGACATTTCCTCTGTATTGAGCTTTCTCAGAGTTTCTTAAGGTATCAAAGTACTTAATTTTTTTAAAGATTTTATTTATTTATTTTTGAGAGAGAGAGCACCACAAGTGGGAGTGAGGGGCAGAGGGAGAAGCAGACTCCCCGCCCGAGCAGGAAGCCTGATGCAGGACTCAATCCCAGGGCTCCGGGATCATGACCTTGAGTCGAAGGCAGACACTTAACCGACTGAGCCACCTAGGCGCCCCTCAAAGTACTTAATTTAGTAGAGTAAGCTTTATTTAAATAAACCTTGAAAGGAAGAACTGTTTCATAATTTATTGACCTATCAAAAAGTTGACAGGTTTTAATCTGCTGGATGAATCAGATATCACATACCATAACCTTCTCCAAGCTAACAGAAAAAATAGTACAGGAAGTCTCTTCCCCATAAATCTGACAAGAGAATTGCTTCTCAACTCTTTCAATCCTATGACACATATGTGAACTTGCAAGGACAAACCAAGACAAACAAAGAGCTGAATCCCTCTTTTCCAATCATCTATCCATTCATCCCTCCATCCATAAAATTCATATGAATTTAATACATATGAATTCAACATTTATATATTGTATGCTTACTATGTACTAGGCTCTCCTCCAGTAAAAACAGGAAAAAATAAATCCTGCCCTCATGGAGCTTACTTTCTAGTCAAAGAGAGACAATAAAATAGATAAGTAAAACATGTGGTGTGTTTTCTGTGATAAGCACTAAAGAAAAAAAATGTAAAGCAGGGGAGAAGAATATGAAGTATGGTGTTGGGGAAAAGATGCAGGGAACAGATAGGGCAGCCAAGGGGACTTTACTGAGAGGGAGACTTTAAGTACAGCCCTGAATGGATATCTTAGGGGAAAGCATTTCAGCCAGAGAAAAGCAAGTACAAAGACTCAGAAGTAAGAAGGAGGTTCATTGTTCAAGGAACAGTGGGAAGGCCCACAAAGCTGAAGCAGAGAAAGCAAATGGAAAGGAGTAAAGGGGATCAAGGGGGATCAAGAGAGGGAGGCAGATATAGAAGGCCCCTAGATCATTGTAAGAACTTTGGTTTGTGCTCTGAGATGGGAAGCCACTGGAGTGTTTTGAACAGAGAGATGACATGATCTAAAGTCCTTTCTGAAAGAATCACTCTAGTTGCTACAAGGAGAAAAATCAAGTGTGTCTAGACTCCTAAAAGCCAAGTGAAAAAAAATACTTCAAAAGAAGAATGAGTAATGAACTGGGACAAATGCTGCCGTTAGGTCAAGTAAGATGAGTACTAAATGATTAGTTTTCCAACATGGAGGACACCAAAAACAGAAGCTATTTGGGTAGCATGGTAAGGAAATAATGTCCTTGGAGTGAGTTCAAGAGAGAATGGGGGAGAGAAATAGGAGACAAACAGAAGAGATGACTCTTTCAAGGAGTTATGCTATAAAGGGGAAGAGAAACGAGGTAGTAGCTGAGGGGTAAAGGGGTTATGAGGGTTTAGGATGGGGGGAAAATAAAGGCATGTTCATATGCTGATAAGAATAATCTAGTAGAGGAGAATTACTGAAACAATATTCTCAAGTAGGATAAAGGAGATGAGATTTAGGGCACAGGGGCAGGGTTTGTTCTTAGCCTAGAATATATTCATAGGAATAGACGTGGCAGAGTAATTGGCTTAATTACATGAAGAGTAGATGTGGTTGTGGAGGCTTGTGGAAATTATCTGATTGCTTTAGTTTTCTTTTATGTATATATATAACATATATATTTTTTAATCTTAAGTAGGCTCTACACCCAACATGGGGCTTGAACTCATGACCCTGTGATCAACAGTCACATGCTCTACCAACTGAGACAGCAGGGGCCCCTGATTGCTTTAGTTTTCTTAGTGAAGGAACATAATCAACTGAGAATAAGGATGTGAGAAGAGATGCTAGATGTTTGAGGACAGACGTATTGTTATAAAACAGTCCTCTAGGAGAATGGAAGAATTAATAGCCCAGGGATACTTGATATGGTTGCTGGACAGCATCAGGGCCCCTTGAGGAAGTGATCATGAATTTAAAGTGAAATCAGTAAGCATAGTTATGTTTTTTTTTCTCCAGCTATGTTCAATGCAGAAATGCTCGCACTGAGGCAGAGATCTAGATTTAATCTAGGATTACAATTTAGCCAAGAAAGTAAAATGAACTGAAAATGTGATAAAGGAACTGGGGGGAAATGCAAGGGTGTGGTTTTAATTATTGACCATGAAACAAACTGAATAGGTGGGTGGGAAATAAGTACAAGAGAGGGTGAGTGACATTTAAAAAAAAAAGTGGATTGAAGATCAAGGTGGGATCCAAGGATTATTTAGAGTCAGAGTGAGCCTGAATGATAGGAATGTGATGGTTGGAGAGTGGGACATACGGTACTCCCCCCACCCTTATCCATGGAGGATCCATTCCAAGACCTCCAGTGGAAGCCTGAAATTATAGAGTACCAAACCCAGTATATGTTGTTTTACCCATACACACATCCCTATGATAAAGTTTAATCTATAAATGAGGCACAGTAAGAGATTAACAATAATAAAATAGATCATAACAATATACTGTAATAAAACTTATGTGACTGTTGTCTGTACTCACCCTTCCTCTTGTGATGATGTGAGATAAAAGGCCTATGTAATGAGATGAAGTGAGGTGAATGATATAGGCATTGTGACATAGCATTACACTACCACTGACCTTCTGATGATAGGTCAGGAAGATCTTCTGCTGAACCAAGTTGACCATGGGTAATTGAAACCATGGAAATCTGAATAAGGGGGTACTAATGAGAATAAGGTGGGGGGACTACTGTATTAAGATAAAAGAGTTGCAGTTATTGGTAATACAAGATTGAGAATATGAAAAAGGGAGCAAGTGACAGAGGAAAGATTAAATTACTATAGGAGGACAGGAACTGAGAGATCAGGGTACTAGAAGGATCATCCCTATGAATGCTAAAATCACAAGAATTATGACAGGAGTAGAGTTAGAGCAGCAGAAAGTCAGGAGCTGAAATTTGACTGAAACAACAGGAAATGGTAGTGGGTGGTATAATCTGATAACGTGAGATGCAAAACTGAGCATTTTGAGAATGGGATGAAAAAATGTCTGGAAGCACCTATTAGAATCAAGAAGGGGTCATCGACTCCCCCCTCTTGTCCCAGTGGTACTAGGAGAGTGAGAGAGAAAACAGCCACCACCAGCCATACCTCTGTTCTGCCCACCACACTCCCAAATAAACACCGTTCTTCATTTTCCTTTACATCTTGGCCGTCACTATCTGATTCATCAAAACTATCAAAAAGAAGTGAGGAAATTCAAAACCCTCTGATACATCACAAGTACCTTTTAAAGTATCATATTGATTCAGTCCCTATGTAGATCAAGCTATCATATTATTACAAAAAGGGTTTTCCAATTCTTGGCAAAGTATAGAATTTTCAAAATTTTATAATTTAATAGATATATGTTACAGTTAGGGGAAGAAGACATACAGATGGCCAAAGGACACATGAAAAGATGCTCAACATCACTAATCATAAGGGAAATGCAAATCAAAACCACAATAAGATATCATCTCACACCTGTCAGAATGGCTAAATTCAAAAACACAAGAAACAAGTGTTCGCAAGGACATGGAGAAAAAGGAATCCTTGTGCACTGCTGGTGGGAATGCAAACTGGTGCAGCCCCTGGGGAAAACAGTATGGCGGTTCCTTAAAAAGTTAAAAATAAGGGGCGCCTGGGTGGCTCAGTCGGTTAAACGTCTGCCTTCAGCTCAGGTCATGATCATGATCCCGGGTCCTGGGATGGAGCCCCACATTGGGCTCCCTGCTCAGCGGGAAACCTGCTTCTCCCTCCTCCACTCTGCCTACTTGTGTTCCCTCTCTCACTGTCAAATAAATAAAAACTTTATAAAAAAAAAGTTAAAAATAGAAGTACCAGTAACACACTACTGGATATTTACCCAAAGAATACAAAAACACTAATTCAAAAAGATATATGCACCCCTATGTTTACTGCAGCATTATTTACAATAGCCAAATTATAGAAGTGGCCGAAGTGTCCATCAATAGATAAATGGATAAAGAAGATACACACACACACACACACACACACACACAAACACAATGGAATATTACTCAGGCATAAAAAAAAAGAATGAAATCTTGCCATTTGCAACAACATGGATAGAGCTAGAGAGTATAATGGTAAGTGAAATAAGTCAGAGAAAGACAAATACCACATGATTTCACCATCTGTGGAATTTAAGAAAGAAAGAAAACGAACAAAGAAAAAAGAGACAAACCAAAAAATAGACTCTTAACTACAGAGAACTAAGGTTACCAGAGGGGAGGTGGCTGGGGCAATGGGTGACATAGGTGATGGGGATTAAGAGTATACTTATCCTAATGGGCACCGAGTAATGTATAGAATTGTTAAATCACTATATCGTACACCTGAAACTAACACTATACGTTATCTATATTGGAATTTAAATACATAAATAAACAGATTTTAAAATAAATAAAGTTAAGGGGGATTTATTGTTACATGAAATCTTCCTACTCTTTCCTTCCGTTTGGCTTCCCTCACAAGTCGCCCCCTCACTCACTCACTCTTCCCTTGCTATGCTGACCGCAAACGTCCATTAAAGCAACTGCATACATCTCTTCACCGCACCTGCAGCCCTTAAAGTTCAAACATGACACGCATCACCCCCAATTACCATCTTTAACAAATATTGAGTGAACTTCCACTTCATGCAAGAACCTGTGCTGTGGAACATTCCAATAGGCCCTGCTTGTTTAGACTTCTAGGGAAGAAAGTAAGTAGACATGCAAACAAGTTAAACTACCCACCAGATGAAAACAAGGGCTCTAACACGTTTAAGTGTATGCTGAAGGAGCGGGGCAGCTTCCCAACCACAATGACCTCCGCCCTTCTAGAACCACCACCATTTCCGAGGCACCGACAGACCCAACCCCGTCACCCTTCTGCTCCTTTACTGTCTGGGCCAGTCACCTCGCTGCCCCTTCTGGAACCTTCCTCCATCGCCATAACTGTTCTACTTTGTCCCTCGCACCGTGCTTCGCGCTCCTCCCTCAATATCCGAGGCTCTACTCTCTCAACAAGTCTTGCTTCCCCACCTCTGTCCCCTGAGGGTCCCACCGTGGACCCCCTGGGGCTCCCAGGGGTGTCTCCCTCCTCCCGCCTCACGGCCCGAAGGCCCTAGTCCTCCGGGATCAGTATGTCCTTGCCGCAAGCCCCACAGTCCCTCGCGCAGCCGCGCGTCCTCTCTCCACCGCCTTCCGGGACTCCCACGCGGCGAGGCCCCGCCCCCAGGTCACCTGACCGAGGCCGACCCTCCGCCCACCGAGCCCTGGGCGCTGGTCGAGTGCGGGAGCCGGACTGCCGCTGTTTCCTCTACCACCGCCGCCGCCGCGGTGCAGGGGCTCCGGGGCCGCGGGGAGCGGCTGAGCTCGCCGCCGCCTCCGAACCGACTGGGCAGCATTACGGCCCCGCCGCTCTACCCCACCTCACAAGGGCCTGTGACCTCACCCGGCCGGGCTCGGCGGCCTGGACCCGAATGGAAGGGCTGCTCCCCGCGGACTCTCCTCTGGGCACCTCAGTTTCGCCCTCCATCCTGCAC